>NW_027532818.1:361887-368356 GCF_008692635.1 Crocuta crocuta | reverse complement strand
TGCCTGGAATTTATTTTTGTGTGGTGTAAGATAGTGACTTAATTTTCTTTCCAGAAGGATAACCACTTTTCCCAGACTCATTTGTTGGCTAGTTCATACTTTCCACCCTAATTCGTAGGGTCTTCTCTGTCCTGCATCCAGTCTCTATATATGCCTGGGTCCGTTTTGTCCAACTTAAATAACGTACTGTCTACATTACTCTATCTTTTTAATGAGTCTTGATATACGTCAGAGCGAGCTCTCTGGTTGTCCTAGCTACTGTTATGGTTAATTTTATGTGTCAACTTGACCGAGCCACGGAATGCCCAGATTAAACATTATTTCTGAGTGGGCATCATCTACTCCACTGAGGGCCTAAGTGGAACAAAAGGCAGAAGAAGGGAGGGTCTGTTCGCTTCCTGCCTGCGTGTTTGAGCTGGAACATTCGTCTTCTCCGGGCTTTGCACTGGGACTTATGCCATCGGCTACGCTGTCAGCACCGCGATGACACCACCAGCTCTCCCGGGTTCCCAGCCTGCAGACGGCAGATTGTAGGACTTCTCAGCCTCCACAGTCATGGGAGCCAATTTCCAATTCCTCATAACAAACCTGCTTTTGTATCTCGTGGATTCTACTTCTCTGGAGAATTCTGACTCTTATGGTCTCTTGTCTTCCCCGTGCAAATGTTAGGGTCAGCTTGTTGAGTTCCGGGGAAAACCCTGGTGAGGCACGTGCCGGGTTCCTGCTCTTGACTTCCTTGAGCCTGCTATCTCTGGGTATTTTCAGATCATCTTTTACATCCTCCGGTGCTGCTTTGTAATTTTCTCCATAAAGGATTTTTCACATCCTGTGCAAATATATTCTTAGGTATTTTATAGTTTGGGGGTTGCGACGATAAACGAGAACTTTATTCTAAAACATTGCTCGTTGGTCATTACTGCATGTAGAAATGCTAAAAATGTTAGTGTGTTGATTCTGTACTCAACACGTTGAGGAACATCATCGAAAAGGCCTGACCACTGACTCATCCATGAGCTGGACCCAGGCACTCAGAGGCTCCTCATCACCCCCCAACTATCCGATCACGGAATGTGGGTTCTGCTTGTCTTTCCGGCTCCTCCAGGCGGCTCCAGGGACATGAGCTTGACACAATGATTCGATATTGAGAACACCTGTGCAGTGTACGTGCCTAAGCCCAATTAAGGCCCCTTTATAAACTTGTAAGGTTTGGCAGGTGAGTGGGTGGGTCCATTTGTCTTGCTGCTGCCTAGGACAAGCCTCGTATGTAAGTTCCCCTTGCTTATTAAACACCCCCTCCCCCCCCATCTGGAGTGGACTGCCTCTTTCTTCACCAGACTTTGTTTTTCTTTCTTTCTTTCTTTCTTTCTTTCTTTCTTTCTTTCTTTCTTTCTTTCTTTCTTTCTTTCTTTTTCTTTCTTTCTTTTCTTCCTTCCTTTCTTCTTTCCATTATAGAGAGAGAGAGCATGAGCAGGAGAGGGGCAGAAGGAGGGGGAGACACAGAATCTGAAGGAGGCTCTAGGTTCTGAGCTGTCAGCACAGAGCCCAACACAGGGCTCGAACTCACAAACCACGAGACCATGACCTGAGCCGAAGTCGGAAGCTTAACCAACTGAGCCACCCAGGCATTCCGGGACTTTCTAATCACTCTAAAAGTTTGTTATAGATTCTTTGAATCTTCTATGGAGATAATCATACTGTTTACAAATAAGGACTGTTTTATCTTTTAAAAAAGTCTTAAACCTGGCCACCTGGGTGGCTCTGTCNAGAGTCCTATGTGGGGCTCGATCTCATGAACCCTGAGATCATGACCTGAGCTGAAATCAAGAGTGGTCTCCTGGAACACCTGGGTGGCTCAGTTGGTTGACTGACTGACTCTTGATTTTGGCTCAGGTCATGATCTCATTGTTTTGAGATCGAGCCTGTAGTCAGGCTCTATCTACGCTGAGTGTGGGGCCTGATTGGGATTCTCTCTCTCTCTCTCTCTCTCTCTCTCTCTCTCTGTCCTTCCCCTGTGATCTCTAGCTCTCTCTCAAAATAAATAAATAAACCTTTTTTTTAAAAGTTCTTGTTTTTAAAAAGTATGTTTGTTTATTTTAGAGAAACAGAAAACAGGCAGGAGAGGGGCAGAGAGAGAGGGAGCGAGAGAATCCCAAGCAGGCTCCACACCGGCANCCTACTTGAAATTTTACATGGTGTGTGTATATAATCTTTCTGACATAAGTAACTTTTACATTTTTGTGTAGTTAAATATAAAAATTTTAGTCCTTTATTTTCTTTTTTAAATTAAGCTTTTTATTTTAATGCCAATGTCATTCCCTTTTTTATTTTCTTAAGGAAATAATCTTGTTTCCTTATTCTATAATAATCTTACCCCTTTTAACTTCTTTCTCTTATACTTAAAAGGCCCTTCCCCACTCCAATAAATATTCAACCAGCAACATTTCTCCACAATTTTTTCACTTCTTAAAAGTATTTGCATTTTGTTCTTTGAATGGTGTGAAATCTAAATTTAACACTTCCCCCACAGATAGTTGATTCTTTTTAACTCTTTGGTGAATAGTCTCCTGCCCATTAGTTTGTGAGGTTTTCTTTATTATATATTAGCTTCTCAAATCAATTAGGATTATTTCTCTACAGTCATTTTATTTCCATAGGTCCATTTTCATGCCAGTGTCATGGTGTCCCCATTTCTGTTGTCTTTTAAATGTGTGTGTGTGTGTGTGTGTAACACACAAGCAAAAGTAGAACAATGAAATAATTGCATTTCTTTTTTTAATTATTCTTTTCAATGTTTATTTATTTATTTTTGAGAGAGAGAGGGAAGGAGAAAAGGGAGAGAGGTAGGGAGAGGGGGAGACAGAGAAACCTAAGCAGGCTCCGTGCTCTCATCACAGAGCCTGATATGAGGCTCGAACTCATGAACCGTGAGATCATGACCTGAGCCGAAATCAGGAGTTAGATGGTTAACCTACTGAGCCACCCAGATGCCCCTATGCAGCTCTTTTGAAAGGAAGTATTGAACCGGGGTCCCATGCTTCTATAACATTCAATCTTCTTATCCCATTATGTGGGCTATATATTCACTTATTCATGTCTTCTTTGTACTCCCTCAGTCAATTTTATAACTCTCCTCACATAGATTCACTTCTTAAATTGAGGTTATATCTGCATATGTTCAGGTAGAGCGTCGTTCCCCCAACATATATATTTTTGATTAGTTACTTTGGGGAGAACCAGAAAGCNAGATAATCGCTTTTTCGTTATCCTGGGGTTTCTCAATAGGCAATTCTATATCTCCAAACAATACATTTTGTTTTCTTGTTTTCAATTACAATGTTCCTGTAGCCGTTCTAGAATTGTATTAGCTGATACAATGGTGCAGAGAGCCTTGTTTTCTTTCGGATTTTAATAACATCCTGCTTCCTGTTTTGGTTCTTTGTCTCATAATGCGTGGTACTGAAGAAATGACTTCATTTGTGCTTTGTCTGGATTCTCTAGGCGGCTGGTAAGCAACTTGGGAAGACAGTGTTCTGCGTGAACGTGCCCAATACCCCAGGAATGGTCTCCCCGGCCCCCGGCCCAGAGCAGGGACATCAGTCAGGGCCAGAAAGAATCTGACTTGTACTGGATTCTGGGGAGGTCCGAACAGACTGGGGCAGCTTGTCTCTGCACCTGGCCTTGAGTCTACACAATTCTGTTCCCCCAGAAGCCCGGGGTTTCTACACATCTTTGACTAACGTGAGCCCATCTTTGTAACTTCTTTCCAACTCAGTACATACACATAGTGCTTCTTCTTTTCAACAGCTATGTATTTTCATATGGCCATTCTATAATCATCCCGTCCCCTGCTAATATAGATTTCCAACTTGTTTCCTTGTATCTTGAATCAACATATATTTAAGATAAGCTTCTAGAAATAGGTTGTTGAAGTATAAGATAAGTATTTATTTTTTAAATGTAGCTTAACTTAGGGGCGCCTGGGTGGCTCAGTCGGTTGAGTGTCTGACTTAGGCTCAGGTCGTGACCTCACGGTTTGTGAGTTCAAGCCCCGCGTCGGGCTCTGTGCTGACAGCTCACACCTGGAGCCTGCTTTGGATTCTGTGTCTCCCTCTCTCACTGCCCCTCCCCTGCTCACGCTCTGTATCTCTCTCTCAAAATAAATAATAAAAGCAATTTTAAAACATTTAAATCTAGCTTCATTTAAAGCAATACTCCCAACTAGTCCTTTGTCCATGAACTTATAGTCTGGTTCATGAGCTGTTCCTTACTGATCCATGATGAGATGAAAACAAATTGGGAGTGAGTGTTTAGAAACACTTATCATAATTTCACCTTTCCATAATATCCAAACGTGATTTTTGTGTTTTATAAAAGTATTGGAATAAAAAATGTGATCATTTTAAAATAATAATGCTAAAGCAAAAGAAAAGAACGATGGAAAGATTCCATTTGGAAAATATTGATTATGTGATCTCAAAAGCTTTTTTCCCCTCTCTCTTTTTGTCCCTTTGTCTTGTTTCTTAAATTTCGCCTATGAGTGAAACCCTGTGACATTTGTCTTCCTCTGACTTATTTCACTTAGCATTACACCCCCTAGCTCCATCCACTTCATTGCAAAAGGCAAGATTTCATTCATTTTTTATGGCCGAATAATATTCCCTTGCACATATCCACCACCTCTTCTTTATCTATTCATCAATGAATGGACACGGCTGCTCCCATATCCTGGCTGTTGTAAATAACACTGCTATAAACAAAGGGGTGCATGTATCTCTTTGAATTAATGTTTTTATATTCTTGGGGTAAATACCCAGTAGTGCGATTGCTGGATTATAGGGTAGTTCTATTTTTAACTCTCTGAGGAAACTCCATGCTCTTTTCCACAGTGGCTGCACCAGTTTTCGTTCCCGCCGAACAGTGCAAGAGGGTTCCTTTTTCTCTGCATCCTCGCCAACACCCGTTGTTTCTTGTGCTGTTGATTGTAGCCATTCTGACAGGTGTGAGGTAACACCGCATTGTAGCTTTGATTTGCATTTCCCACGTAGTGATGATGAACAGCTTTTCGTGTGCCTGTTGGGCATCTATATGTCTTCTTTGGAGGAATGTCTGTGTGTGGCTTCTGCCCATTTTTTAATTGGATTATTTGGTTTTTGGGTGTTGAGTTTTATAGGTTTTTGAAAATGTATTTTGGATACTAACCCTTTATTAGACATGTCATTTGCAAATATCTTCTCCCTTTCTGTAGGTTGCCTTTTAGTTTCGCTGATTGTTTCCTTCACTGTGCAGAAGCTTTTCATTTCGATGTAGTCTCAAAAGTTTATTTTTATTTATTTTTTTAATGTTTTATTTATTTTTGAGAGAGAGAGAGACAGAGCATGAGTGGGGGAGGGGACAGAGACAGAGGGAGACACAGAATCGGAAGCAGGCTCCAGGCTCCGAGCTGTCGGCGCAGAGCCCGATGTAGGGCTCAAACCCACGGACCGTGAGATCATGACCTGAGCGGAAGTCGGACGCTCAACTGCCTGAGCCACCCAGGCGCCCCTCAATAGTTTATTTTTGCTTTTGTTTCCCTTGCCTCAGGGGACCTATCCAGAAAAAAGTTGCTACAGCCGATGTCGGAGAAGTTGTTGCCTGTGCTCTCTCCTGGGGTTTTCATGGTTTCCAGTCTCATATTTAGATCTTCAAACCATTTTGAATTTATTTTTGTGTATGGTATAAGAAAGTGGCCCAGTTCCATTTTTTGCATGTTGCTGTCCAGTTCTTCCAACACCATTTGTTGAAGAGACTGCCTTGTTCTCACTGTATATTTTTTCCTGCTTTGTCAAAGATTAATTGACCATATAATTGTGGGTTTATGTCTGGGTTTTCCATTCTGTCCTATTGATCTATGTGTCTATCTTTGTGCCAGTTCCATACTGTTTTGATTACTACAGCTTTGTAATATAACTTGAAGTCGAGAGTTGTGATGCCTCTAGCTTTGCTTTGCTTTTTCAAGATTGGTTTGGCTATTCGGGGTCTTTGGTGGTTCCGTACCAATTTTAGGATTAGTTATTCTAGTTCTGTGAAAAATGCTGTTGGTATTTTCATAAGGATGGCATTAAATGCATAGATTGCTTTGGGTAGGATAGACATTTTAACAATATCTGTTCTTCCAGTCCATGAGCGTGGAATATCTTTCCATTTCTTTGTATCATCTTTAATTTCTTTTATCAGTGCTTTATCGTTGTCAGAGTATGATCCTAAAAGCTTTTCATTGTGAAAATAAACCTTTTAGGAAAAGTCTCTTAAGAGACATTAGAGATGAGTGTAAAAAGTTGTAATAGTTTTTAGGGGCACCTGGGTGGCTCAGTCGGTTAAGCGTCCGACTTCGGCTCAGGTCGTGATCTTGCGGTCCATGGGTTTGAGCCCCGCATCGGACTCTGTGTTGACAGCTCAGAGCCTGGAGCCTGCTTCAGATTCTGTGTCTCCC
>NW_027532818.1:352340-361368 GCF_008692635.1 Crocuta crocuta | reverse complement strand
TTCTCCCTCTCTCTCTGCACCTTTTCTGCTCATGCTCTGTCTCTCTCTCTCTCTCTCTCAAAAATAAATAAATGTTAAAAAAAAATTTTTTAATTTTTTTTAATGTTTTACTTATTTCTGAGAGAGAGACAGCATGAGCAGGGGAGGGTCAGAGAGAGAGGGAGACACAGAATCTGAAACAACTCCAGGCTCTGAGCTGGCAGTCAGCACAGAGCCTGCCGCGGGGCTGGAACCCATGAACCGTGAGATCATGACCTGAGCCCAAGTCAGATACTCAACTGACTGAGCCACCCAGGCACCTTGTGAATTTTCTTGATTTCTAATAATGTTCATATCTTTGTTGGTCATGTGGGTTTCTTCTTGCGCCTTAGATTGTTTACGCTATTTTTTGTTGGTTTGCAGATTCTTCTTTCTTTCTGGTATCTGTAGATTTCACATTCTTATTTTTGAGTTCCTCTATTATTTAGAAGTATTTTTGTTAGAATTTGTTCAATAACTCTATGTATTTAGACTGTGAGGAATTGGTCTCCCCATAGGCTCCCTTATAGTTTCTTATTGGCCATTGCTGGTTTAATGAATAGCTATAGATTTTTGTATAGTCGTCTTTCTCCTGCCTCTTCAAGGTTGGTAATAACAGATTTTTAGGGAAGTCCATTTCCCTTCTTTCTCGATACCATTTCTTTCATACTCTTTCCCCACACCAGTATCATATTTACTGAACGTGCCCTAATGGACAATTTCAGTTTCTTCTGGTCACCCACATCACAGTCTAGCGTCTGTTCATCTGTCACTACCATCTGTATGATGATCCTCCCCGCACCCCCCAAAAAAATAAAATCTGAAAATGTAAAATTATTGCTCATTAGGTAGAGATTATTTGGAAAAGGAAATGTTTGGGACCCTTGTAGGCCAGTGCCTGATCGCAGGACTATTCCTTTTCTCAAACAAATACTGTCCATCCACCTCAGAAGCTTCCAGATTTGGCCCCGCTTGTATCCTCTGTCCATGAATTATCTCCACTCGCCACTTCGCCTCCTTTGCCCGATAATAAGCTAAACAGCGGGTCATATTAAGTCCCAAAATACAGCCATCTGGGGGTGTTGAAGCGGGAATAATTGTGGTCGGCTCTGGGAAGCGAAGCAGAAATGTCAGGGGAATGGCAGCTCAGAGATTTGTAAACAACTGCTGGCTGGTGAGCTGACAGAGGGTAAAGTGTGCACATGGGAGCAAATGAAGAACTTCAAGTGATCAAATGTCAGTGTAGACAGCTGGGCGATGAGGCTGGCGACACCGCCTGCCGGAGCACAGCTGTCAGGGAAGGCGAACGCCAAGTGTCACGGCCACAGGCAGCACCAGCCCAACAGGTGAAAGCCCGGAGAGGGAAGAGCCCGTAAGCTCTGAGACATCGAGTCACGGCCTGGGACATTCCCAAAAGGAAATGTCAGCAACTGTCCCTCTCTCTCTTGAACTGTCCCTCTTGAACCACACCAGACATAATGAAGTCCACAGGCGAAGCAACTGGACTTCAAACACTTGAGTTTGGGGAGTACCAATAGTCAAAAAGTTCTATGCATCTTGACTACACAGTGGGCCCTAATCAGACGGGCTGTCAGGGAAGACACAGGGAGTTATGGCAGAGACACAGAGGCCAGAGGTCAGGTGCAGGGACAAGTATGGACCCAACGTCAAACCAGTAGGGCAAAAGTTGAGGAAGACACTTCCCAGGACCCAGTACTTTTGGACACAAAAATGGCAACGGCCCGGCAACTCGGGAAATCACAACGGGAGCGGCTGACTGGGAAGAATGGCTCAGGAATTAGAGTCAGGCAACTTTTTGGAAGCCCGAAGTCCCATTATTACGAACAAATCTTTGCGCTTTAAATGTGCTCATTTCCAAACCCCATGTCTGATGAATAACCTGTGAGAAGGTAAGCTGAGGCCTTTGCAGGGAGTAATGTGATGACCAAGATCAAGCCTTTCAAATGTACCTCCCTTTGATCTAGCAACTCCATATCTATGAACCTATCTCAAGGAAATGATCGAAGACGTACATCAAAGGGTAAGTACAAAGGTGTTTGATGCTGTATAGCAGCAAGATAAGAAGCCGCTGAAGTAGACACATGTGTGCTCCATGCCACCCCTCCTCAGACCCTTGCCCCTAGCACACCTGTGAGGGACAATTCCATGCATGGTCCCAGCCTGTCACCCCTGGCTCACCTTGGTGGCTCGAGGCTTTCTGCTGTAGGACTTTCTTGGATGCCACAAGAAGGCCATCCTACCAGAGAGGGCAGAGAACTGAGGGACAGTGCATATTTCCGGGGAACCACCCTCCGCCAATGGGAGAAGGAAAGAGAGTATGACTGCCCCAACTTCTTCCTCTGGTGGAACTATTTTGGGAACTATTCTACATGATCCCTAAGAAGGACCCCATAGGATTGAGCTCCAGTTGCCCACAGTGATCGACCACTCACTAACACTCCTTTTTGGCTTTGCTCCTTTCCCTATGTCACCCTCTGCCCCCTTCTCTTCTGTTTCCTGGGATCATCTCTCAAATAAGTTACCTGGACCCAAACTCTTGTTTCAGGACCTGCTTTCAGGGAACTCCAATCAAAGTCAATCTAAGCATCAAAAATAGGGGTTAAATGAACTATGATACTCTCACAAGGGAATATGATGCAGCCGTTACAATTACCTTGGACCCAAGGAACAAGAAAGCCTGTGACCATACAGACTTTATATGCATGCTCACAGCCCCATACGGGAAATAATCCAAATATCCATTAGCATGTATGTGAATAAACAAACTGTGGTATATCCATACAATAGAATACTATTCAGCAACAGTATTGTGGGGATTAACTATTACTTTAACTATTGATACACATAACAACATGAACCTCAAAGTAAGAATGCTGAGTGAAAGAACCCAGACAAAACAGTACACGGTGTATGAGTTTATTTACAGAAAATTCTAGAAAATGCAAACTAAGCTATAGTAACAGAAAACAGACCAGTAGTTGTCTCGAGGCATGGGGAGGGTATAGGAAGGGGGGAAATGGGAGTATAAAGAGGCACTACGAAATTTGGGGCATTTATTATCTTGATTGCAGTAATAGCTTCATGGGTATATACCTATGATAAAATCTACCAGAATGTACCCTTTAAATGTGTGTGGATTATTGTATGTCAATGACACCTCAATAAAGCTGTTAAAGATGAAAAACTAATCTCAAATAAAAATAATTACTGACATGAAAATGATTCATATTAGGTTATAAAAGGCTAGTTTTAAGTCAGTATGTACAGGGGCGCCTGAGTGGCTCAGTCGGTTAAGCATCCGACTTTGGCTCAGGTCATGATCTCATGGATCATGGGTTTGAGCCCCGTGTCGGGCTCTGTACTGACAGCTAGCTCAGAGCCTGGAGCCTGCTGCCTCAGATTCTGTGTCTCCCTCTCTCTCTGCCACTCCCCTGCTCATGCTGGCTCTCTCTCTCTCTCTCTCTCTCTCTCTCAGAAATAAATAAAAACATTTAAAAAAATTAAATCAGTATGTACAAGGGCGCCTGAGTGGCTCAGTCAGTTAAGTGTCCGACTTCGGCTCAGGTCATGATCTCACAATTTGTGGTTTTGAGCCCTGCCTCGGGCTCTGTGCTGACAGCTCAGAGCCTGGAGCCTGTCTTCAGATTCTGTGTCTCCCTCTCTCTCTGCCCCTCCCCTGCTCACGCTGTCTTTCTCTCAAAAATAAATAAACATTTGGGGAACCTGGGTGGCTCAGTCGGTTAAGCATCTGACTTCGGCTCAGGTCATGATCTCACAGTTGGCGGGTTCGAGCCCCACATCAAGCTCTGTGCTGACAGCTGGCTTAGAGCCTGGAGCCTGTCTTCGGATTCTGTGTCTCCCTCTCTCTTAGACCCTCCCCTGCTCATGCTGTCCCTCTCTCTCTCTCTCTCAAAAAATAAATAAAACATTTAAGAAATTTTTAAATAAATAAACATAAAAGAGGGGCGCCTGGGTGGCGTAGTCGGTTGAGCGTCCGACTTTCGCTTAGGTCATGGTCTTGCGGTTCGTGGGTTTGAGCCCCGCGTCGGGCTCTGTGCTGACAGCTGGCTTAGAGCCTGGAGCCTGTCTTCGGATTCTGTGTCTCCCTCTCTCTTAGACCCTCCCCTGCTCACGCTGTCTCTCTCTCTCCTAGAAATAAATAAAAAACATTTAAAAAATTTAAAAAAAAACATAAAAGACATTAAATCAGTATGTACAATATGAGTCTAGATACACAGATTCATGATTAATGATCAAAATCACAAATGTTGTTACTATTCATCTCAGTCTGAGGATGACAGTGACTTTCATTTTTTTCTTTCTGTGTATCTATATCTTCCGAATTTTTATAATGTACATACATTACTCCTGTAATACAGAAAAATCCGTAGATTGAANATGACCTGAGCCGAAGTCAGACGCTTAACCAACTGAGCCACCCACGCGCCCCTGTGTTTTCATTTTGACGCCTTGAGGGTTTCGTGAAGGTGTCTCAGGGATTATTAGCCTGGGGGGTGGGGGGGGGGAAGGAAGGTACATAAATCAGTCTTCGCCTCTTCTCTACATAGAGTAACTGCTTTCATTTCAGGAATAAATACGAAAGCCTGTACCGAGGCCTGGCACACGTGTGGAATGCCTTCTGGTTAAGACAGAAGTTAGGACGAAAGATGGGGCTTCACCAAGCAAAGAACGGAAAGTGGGTCTTCTAGAAAAGTCTGAGTAAAGACCCTCACTCAAGTCAGCGCCACCCACTGCAAACCTTCCAACCTGATCCCAGGCACTACTTGAGATCACTCAGGCTGGGAATCCAAAGAACTCAGTAGCAATGCCAAGAGGCAGGTGGGGGGAGGGGGGCTGCTATGACGACAGGGGACTTCATCTCCTTCCCCAAGCTCCATCAGGTCCCCTCCCACATTCTTTCCGTAGAGGGGACCATCTTGAGCCATTGCTCTCATGAGACATTCTCCAAAGAAGCTTCTCCACTCTTTTCTCCTAGGATCCTTAGCAGCGCTTGCGCCCACTGCGGTGAACTCAAAGAACCTTCTTGGAATCAACCCAGTGGGGCCTTGGGAGGGTGTGTGGCGTGAGCGACTCATGAGACGTACGTGAGGCACGGAGCTAGCTTTGCAGGGGCTCAGCCCGGAGGCCGTGAGCCAACATGCGCTCCACGAACCAAAATGAGAGAGAAAAGGATGTGCCCTGGGGTTTCCCCTTTCTTGATCCTCATAATCCTAGCTCAACGCTGGACGAAGCGTTTTTTGCTAGCTCTGAAATCTGAGGGAAGTGCCGTCGTGTTAGGGTGATGTTTTGAGGACACTCGAAAATACATGACAGCCCAAGTATTCCAAGGAAGGGCAAAGCGGCTGATTTGTTTCCGCTGGGGCCACCTACAGGGTTTTCTTAAATGACAGCAGGGAAAGCGGTGATTGGGTACAAGGGTGTCCTAGCCACGGAGAACGCGCGCTTAGAAATTGATGTACTTCAAGTAATGTGGTCGTGGATCATCGCATTTTAGAATGACTTAAAACGGCATTTTCATCCACCTGAACTTGGGCTCCAATTAAAATAAGGAAGCGTTCGTCTAATCCATTCCTCAAGACGTACTCTGGAGGATTTGAAAAGCAGCACAGCCGTGGGCTCAGGCATGAATTTCTGATTTACTTGCAGAAAATACAAAGTTCCTTTTAGGCTCACCAGAGAGAGACGATCCTGTTAAAATCACGGTTTTAAATGTAGCGTGTAGGACCAAGAAAAAGTGTCAGCTGAAAGCATTTGATATTTCTCGGTTTAAAAGAGAGTGAAGAGTTAAATTTAGCCATATCCAAAAAAAAAAACAAAAACCAAAAAACGCTCCACTACTCCTGTGCGAGGGATTTCAGCAACTTTAACATCGTGTTTGCATTTGCGGCTGTTCATTTCCCAAGTCATGGCTTCTCCCAAGAGCTGGTGTCAAAGTACAAATGGAAAATGACCACGTATTTAGGGCACACTAGGGTAAAGTGAGGGGGCTGCCCGGGGAAGAACCCACCTGGTCACCCCAAGGCGTGAGAAGGCCACTAGGCACACCTGCCACCCAAATGACCAAATGAATCGTGATGCTCCGGGTTGGGACACAGGACTGATCCCTTTCCAGCTGGCTTGCCCCTGCGAGGCTTTAGAGCCTGAGTTTTCAACCTTGGCGGCACTTCGCACGCACCGGAGGAATTTTAAGACACTGAAGCCTGGGTCCCACCCCTAGAGATTTAATTTAATTGGTCTGGGCTGTGGCCCCTGNGAGAAGGCTCCCCAGGTGATACTAATGCAAAACCGTAGTTGAGAAGCCCTGTTTTTGCAAAGAAAGTTCTATTGGAACAGAGCCACGCTTCATTTACATATTCCCTGCCACAATGGGGGAGTCGAATAGGTGCCCCAGGACCTTACAACCTGCAACGCCAAACGCATTTACCACCTGGTCCTTTACGGAGAACCTTTGCCACACCTGCTTTGGAGAGAAACTTCAGGAGGACTTAGTGTCGCATGGAAAAAATCATTTTAGGAGTTTTGCTCACGTGGTGACAGAGTTCCCTCAGGGGATTCTGACGGAGACAGAATATTCCGAGTACATAAATATTCAGGCACTGTGAAGGTTCATTTACGTGGAGGGCAAGCCGGCCTGCTTTCCCTACGTGGATCAGGGAGGAAGAGTTCGGGAAGAAGGAAAGGCCAGGTGGGCTTCTGCAGAGAAAACCTGGGGCTGCTCATAGGAAGAAAAGGCTGAGAGGCAGAGGAGAACCAGGGAGTTGCAGGTAAGTGCTAAAGAGATTCGGGGGTGGAGGGAATGAAGTGCTGTCACCCTGTGATGAATTGACACTGCAGAGGCGGATGATTCTGGTGATTTTTAGCAATTTGGCTGTGTGCTATGAATCATACTCCCCTTAGTCTAAGAGACTTCTGCAAAATTATATACGTCCCCCATGCTGATTTAGACATGAGTTTAGCCTTTGCAACGTGACTCTGTACTGTGCCCCCGATGGAAGCGGGAAGTATTTGGCTACGAGATGAATGTACCTATAAAAAAATGTTTTAATGTTTATTTTTGAGAGACAGGGCAAGAGTGGGGAAGGGGCAGAGAGAGAGGGGGACACAGACTCCGAAGCAGGTTCCAGGCTCTGAGCTGTCAGCACAGAGCCCGATGACGGGCTCGAACCCACAAACCGCGAGATCATGACCCGAGCCGAAGTCTGGCACTCAACCGACGGAGCCACCCAGGCGCCCCATGAATGTGCCCTTAAACTACCAATCTTCAAAAGCATCGTAGCAGTGAGAATAGAGCGCTAGAGAGCTAGCTAGCCGCAGCAAAGTGAAAAAGGAATAAGGTGGGAATCTAAAGGCTCAGGAAAGCCATGTGCCCTTACTGGGTCAGTTCTCCCAACTCCAGGCTCTGGGTCGCTCCAAGTGAACAGGGATAGAGGAGCATGTGCTCTGCTCTTGGTCACCGGAATACAAGACCACAGTGTATATCGATGTATCTTCAGACATCTCCACCCCATTGTGAGGAATAGAACACGTTAAGCCTTTGAGTAATTGTCCAGGCCAACGGGGTCACCAAGAATCAAGGCTTTTAACAGGTGAAAGAAAGAACTCGAATCAATACAAATGACTGCCCCTGGAGAGGGCGTTCTCAAATGATCAGTGAATGCTTGGCAAATGACAGAAATAATACAGTTAACAAGTTTGATGTCCTTTGTTCAAGGGAAAAGAGTCCTTTGTTCAAGGGTTGTGGGGGACCGTGCCTCACAGGCAGTGGAACGGGGCAAGAGCAAGTCTCGTAGAGTCTTAAAAGAGGCAGCATGGAAACAGGGTCCAATCGGCTAAGAGGTCAGAGACAAGGAAGGCTAGCAGGTCCTATTTTGTAGGGTGAGGTAGGCCAGCTAAAGCGGAGCTGGAAGATTGTGACTGGTGGACGTTAGGGTTCTCCGACAGGTATTTGCCGTGAGTGCAGGGTGACTTACATTTAGATGTGTGGTGGGGGTGGGGCCACTGGAGTGGCCTCCATTTTGTGGCTCCTCATATACAAATTAACGTTGTCACACCCCAGCCTTTTCCTGGCTTGTCAGGTCTCCCAACAAGAGAGGAATGGCTTAGGAGCCTAGATTCCCCCCAGACACTGCATAATCTGGTGAACGCGGAGGTGACCGAGGACCAAGGTGCATCATGGGACTGTCAGCCTTAGAGCAAAGGATCAACCCAGAAGTCAGAGGCAGTAGACACATGTGGGCTTCCGGCATCCCCGACAGCCAGTATGAGCTGAGTATTTAGCTCCGGAAACCAGTCATCAGCATTGCTTGTCATTTGTCACTGTCCTATCCCTAAAGCATGACCCCTGGGAGCATCTAACTGGCAAAAGTCTTGCAGTACAGTATCAACAGGAAACGTGTACGTGCACAGGGTGTATTTCAAAAGCAGAATTCTTCAGTTTCAACTCTTTTACCGTTTGTCTGTGCTTATTTATCTCTGCATACATGCTTCTCATATTGTCTCATAAATATTGGAAGACTTCATTACCCAAGGATAGTTTGTATCGGAAAACGACCGTTTTTTTTAAGTTGGCTTATTTGTTTCGTGAGAGACAGAGCCAGCACCAGCAGGGGAGGGGCAGAGACAGAGGGAGAGATTGAAAACTGCCAAGCAGGCTCTACGCTGGCAGCGCAGTGCCCGATACAAGGGCGCAGACCCACAAAACCACGAGATCGCGACCTGAGCCAAAACCGGGAGTTGGGCGTTTAACCAACTGAGCCACGCGGGCGCCCCTGAAAAAGGCCATTTAGAATGAATCCATCCAAAATAGGACCCAAATCTCACAGTAAAAATAAATAAATAAATAAATAAGGATTTAATTCTGAAAAGAAACCCAGTTTGCTGTAAATAGTAATAAAATAATTTTATACATTCTCCTATGTTAAAAATTCAAGCTGCCACTGCCCTATATTCTTAAAATGAACAACAACGG
>NW_027532818.1:351796-352282 GCF_008692635.1 Crocuta crocuta | reverse complement strand
ACGATAGCTTGTGTGGTCCGCTCTTCACAGTTGACTTTTGGGCAAAGTCATAAAGAAGGTCATTTTTACAAAACATTGGGGGGTTTCATCCGTCTGCATGAAAGGCCTCCCTAAAGCCTTTGATCTCCAACTCTTTTTCACACTCCGTATTCTGACATGGAAGAGGAGGAAAGTTTTCCCTCTACCTGTAGCTGGGGCACAGAGGTAGGAGAGCACCTGGCTCCAGGGGTCGCAAACAGGGAGGTTCAGCTACACACGGCTGACAAAATCCCAAGGCAGAGAGACCTGGGGTGGTGAGACAGGAAAGGGATTTAGGGGCGCCTGGGGGGCTCCGTCAGTTGCATTTCCGACCCTGGCTCAGGTCATGATCTCGCCGTTTGTGGATTCAAGCCCCGCACTGGGCTCTTTGCTGGCAGCACAAAGCCTGTCAGTCCCCCTCTCTCTCTGCTCCTCCCCAGCTCATGTTCTCTCTCTCTCAAAAATAAA
>NW_027532818.1:351408-351601 GCF_008692635.1 Crocuta crocuta | reverse complement strand
TGTGGGGCAAAGGTTGGTGGGTCCATGCAGGTGGGCGGTGAAGTCCAAATAGATCACAGTCGTGGGGTCCATCACAGGCAGGGTCGTGCTGGCTCAAGGCTACCCTTATTACCTGAGGAACCGTTTCAGTTCCCATCAGAGGATGCTTTGCCTGAAGGGTCTCCCACCTGAGCCAAGAGAGAAGCTGGAAAGA
>NW_027532818.1:345574-351212 GCF_008692635.1 Crocuta crocuta | reverse complement strand
CCCCCCCCCCCGCCCCCACACACACCCCAAAATGAAAGACAGATTAGCAAGAGACAAACAAGCAGAAGTTTAATAACATGGATGGAAAGGCTGCTTTGGGCCACCAGGCTTGAGCAATGGAAACTTGAGCAAGGCCCTAGGGCCCGTAGCGACCACTGAGCTGATGCAAACCGGCTCATTAAGTGGTCCACCTCGAGATAGGCATAGGCCCTAACTGACCAATTACAACCAGGCNCCTAAGAAAACCAAAAAAGGGAAAATTCCATACATTCCCATACTCCCTCACTCCACCCTATAACTATAGCCCCTCACCACCACCTTGTGGTGGACAGTCTCTCCCTTGCTGTCCTGCCCGCCACTCCCTTGGGGTGTATTCTATAAACTTCTATCTCCTTTGTTCTGCATTGGGTGAATTCTTTCACCACCCGCGCCCCAGGCCCCCACCCAATCGGGACGCCCCACAATGATACTTCATGTATACATGGGAGATGCCCGGGAAAACTGAGCAAAACTTCCTTAAGTGGCCCAGGCCACCATCTTAAATACCATCTTCAGCTAAAGACAAAAGAAAGATGAGGGGAGCTGGGGAAGCCAGCTGTGGGAGTTTATCAGGAAAAGCACAGTAAACCAGGGTAAGGTCGCCTTCTCCTTTGGTGAAGAGTTTATCTTCCTTATACAGAGAGGGAGATACGTTACAAATAGAGATTTCCCTTATAAATGTAAATTTCCCTTCCAAAGGAGTAAATTTTGTTTTTCGGGCTTCTCCTGTGTCTACGTTTTCTCAAAGACAATCAATGCAAAATAATCCTTATGCCAAAGAGGCATATTGGGAAGTGGCATATTCTTTTATCCTTCACTTGAATATGAGGATGTGATTGCTGCTGTTGGGTGACGAGCAGACACAAGAGACGTACCCTGTATGACTCTTGTTCTGGGCAGTGTATTGGCATGCACCCACAGTATTCCACAGCATCCTTGTTAATTTTCTTTTTTTTTTTTTAAGTTTATTTACTTATTTTGAGAGAGAGAGAGAGAGGGAGAGAGAGAGAACGAATGGGGGGCAGGAAAAGTTAGATAGGGAAAGAGAGAATCCCAAGTAGGCTCCACACTGTCATTGTGGAGCCTGACTGACGTGAGGCTCAGTCTCCTAAACCATGAGATCAGGACCTGAGCCGAAATGAAGAGTCAGACACTTAACCTACTGAGCCACCCAGGCACCCCAGTTTTCTCTTCTTCCATTGTTGACTCTAACAGGTTTTCGTTTTGGCCATGCCAATGAACTTGTAACCAAACCAACGTGAGTTCGCTCCTTGGTGGGTCAGTAACTGCATCCAGCAGAGTTCTCGCACAGAGAAAACCTCATCTGCAGCAAACAAGAAGGTCATGGGGAGTGACTTCCAAAGCCATGACTCCCTGAGCAAGGGGGGGATGGGTTCCTTTCATTTGGGGTCCGGATGAATATTTAGATCGGGAACCNGGCATAAGATCATTCGTGTGCCTTAAGGAAACATGCCTGTACACCCTTTGTATGTAGTGTAAATGAATCTTTGTGATCCTCCTTGGGTGGAGATTTTGGTATTATAACGAGGGAAAGGTCCCTCTTGGTCATTCTAGAGCTCACTCTTTGGTCCGTCCATACTGGCTCAAGTCAGGGGTTACCCTCAAACTGGTCTGGGTGGTCTGGGCCCGCTGGAGGTCAGCACAGTCACTACTGCTTGAGGGGCGGTTTTGCTTTCCATTGGCCTGCGTTAAGGAATAAGCTGGAAAGAAGAGCTTAAGGGAAACTGTGGGACAAAGGTCAGTAGGGCATAAACAGGTGGGTAGTAAAGGTCAGGTCTTGCAGTCTAGCTGGTGACAGTTTGAGCCATTATCTTGCATCTTCATCAGCTTTGTGAACTTCTTTATGTTAGCAAGCTTTGTGATTTCAGTTTTAAAATTATTTGCACTGAATCCTTAGCTTTTACAATATCCATTTTCAGTGACACCGTTAGGTATCAGGCCCCTTCATTAGATTAAGAACTCTTTCATGGAGAGGATGTGACTCATTTATCTTCTACTGACTACTAATGACATCGACACAGTAGGCAGGGTGTCGAATCAGAAGAGACCACTTGACTGGGGACCCACTTTATCGAGTGATTAATTCCTTTGTATAGGTTTTTAATGCTATGCTGACTTTTGCTTCCCTATCCAATCTGGGTCTGGATATTTGGACCAGAAGCATCATTCATGTTGTTTAATTACCAGCGCCTTAAAGGGAGGAGCTGTGAGTTATTTATCCTCTACCTGAAATAACGGTCATAAAGTAGGTATCACGTAACAGCAGTTGGGTTGAATTCTTTTCACTTAATATCTCCGTCGTCGTCCAGTATGTCCAGGCCAGCCAGAACCACACAGTAAACAGCAGGTAGCACCATTCGATCATTGGCAATTAGAAAGACCATCCAGAAGGGACTTTGGGCACAAAGTGTTTTGTACATGTTCTCTGAATTGAATAACGGATCACCGACCAAGACAGAAAAGACTCTTTTACCTACAGACCTGCATGGACGTCTTGAGTGACCAGAATAGCAATTCCTAGTTTCCTCCTTTTCCTCCCCCCTTCTCTCTCTCCTCTCTTTCTCCCCCTCTCCCTCTCTTAGCATTGACATCTTGAAGGCAGTTGCTTATAAGGGCCAAATATGTCAAGGTTGATGATCATATGACAGTAGAGATCCAAGATGCCCCCAAAGAAAGAACATTTGCTGCTCTGGGTATTGGGTGCACTTGCGTTCAGTAGGGAGACTTTTTTTTTCCTCAGTGGGGAGATGTTTCCCCCCTTGTAATTGATTTTTTTTTTTAACTAAAGTATAGTTAACGCACGGTGTTCCATTAGTATCAGGTGTACCACACACTGATGGGACAGACAAGTCTGTGCTCACCACAAATGTTGCTACCATCTGTCGCTTGATGCTACTGCACTACCCTTGACTGTATATCTTGACCTGTACCTTTCATCCCCGTGAATTACTCATTCCACCCCTGCAAGTGAGGAGATACTTTAACGTGCTCATTCATTCCTCGAGTCTTCAAAAGATTCTCTACCCATTTGGCTTACTGGCTGACTCTTGCCCTTTCCTGAAGCAGCCATAAACGCACGACTCTCAAACAGGAAAGTCCCTCACTTTCGAAGGTCCCTTTGAGTCAAGGTTGAGTAGATGGGAGATGATGGTCCTTTCCCCATCCACCTTGAAATTAAATACACAAATTGAAAAGACACATTAACTCTTTATCTGAAAAGAAGCCCGAAGCGTCACCAAAGGCAAGAATAATGCAAATACAATTTAGGCTACAGAGGGAGCTGTGCCCTCCCCTATTTTGTTCTGGGAGCTTTTCAATCAGTGAGCATTGGCAAAGCTTCTGAGCAAAGACAGTAATTACCAAATAAAAATTGCCTCCAGTGCATTGTCTAAATGTGTTCACGGCTTGGCACGAACGGATTTATGATCCTTTTATTCCAACAGGAACTACCAGTTCTCGCTTTGCTTCAAATAGCCTATTCATCTCAGCATAAAAACAGCTCAAATATACCCGCAGAATATGCTGCACCTGCAACCCAGGGCGCAGACGGCAGGAGTCACCTCCTCCCGGCAGGCACAAATAGCCCAGGCTGTGAACGACTACAAAGCAAAGACTCGAAAAAATCTTCTGAATATTAAAAAGAACAAAAAACCAAAAAGCAACCAGCAATTATTTGGTCCCAGGTCTTTTTATTATTCTATATACTTTGTCTGATATTGAGTTAATTCCATTTTGTATAAACTGATCAAAAATGCAGATGTCAGCAGGGAATGTAGGCTTACATAATCTGTGGCCGCTACTCCGATACACAGATCAGTATTTCGTATTTTTTATGGGTAAGTGGCACAGATAGACATATATCTGTGTATACATATATACAGATACACATACGTACACATATGTAGACACATATACATATAGATAGATAGATCATAAAGAATCACTTCATCAGAAACAACCTAACTGATAGCGTCATCAAGCAATTTCCTTGACTTCCAACACCCGTTTCCAATGCATTATCTTTAATTTGCATCTCCCTGATGATGAGTGACGATGAGCATCTTTTCATGTGTCTGTGGGCCATCTGAATGTATTTGAAAAAATGTCCGTTTGGGTCTTTGGCCCAGTTTTAATTGGATTATTTGGTTGTTTGAGTGTTGAGTTGTAGAAGTTCTTTATATATTTTGGATACAAACCCCTCATTGGATATATCATTTGCATATTTCTTCTTCTGTTCAGCACGTTGACTTTTCATTCTGTTGATCGTTTCCTCCGCTGTGCAGAAGCGTTTTATTTTGGGGTAGGTCTAATTGTTTAATGTTGCTTTTGTCAGCCTTGCCGGAGGAGACAAATCTAGAAAAAATACTGCTACAGCTGATGTCAGAGACATTACTGCCTGTGCTGTCTTCTAGGAATTTTATGCTTTCAGGTCTCACATTTAGGTCCGCCATCCATTTTGAGTTTATTTTTGTGTAAGAAACTGGTTCAGGGTCATTCTTCTGCATGCTGCTGTCCACTTTTCTCCACACTGTTTGTTGAGGAGACTGTCATTTCCCTCATTGTATATTCTTGCCTCCGTTGTCATCGATTAGTTGACCATATCAGTGTGGGCTTTTCTGGGAGTTCTCTATCCTTTTCCGTTCATATATGTGTCTGCGTTTATGCCAGTACCATACTGTTTTGATTACTACAGCTTTGTAGTAAATCTTGCAACTCTGTTCTTCCCTTTCAAGACTGCTTTGGGGGCGCCTGGGTGGCTTAGTTGGTTAAGCGTCCGACTTTCACTTAGGTCATGATCTCGCGGTTCGTGGGTTCGAGCCCCACGTCGGGCTCTGTGCTGACTGCCAGCTCAGAGCCTGGAGCCTGTTTCAGTCTGTGACTCCCTCTCTCTCTGACCCTCCCCTGCTCATGCTGTCTCTCTCTCTCTCTCCTAGAAATAAATAAAACATTAAAAAAATTAAAAAAAAAAAAAAAGACTGCTTTGGCTATTTGAGGTGTTTTGTGGTTCCATACAAATTTTAGGCTTATTTGTTCTAGTTCTGTGAAAAATGCTGCCCGTATTTTTTTAGGGATTGCATTGAATCTGTAGATTGCTTTGGGTGATGTGGGCATTTTAAAAGTATTTGTTCTCCCAATCCATGAGCATGGAATATCTTTCCGTTTGTATCATCTTCAATTCCTTTCATCAGTGTTGTATAGTTTTCAGAATATAGGCCATTCACCTCTTTGGTGAAGTTTATTCCTGGGTATTTTTTTTTGTGCAGTTATCTTTTTTTTTTAAGTGTATTTATTTATTTTGAGGTCGGGGAGAGAGATGGGGTGCAGAGAGAGAGGAAGAGAGAGAATCCCAAGCAGGCTCTGCACTATGGGTGTAGAGCCTGATGTGGGGCTCAATCTCACAAACCGTGAGATCATGACCTGAGCTGAAATCAAGAGTCAGATGCTCAACCAACTGAGCCACCAAGGACCCCTACCTACTTTTGGTGCAATTGTAAATGAGATTGTTTTCTCCATTTCTCTTTCTGCTACTGGGCGTCTGGGAATTTTTAAAAACCCAGTGCGATTTTTTTTCTGTGCT
>NW_027532818.1:344225-344928 GCF_008692635.1 Crocuta crocuta | reverse complement strand
CGACATTCATAGGAATAGAAAAGACCTCTACCTCCATATTCTCCATCCTCCAGGCACAGGCAAAGGGCCTACAGTCACCAGGGATAGGCTAGGGGCCGAGTCACGTGAATCTAAATTCTGCAAGAATATCCTTGCTTGTGGTTCTTTGGCAGATGTGGATAAATGGTCAGCCCTGAGTAATCTGCATATACAACAATAATATTTTGCCTTGTCTATCTCTGATCCGTCGAGTCCATGTAAATTTTACCTTTTAAAAATCTACTTAGATATCATTATCTCCACTCTTTCTGGCATTTCACCAATCTTGTCATGACTTTGCCTGCACATCTGTTTTNCTCATTTTTATTTGATTGCTTTTGTCTGGACTCTCTCCAACTTCTGCATTGCTCCTTTGAGCCGAAAGTTCCTAACTTGACCCATGTAACGTACGACAGTTGTTTAAAATTTCAGAATAAATTTACTTTTCTCAAAAAAAAAAAAATCCCAATTTGAACACAGTACTTCCACAGAGATATGACTAATAATACATTGGCACTTACCTCTGGCTGAACACTAGAATCTTTATTTTCACTATAGATAACTGAGCTCCGCATAGCCACGTATGGGAAGCATTATCCTATTGCTTTTCATTGGAATGGCTTCCTTCCGAAGGTCCAGGCCAATCTTAATGGTTCCCTCTTTGGGAAGCCTTTCCAATTCAACC
>NW_027532818.1:340500-344164 GCF_008692635.1 Crocuta crocuta | reverse complement strand
ATCAATTCAACCAACGTCCCTCATAGTTTATAAGTCCCTTTGGGGTCTGGACCATATTGCATTGCACTGCTAGCCATATATGGTCAATTAACCCACTTGGGGGGCTTTTAGATTGTGAAGTTCCTCACTCTTGTGTTTGTCTTCCAACCTCACTACAGGGAAGGAATCAATTTCCGTTTGAATCAACATTTGGGACAAGTCTTCACCATATGTCTCTGTACACATTTCTCATCAAGTAGCAGCCAAGATGGTAGACCCTTCAGGTCTGACGACAGAGCACTTATAATCCGCCTGTCACCATCGCACGATGTGGCATGTAATAGCTACTTTTTTTTAATTGAAGTATTATTTGTCCAATGAGACTCAAAGCATCCCGAAAATGGGTGTTAGGTCTTAGAAATGTTTGCATTCCCTCTAGGAACCGTACCTAATAAATATTCTCCAACAAATAGGCCGTCAGAATGCAAAACTCAACGTGAACACGAAACATTCTTTTTTTTTTTAATTTTTTAAATGTTTTATCTATTTCTGAGAGAGAGAGGGAGACAGCATGAGCAGGGGAGGGTCAGAGAGAGAGGGAGACACAGAATCTGAGGCAGCAGGCTCCAGGCTCTGAGCTAGCTGTCAGCACAGAGCCCGACGCAGGGCTCGAACCCATGAACCGTGAGATCATGATCTGAGCCGAAGTGGGATGCTTAATCGGCTGAGCCACCCAGGCGCCCCAAGACAAAGCATTCTAAACCTTCATTTTACAGAGGAGGAAACTGAGACCCAGAGAACTGAAGCATTTTGCCCATATAAAAATAGGTGTCAAACTGGACCTCAGGCTACCCTCTACTCTGGGCTTTTTTTTCTTTCTTTCTTTCTTATTCCATGCATTCTTTGTGAGATGGGCAGGGTTGACTGACTGCTTCCTAGCTCTGTCTCCAGAAACTCCAAGGAAAATTCCACCACTGGACTCTTGAAAGGCATGTCTTTGGAAGGGTGGAATTTCCCACCACAGAATCTGGGAAATGCCATTGGCAATAAGCCAAAGACTGACTTTGGTTTACTCTACAAGGCGTGATTTTAATGACTAATCACTTGTGCACACATGCAAACCACACCAACATGGGGCATATTTGGATAGATTAGGTAATCAAGTATGAAAACGGAAGCACTAACTAGACCAGGTTCAAACACCTGGCCTCCTATCAGTCAAAACTACCATATCTAAAAGGGTGGGAGTAAAGAGAAGATACCATGTCCATTGAATTCGGTTGGAAACACGTTGCGGTTGCATTTTAGCAAGATTTCATCACAAGAGTTCTGCAAATTGAATCCCACCCTATTGTTATTATTTGGACTTTCCACATGTATAGTTGGGACTTAGTGTTGTTGCTACCACTGCTCTATCCATTATTGTTGGGTGCTGGGACTCCTCTCCAACCAGGATTTCACCCCGCTGAGTAACATAAATATCAGTCTTTTCTTTTTTTATTTTTATTTTTTTTTTAATTTTTTTATGTTTTTTTTAAATTTATTTCTAGGAGAGAGAGAGAGACAGTGTGAGCTGGGGAGGGTCAGAGAGAGAGGGAGTCACAGACTGAAACAGGCTCCAGGCTCCGAGCCGGCAGTCAGCACAGAGCCCGACGTGGGGCTCGAACCCACGAACCGCGAGATCATGACCTAAGCGAAAGTCGGACACTCAACCGACTAAGTCACCCAGGCGCCCCTCTTTTTTTATTTTTAATATTTGTTTATTTTGAGAGAGGGCATGGGTGCACGCGAGATGGGGAGGGGTGGAGAGAGAGAGACAGAATCCCCAGCCGTCTCTGCACTGACAGCGCAGAGCCCAATGTGAGGCTAGAATTCCCCAGCCGTGAGGTCATGACCTGGGCGGAAATGAANTCATCTAGATAGAGTCTCCAAAAGGGACACTCAGTAAGAAAGAGGCAACCGAGGTGGCCACAGTCCAGTCCTTATGAGCCCAAGATCTGAGTTTAAAAGGTGATTTGATACACATTTAAAGAAATCCCGGGGACAAAGAAACTAATGAAGCAAGGGAGTCTTTAACTTGTAGAATATATTCTTTAGAAGTGGTTCCCAAAACCACGTTCACCCCCCTCACTTGCCCAGATACTAAAAACCCAAAGCAAAACTCCTTGTGAGCTTCTCCCGTTTGGTAGGCTCAGAGAGTCATGGGAATTGCTCAAAGAAAGTGTGGCTCTTATGGCATTAAGTGCCTGAAAGCCTCTTCGAGGCCAACTGCAAATGAGTCAGCAGAGTTTTCTGGAACAGCCAAGGAGAGGATGCTTTCTTGAGGAGACTATTTATTTGGTTGCTACACAATACTGTAGATTAATTAGGAGTAAGAATGAGCGAAACTATTTGGAAAAAATGATAGCAGGTTGAAAGCTTCACTCACCCCTGGTCTAATGGAGGAAGAAACATTACAGTTCCGTGCAACTCATTATTTTGAGGAGGAGTAAGAGTGACATCAACCAAAATGTTATTATAAATCCTTTGATCATATTGGCCCAGATAGCAAGCTTATAAGGTCAAGATTTTAGAAAAAGTGAATTGGTTCAACATTTAAATAAACCCTTGATATTTAGAGGCATAAAATATGTCCAGTGTGGCTCCCCATATGTTAAGAAATGCATCAAGAGCGAAATCTAGCCNGGCTCAGATACATCTTCCCTCATTTTCTGAATGGTTCCGTATCTGGAAAAATGGCCAGGGTGGAGAGCAATGGTTTCAATATGTTCAAGATTCGAATGGAGTTTGTAGTGATTACTTGAGAGAGACTTGACTCTGAAATCTACCTCCTGTCGGACGATGCCCTTGAATGTTTGTGTCTTAGGCTATTTCTTCTCTCTTCTTGGCCGTGTGTTCATCGCCAGCTCAAAACATTTGTCCGCTTATGGCCAACTTTATTTTACTCCTACCCTTTCCCCTGAGCTGTTTGGAAGCACTCTCCAGACATTATACTGTTTTATCCATAAATAGTTAAGCATATATCTCGCTAAAAAGAATCCCTTTTAAAAAACATAATCATAGGGGCACCTGGGTGGCTCAGTCAGTTAAGTGTCCAACTCGAGATCAGCTCAGGTCATGATCTCATTGGTTCATTAGATCGAGCATCGTTGGGCTCTGCCCTGAGAGCCTGGTTGGGATTCTCTCACTCCCTCCCTCTGCCCCTCCCTCGCTCACTCTCTCTCTCTCTCTCTCTCTCTCGCTCTCTTAAANTCTAGAAACATTAGCACTTTTAACAGTAAATTTCTTACTGAGAACTAGGAACTATACTAGAAGCTGATCAGAGACAAAGATCACCTCGTTCTTTTCTTTGAACATTTGCTCGCAAAGCATTGCATGTCCCCCTACAAGGTGCTACCACAAGGAGCGGCACGCCATTTGGGGATGAGAGAAGAAAACCGAAATGTCCTCCCTCTATAATGTTGCAATCTGGAAACGCTGATCTCAGTAGGTGCGTTTTTAGCTTCTTTCCTTTGGTTTTTAAGAGAAAATGTACCAATGCGGTTTTTTAAATAAGGGCTGACAGCAACAATAATAAAAAAACAACACCCCTCCCTTGCACATCGGCTCTGCAGGTTAAAGAAAATGAAACGTGGGTGAGACTGGCTTTGTAGAAATTTCGTGGCAGGCAAAGAAGGCGGGCAGA
>NW_027532818.1:325393-340466 GCF_008692635.1 Crocuta crocuta | reverse complement strand
TAAAAAAAAAAAAAAAAAAAAAAAGCAATCAATCTGAACACGTCTTGCATGTATTTTCTGCATATCAATTCTGTTTGCTTCTTAAAGCGTATTATCAAGCTGTACCAGAAGACTCTAGGCTGAGAAATTCCTTAGTCTTAGGAAAAGCGTGGAAGAGGGAGGGAAAGACCTGAGGCCCCAACATATCCCCCAAAATGAGATCAAACTCATCCGGCAGAACCAACGAGCCTGTCTCCTTAGGCCAACCCCTCCGTTCTGGCTGGGCCCCCAGAACGGAGCCAAGACAGAGGTAAAAATGTTGGTGTCTGGGCTGAGCCTTCGCCCTGATCAAAGCATTCTGGAAGAAGGATGGCCTGACCCCTGAAACTCCACACTCTTGGGTTCTCCTTTTGAAGGACCCAGGGGGTCATCAGATTCACTTTATCAGCGTAGCCGTGGTATAATTAATGTATGATCCGATAGATCTGGGCTTCTCAACCTCGGAACTATTGACATTTGGAGCCAGGAAATTCTTTGGTTGGAGGNGCTAGATGGGGGTAGCACTCCCCCCACTCAACTTGTGACACCCAAGATGTCTCCAGACATTTCTCATTGTCCCCTGAGCACCCAAATCAACCCCAGTTGAGAACCACTGTGATAGAAGTAATATTTTATCCACCATATAAAGCATAAAGTTTGCTAAGGGATAGAAAATAGACTATTTTAGAAGCCAAGTCTTAAAATAAACCACTACGGGGGCGCCTGGGTGGCTCTGTCAGTTGGGTGTCCAACTTCAGCTCAGGTCATGATCTCGCGGNTAAAAATAAAAGAAATCATTACCATCCCTTTAAAAATTAATAATTAGACATAAAAGAATAAAAGCTACTATTGCTTTGAAATATTCCCTCAAAGTGAGACCCCTGTGTACGTACTCCCCTTTCACCTGTGAAGAGGGCTGTGAGAGCAGGTGCAGTAAATGACCGTGTTCAGAAACCGGCTCCTCGCTTGCTGCTGACGACAGTCACCAGCTCAGAGCCACCACCGCCCTGCCGTCTCTGTGCTGACCCACTTTCCCAAACACTCCCCAAAACCCCCATGCTGTTTGAACTTGAGTATTTTCATTGCAGAGACAGGCTCAAGGAGCCCAAAAAAACACTGAGCTACTTGACCAGATTGGCAGAGTATAGACTAGACCGCCGGGACTGGGGACTTCGTGTGGTTTCAGTGGACTCCGAAGTGTGGTGGGGAAGGATTTCGGAAGACAATTCTCACACTTGTCAGACAGCCCGTGTTTTGTTTTTGACCCACCGGCATTCTAGAGCATTCAAGCAAAGCTCAAGAGGATTGTAGAAGTGCCCTTTATGAGCCTGGTTTGTGGTGTGAAAGTTGAAAAGAGTGAAGTTCTGTGTGTGTGTGCCTGGATGGCTAGGTAGTGTGGGTTAGTCTCTGTAAATGCCCGCAGCGAGGGGGGTAGCGGGAAACGCTGAGCCCACATCGGGGCCGAGACACTGATCCCAGACAGACGACCTGGAATACTGAGAAGGAGCCATCTGTCATGGCTGGAGGCTCAAGCGGAGAAGAGGGAAGTGGGGAGGCCCCGGGAACAGATGGGGAGGGTGAACCCCCTCCACAGAGCAGAGGGTCCAACAGCTGGGACTGATTAGTGCAGGCAGCTGACTATTACGTCATGTGTCAGATTACACTCAAGTGAACGGCTGAACGTTCCAAGCAAGTTCAGGCCAACATGGAGTCGCTTCACAGGCTGTGTCTGCCTTGGGATTCCATAAGGGATGAAAACACCACTCGGGCCTGCCTTGTCCTCTACGGAACGAGCAGGAAGAAGGGGTATGGGCCCTTCCCGATACCTCTTCTTTTTCCTTTTTAGAGATAGGGAGAAATTGAGCTCTTAAAGAAGCTGCTTGGCATACCTTTGTTCTCTGTTTGCTCTCTAAATTACATTATGGGCGAAAAATAACTTTAATATGAAAGTCAACCCAACAAAGCGATCTCATAGTCTAAGACGCGGAAAGAAGAAATTTCCACGGATGACCTTGATCCACGCAGGCTTCTTACATGTGTATTACCGTGGTTTTGTTGTGGAGGAAGAATTTCCTCTGCCCTTCAAGGTCCTTCTAGCCAGACTAAGATCAAATTGACATAAGATAGATGAGAAGGAGAAAGTCACATTTAATTTCGTACGCACGGGAAAACCACACAAACGTGGAAATTCCGAAGGCAGGTATAGCGAGATATGTACGCCATCCTGAACCAAGGAGAAGGGGGTGTGGAGCCTGAGACTTGAAAGAGAAGGAAAGCAGTTCCCAGGGAGTTGGGACATAGAGGACTTTGATCAAACAGGCCTTGCTAGGCTCCTCTCTGCCCGCTAACTCTTATCAAAATATAGTTATTTATGCTGCTAACTCTCTTCCCAGAGCTGGTCCTCTGTCTAAACTCTTTTAAGCAGTTGAGGGGGAGGAAAAGAGCTTTTCCTTAATCTGCTGGGTTTTGATTGCTTTGTAACTCAAAATCAGCCTCATGTCCATAAGGTGGCCCATCTTGGAGCAGTCTGCCCTTGGCCCCTAGTTCCTTCTAGCTGGCGTCTTTGCTCTACTGCCCTCTTTCTATAACTTCCAGAATAATCTTTTAAATACTCAAATCTGTTCATATTCTTTTCCTGCTTCTCACTCTTGTGTGGCTGTTCCTTCTCAAACGTTTCAGAGGATCTTAAACATTTGGGTATTTTTGGCCCAACAGACATAGGACTAGAAATTCATGAAGGCACCAGAATCCCATGGTCATAATCAGATTTCAACCAACCTCTCTTTTTTATTCCCCCCCCAGAGAAATAAAGCTCATCAGAGGGAGTCACGAGGCCTCGTTACAAGGATCATTGTAGATCACATCCACTAAGCAATGTGCACAGTTGCCTTCGTGGTGAATATCACCTTCCTGTCACAACAGGATACGTGTTGGAACCAAAGTTGAGTTTTTAGTTTTGATCAGTGGACCTATGTTCTTGATGCGTGTTAGATGTGAGTAGTGGAGAGACCATACTCCGAAGTGCTGCTGGGTACCTCTCCACATTCAGTGATATCCAGTTAGTGGTTTGCTATCAGACGGTGTGGGGGGGGATCTTCACCACGGCAATCGGTATCAGTATACCGAAGTAGCCAGTTGGTGCTCTCTTTGCCTGAGAAAATGGAAAGATGATGATAAATGGAAGATGCCAAAAGTGTGAGGGAGAAGAGAAAATGGCAACCATGAAAGCCAACTCCCCCCTTTCTCCGCAAGAACTGCGAGCCTCCCGCTTAGGGGGTTTTCAGAGTTGCTGGGCAACAAGGTGATGGGCATATGGCCAAGATCCCTGTGCTGCTCCTGGGCCCCAGGAAGGCCGGGTGTGGAGCCCCCCAGTTTGAGATCCTGAAGGACTTGTGCAGTAGGGGTGGGGGTGGAGACAGTAAGCCAAACAAGAAGGCTCCCATAATTTTAGCCACTGTGAGTAAATTGAGAAACATTCAGAATTCTTAAAATTTGGCATCAGGGGACGAGGCTCACCAGTTCCACTATAGCAGCTACCAACGTAACATTTTCCAGCGTGGTTTTCTGCTCGTGAAGCGTCCACTGAACGATGTTATTCTGTGCCAAAATCATTAGAAAGATTTAGTATATGAAGAAAGAAGAAATACTTCCAGGGAACACACATCCAACAGAGCGAGAGGTTCAGGGATTCACCATCCAGATCATTGTGGGAGAGAGGATCAGCATTGAGGGTACATTTGGGCAATTTCTATGGCACAAACTCTGTCCAACTTTTCAGATACATGAGGTTTTATCCTCAGGGCTTGAAGAAGGGCAGCCCTCAGAGGTGGGGTTAAGTATTAAAATCCGCATACAAGGCAAAAATGGTTCATAACTAAAATGACTCTCTGAAATCCCTTAAATCACGGGTTTTGCGGAGAGCGTACACCCCTAGGGGGAATTTAGAATATTTGGCTGTGTGTGTTTGCTTCCTACGAACGGGGGTGGGGGGGACATTGCCTTGACATTAATGAGCCACAGCTGGGGATTTTAGGCATCCTTCATTGGTCATAAAGCCCTGGGCAAGGACTTCTACATGTCCTGCTAGACATTTATGTGTGCGAAACCCGCTTGAGATTATCTGAGGATAGACATCCCGTCACTTTGCACATAAACAAAAAGCCTTTTTAGCACAGTTTCAATAAACACTGAATTCTTCTGGAAGCATATTACTATATAAATCAGAAGGCCATGTTCTGTTCTGTACAGAACTTTAGCACAAATTGTTCAGTTCTGGGAAATCATGACATCACCAGTCTTCCATACAATGGGCCTGGGTCTGTTGACATGTGTCCAATTGCTTTCTTGGGGACCTTACAAATAGGCCCAGGCATCAGATGACTGTATTTGATCTTCTGGTGCAACTTTATATAAGTCAGAATGCATATTATTTTGTCATAGATTATCTTTTTATTTCTCCCTGATATAATACAATTGTAACCTTATATCGATATTTTTGAATTGTTTGCATAGGTAGGTTTTATGATCTATGAATTGCATTTCGAGACAGAAAAGGAACTGTTACAAAAGACTTACCAAAAAGGTACATTGGCCTGATAAAGTTGAGAATCAGTGCCTCAAATTTCTTCAAATCATTGGAAACTGGGCTCCTTGAAGCCACAGCAAGAATGAAATTTGTAATTGTTTTCACTTGCCTTCGCTCAGCGGCCTCCTTTCCCAGGGATCCCGGGGTTCCCAGCTTTGTTGGATTTAAAGTAGTTTTTCAACCTTAGAACTACTGACAGTTGGTGCTGGATAATTCTTTATTGGGGTGGGGGGGGTGTGCTGTCCTGTGCACTGTAGCATAGTTAACAGCATCCCTGGTCTCCACCCTCCAGATGCCAGGAGCGACCCCACCCCAAGTTTTGACAACCAGAAATGTGTCCAGACATCGCCAAATGCCCTTCCGCCGGCAACATCATCCTAGCTGAGAACCTCTGATTGTACCTACTCCACTCTTACAGTTCGTTTTATTTTTTTCAGTTTTTGTATTTATTTTGAGAGAGAGAAAATGCAAGCAGGGGAGGGTCAGAGAGAGAGAGAATTCCAAGCAGGCTCTGCACCGTTAGCGCAAAGCCTGACGTGGGACTCAAACCCACGAACCGTGAGATCATGACCTGAGCCGAAACCAAGAGTCGGGCCCTTAACTGACTGAGCCGCCCAGGCACCCCTCTTACAGTTCTTTTTAGAGCACGGGGAGTCTTGGTCATGTTTCTCAAAGTACGATCCACAAGCTGACTCCAAAAAGGTAGGATCTACCAGGGTGCTGACAAAAAGTGCGTTTCCGAAGTGGATGGGGACAGAAATGCGCATTGTCCCACGCATGCCACAGGTTGAGGAAGGGCGCCAATACAGAACTACCAGACATCCTGGCTTGATCTCACTTCGGCCTGTTCCTGATTGTTCAGCTTTGGCAATTTAACTCCACCGCACTTCGATTCCTCTTCAGCAGAGTGGAAACCGGGTCGCATCCCAGGGCTGTTGCAAGCCTGGCCAGGTGTGCGCCGAAGTAGGAGGTCAGCGCCCCTGGGAACATGGACTGTTGCCCTTCCGGGTGCTGGGCTGCCGGGCCCTGGCTGGCTCCCAGCCCCGCCTCCGGAGGACAACTACTAGTCTGGCTAGAAACACAGATTCCTTTCTTCCTCCTGCCACCTTTCTTTGAAGGGATCAGCCATAGCTCCGGGGAGCAAAGATTGGAAAGAGACAATCACAGGGGCCCCTGGGTGGCTCAGTCAGTTGAGGCTCAGGGCATGATCTCCCGGTTCATGAGTTCGAGCCCCACATCAGGCTTTGCACTGATAGCGCTAAGCCTGCTTCACACTCTCTGTCTCCCTCTCTCTGTGCCCCACCCCCACTAGTGCTCACTCTCTCAAAAATAAACATTAAAAAAATAATAAACTCAAAAATAAATTAAAAAGGAAGCAATCACAGAGCTTCTGGGACTGTAACCTTAGCTACTAGGAACCCAGCTCTTCTCTGTGACATTGCCTGCCCTTTGACCCAATAAAGTTTGTAGGAAGAGGAATAAGCTAGACACATCCATCCCATTCCCTCCCAATTACAAGTGCAGCAGGTACCATTATGAGGCTTAGAAAGGTGAAGTCTCTCAGCCAATGTCACACAGCTAGCAAAAGGAGGAAGCAAGGATTTGAACCCAGTTAGACTAGAATACACGCTTCAAAAAATATGAACAAGAGGTGGCTGAGTGGCTCAGTCGGCTAAGCGACAGACTCTCGATTTCAGCTCAGGTCATGCTCTCACAGTCGTGCGATCGAGCCCCATGTCGGCTCCACGCTGAGTGGGGAGACTGCTTAAGATTCTCTCCATCCCTCTCTCTCTGCTCTTCCCCTGCTCTCGCGCCTGCGCATGCACTCTCAGAAAAAAAAAATGTGAATCAGAATCCACATGTCAAAGTAGTGATGGCTTATGGTGCCTTAGACACGTGGCTATCTAAATGTAAATGTATATTAATTAAAATTAAATTAAAAGTTAGTTCTTTGGGCATCAGAGACACATCCAAGTATGTGTCGGACAGCACAGATCTAAAACATTTCCATCATCACAGAAAGTTCTAGCGAACAGCACTGTGTGTTTTAAATAACCACAGAAATGTAGCTCAGTGTTCCTGTCATTTTTACTAGGGCTATGTTAAATGAAAATGAACTGTATGTTAGAAAGTTCTGGAGAAAAGTCACATTTGNATATTGCCTGAACATGTGTGTTCCTTCTTCTGGTTTTTTTTTTTTTTTTTTTTTTTTTTGGTCACTTTTAGAAAATAGTCCAGAGAGGAAATTAATAAGTGAAGTATTCCCTATACCTGTATTAACTATTTATCTTTTTAAGATTTTTATTTTATTTGATTTAAGTTTATTTATTTTGAGACAGACAGAGACAGCATGAGTTGGGGTGGAACGCAAAGAGAGGGAGACAGAGACTCTCAAGCAGGCTCTACACTGTCAGCACAGAGCCTGACATGGGGCTCGAACCCACAAAACCACGAGATCATGACCTGAGCCAAAACCAAGAGTTGGATGCTCNTGGGCTTCCCTGTGTTATTTATTTATTTATTTTTTAGTTTATTTATCTTGAGAGTGAGAGCAGAGGAGGGGAAGAGAGAGAGAGGAAGAGAGAGTGCCAAGCAGGCCCCACCCAGCACAGAGCCCTACACAGGACTCAATCTCACAACTGTTAAGTTCCTGACCTGAAGCCAATATCAAGAGTCAGACAGTTAACCCCTTGCTGTATTTTTTAAATGACTTCAAGACCCAGAAGGGAGTTATTAATAAACAACCATACATCATTTTCCACTGGTTATTTTCAGAGAGAGCCAAGGAAAACAAGGTATTCTAGATCTTTCAGAGCTGAGGAGTTTGTATTCACAAACTCAATGCCAATTGAGAAAAATTACAGATGTTTACTGAGGAGAACTCTTAACTTGTGAAAGTACCCAAAGAAGGCACATGGGATCCATTCGCTTCATGGATTTGGAACCCTCCAGAACTTCCTAGAGGTATCATGGAATCACGAAGTGTCAGAGCTGGAGAAGGTCTGAGAAGACATTTTACCTGCATTGGTGGATAGAGACTGCAATTCGGAATGAAGGCACAGAGCCAGTTAGTAGCCACACCGGGACTAGGGAATCTCTGGTACTTTCCTTTTGGAAACCTGGCCAGAACAGTGAAGGTCCTTTGGCTGTAGTACTGAGAACCAGCGAGCATGTCTGAGGTGTCTGGTAACCCCATATGGGGTTCAACCACCTCACATCATTTCCACAGACGGTGATTGTCAAAGTCCTGACACAACATCAAGCTACAAACAGCCCTTTCCCTCCTCCAGGTTCCAGTGTTTTTGACAACCTAGAGATGAGCCACATTTGTCCTTCAAGTAACTTTAGCTGCTTTCTTCAAAGGAGGCAGAAGTTCAAAGGAAAGTAGCCATGCGGAGGCCCGTTGTTCAGGCACTGGCTGGCTGAGCTCCCAAGGCCTCAAGGGAGTTGGGGGTTGAGGTCCCTGTCAACTTGATTAGGCCTTCAAACAGCCTCTCCCAAAATAATCCTCGAGAAGATCTCCTTCTGGAACAAGGAGAGGACTTTCTCCCTGCACTCAGCGTCTCTTATCACTTATATCTCTTCCCAGGGCCTGGCTTTGTCTCCTCTACAGCACAGAAGTCATTGGCTATTGAGAAGGAAAACCCCAAGACTTTCATATTCCCCCCAAATTTGTGTATTTCCCTAAAGTATAATATTTTAATTCCTTCAGCTTTGAGAGCAAGCACCAAGTACCTATGTTATAGAATTGTTACGGGCTTAAACACCATCCTTTACCAAGTGAGTGGGAGATTCTGGGTTTATTAAGTTCCTAAGGGACTTTCTGCCACTAGAAAAACATACTGGCCAAGTGGTGCTCATGCCCCAAGTAGAAAATTATTTCAACAAGAATCCTTCAGACTCAGCCGGGAAGATGTAGAGTCCTATGTGACATCCACCGAAACCAACAGACTGGGGAAGTCTCTTCTGTGCCCTTTTTCTTGTATGAAGCCTTATACTGCTCTTGGACAGGTGGATAAGAGGGAGAGAACTCCCATGCCCTGAAGCATGGCGAATGAACCCAAATAATGACACTGCGAGGGCCTGTATTAGTGATCTGTTGCCTTGTCTACAAATCATCCAAAAGCGCTATGGCTCAAAATAATAAACATTTATTAGCTCACAACCTGGAGGTCAGGGATCCGGGTGGTTCTTTCTATCTCAGGGTCTGTCGTTGGGTTGCAATCAAGATGTTGGCCGGTGATGAGGTTTGAGGGTGACAGTGAGGTTCGTGGGGTCCAGAGCCGATGGCCAAGAAAGAATTCTTGAAGACATCTTTGGTGCATAAAGGTGATTGTATAAAAGCACGGGGACAGGACCTGTGGGGAGAAAGAGCTACTCCCGGACCATGAGGAGAGCCTGGTTTTATACTATGGAGTTGGAGGAGGGGAAGTCCAGGGGAAGTTTCCAGTGAGTTTTCATATGCTAAAGACTCACAGGCTACTGGAGGCCCAGCTATTGTCAAGCTAAGGTTGTTTTTCCCTCTAGCAAAGCATTAGCATGAAGAGAGCAGGGAGCTCCTGCACAAATGTTCTACTCTGCCTGCCTCAAGTATTTGTCAGTGGGCTGCAGGTTATAAGGAAATTTAGTTCTATCTGCCATTTCCTTCTGCCTTTCTTCACTGTGGAGTGGTGATGGAGACTTAAGTCCTATAGGACTGTGATCTCTATCAGTTAACCATTTAGTGGTGGAGGGGGTGGTGTTTGTTGTCTGTCAACTTGCCTTATGCTCCCTTATCTGCCAAGAATGGGGGGGGTGGGGGGAGTCTGAAGGTTTGACTGGGGGCCTGTGGGTCCACTTCCAAGATGGCGCGCCAGCATGGCTGCGGTCAGGAGACCTCAGCTCCTCACCCCTGGACCCTCCATAGAGTTGCTTGAGTGTCCTGATGACATGAAAGCTACGCCATGAGAGAGAGAGAGAGCAAGGACGAAGCCGGGAGGGAGGATTAGTCTCCACCTTTTGAAGGTAGGAAGTTTCAAAGAATGTGTGGGCTTATTGAAAAACTACCGCAGGGTGCCTGCCTGAGTGGCTCACCTCTTGGCTTTCTTGCAGCACCCTGTATCAGCTCTGGACCTGCCAAATCTTAATGATTATAAATGCATAAGGCTGCCCGTGTACAAATGGCTCTGAAAATTTTGATAGAAACACGTCAAATAGTATAATAAGCTTTGCATTGCTTTTTCATTCTCCTTCGGTTAGGTTTTCACTGGAATGCACATTTCCACAAACTCCACGTATTAAAACTCCCTTTGTGGATCATTACTAGTCTAAAACCTAGGGTGATTGAGAGGTGCCTGGGTGGCTCAGTCAGTTGGGCGGCCGACTTTGGCTCAGGTCATGATCTCACAGTTCATGGGTTCGAGCCCCACGTCAGGTTCTGGGCTGACAGGTCAGAGCCTGCTTCGGATTCTGTGTCTCCCACTCTCTCTCTGCCCTCCCCTACTCATGCTCTGTCTCTTAAAAACAAATGTTTAAAAAATAATAAACAAATAAATAAATGAAATAAAATAAAACTTACAGTGATTGAGATGGCGGTTGGTCCATAAGAACAAATACCGTGTGAACGAGATGGGAGAAGCAGCATTTACGTACTTTAATGAGGTCATTGCTGCTTTTAGGCACTTTATGACCAGACTTTCTATTTAATTGAACTGCAGAGGCCAGATTTAAGCTGACACATAGAAATGTTAATTTAAAATATTAATCTCCTTGTACCCTAGACCTGAGGGAAACACAACGCAGCTGGACGCGTATGCCATATACACAACTACATTTTGAGGAAAGTGGATCAGTGTTTTTTCAAGGCTATTTCTCTTTATGGTTTTTTTCCCCTAAAATTCTATTGTGAAAAATTTTAAGCAAGTAGAAAAATGGAAAGAATAGCACAATAAATATTTGCATATCCTCCACTTAGATTTGATTGAATTGACATTTTACCATATTTACTGATCTTTTTCTTTTTTTCTCTCTAAACATATAGAGTCATATACATGTATATATGCACACACATAAATTATGCAAAGATAGGCCTTTTTGTTGCGGACCCATTTGAAAGTATGTTGCAAATTTCATGAGCTTCTTCCCTAAATATGTCTCCCAAGAAATTTCCCCAATGGATATGTCAAAAAGACACAGAAGTGAGCGTGAAAGTATTCCTACTGACCGAATCAGGAAAAATGTGAGCATCAGAATGAATAATGAAAATGAGACTGTCATCTCCTGAAGAAAATAAGAAACCATGAGTCCATATGGGTACAAATAAGTAGATGAAAGATAAAGGAGAAAAAAGCTTATCCTAGTAATAGGAGGTCAGCTCTTAACTCGAAGGAACACTGGAGAGGGGAAAATCTTCAAAATTATAATGAATTTAAGAAAGAATCGACGAATACTAAAATGAGGCGGTGAAAGCTTAAGAAATGTATTTGTTTCCTTTCGCTGCTGTAAAAAATTACCACAAATTTTGTGACTTAAAACCATACCAATGTATTATTCTCCAATTTTGAAACTTATTTTGTTTTTATGTATTATTTTTGAGAGAAAGAGGGAGCAGAGGAGGGACAGAGAGAGAGAGAGAGAGAGAGAGANCCCCCCATTGCATTCTGTCCTTCCTTGAAGGGCTGCATTTGAGTTCAGCCTTCAGTGAGAAGTGAATCCAAGGAGCCACCCGGGGACCCCTTATTTTACAATCGTTTCGCCTAGACGTCCAACCCAGATCTCCCTGGGTCAGCAGGCCGGTGGTCCTTTCTGGAGGCGCTAGAGAAGCCTGTTCGTTGCCATTTCCGGTTCTAGCTGTATGAACCATGCTTTTTTGTTTTGTGTGTTTCCGATGGCCTGACGTCTTGGGGCCTCGCTAACCTTGGCAGGCCTGCCCCTCCCTGCCTGGGAGCGGACCTTTCCTATGCGACCTAGAGTGCATCCCCCAACCCCCTCCCTTCTAAGGCTCCCACAGCCTCAGCCACCTCTCCCCTGCCCTAATGGTGCCAAGGCCCCTCCAAGGTCAGCAAAGCCGCAGGATGCCAAAGCCTCAGAAACCCGTGGTTAATACGCACCCCCAGGGTACGTAGACCTCTTTGGTCTTCCAAACTGGCTCACTCACAGGGCCGGTGGCCTGAGGTCTCTGTCCCTCTGCGGGTGGACTCTTCGGTGGGTCTTAAAAATCTGCCTTTTCTCGACGAGGCTTAAATGGGAAAGGCTAAAACGTAACGCCTTGAGCCAAGGGCACACTAAGTTTCAACAACTGATGCCACACCCCACCCTCAAGGCAGATTTTGATAAACTAGAGAGGTAAGGAGGCCCGAGTCCTTGAAGGGAAGGAAAGGCTTGAAGAAAATGAAAACGGGGAGGATTGATGTCTGCATCACTGTTTTGCCCAGGGCTCCATCTGTCACCCACTGAATCTACTAGAACATAAAAATTGCTTATTTTAAAATTAAAATTACATACAGCCCTTATTCCTAGTAATCTAGAAGGCCACGATGCCTCTGTATTCGCGTCCTGCTTCATGATGTGGCATTCTCTCAGTCAACAAACATTGACCGCGCCTACACCATGTACACCGCGATGGATGCTGGGGATCGACCAGTGGAGAGATAAACACGGTCCCCTCTTTCGTGAGCCTTACTTTACACTCGAGCGGGGAAGCCAGGAAATCAGGTCACACACAAATAAGTGTAAGACTTCGTCACTGGCAGATGAGGACTAGAGGGAGTGGGGGACAGGGTTCTCTGAAGGAAGTTAGGAAGGTGACTGTCAGGTGGTGGCCTCCAGAACACCGTATCCATTACCCGGTAGAAGCCACCAAGGATGACAACGTGTCCCGTGGATGATGGGGAGTCACCAGGAGGTCAGCCGCAGAGACAGAGCATGTTACCACTGTGAAATGGCATGATCTGGAAAGAAGTTTCATTTTGTTCTTGCCTAGAATGTGGAGGAGAGTGGCCAGGAAAAGATAATAAGAAAAAGGGGGAATGAGAATTTTGGAAAAAAAAGAACGAATGCAAGTTTTGTAGTTTTCTGAAAATGCATGTGGCCTCTCCCTCTCCCCCACTGGAAAGTTAAGACAACGGAAGCTCCTTGCTAATGATTCTCCCCACCTCGGCCCGTCCCTCCGGAGATTTCATGCTCTGCCTCTCCCAGTAAGCATGCTTCTGAACTAGACGTTTTCCGTTGCAGAGTGACACTCACAATTCTAGCACCTTCTCCGGCACAGTTTGTTCACCATTTCAGCAAGAGCTTCCAGAATAGCCCACTCGTAATTCATGAATCATAGAGCAATTGTCAGAACTAATTTGCTCAGAAAGGTTCATGTTCTTTTCAGTCCAATGATTTGGAAGATAAAAGTAAGATGCTGAATGGTTTTTCTCTAAACTTGTTTTTTAAAAAAAGATACATACTACTGTTAAAGGACAAAAATTCAACCAAGTAAAATGTAAAGATCTAACTGGCTTTATCAGTGCTCCCGGTGAATGGGGCTGCACCCCACTCAACAAATAAAAGACAGCTCCGAGGAGGAATGCTTTTAGGAGCAGAAATGAAAGGAAACAAGGAAATTGTTAGCAAAAGAAAAGAAAGGATTGTCACCTTCCCTTAGGGGGAAGGGCAGGGAGTCTTAGCAAGCAGGTTACCTCATCAGCCAGCACTCATCAGGAAATTCCAGAATGATTGTTTAAATTCCCCTCTTGGAAGAGGCTGAAACTACAATTAGGTTAGGTGTTAAGTCTTGGCTTAACATTTAAGTGACTCAGTTGCGGACTTGGTGTGTGTGTGTGTCTGTTAACACTAACTAGCTTACTAAAATAGTGAAATTCATGGTATCTTACATTTGCTTGATGAAAATTATCATTTAAGAAACAAAATGAGGGGCGCCTGGGTGGCTTAGTCGGTTAANTCTCCAGTGAATCAGCCATCCCCACTTCACCGGATATATGCAATTTGAAACATGTTCACAAAGGTAGTTGGAATCTTCAAGGAAGCAAGTAACTTATGAATGACCAGACTACCTGCGTATGCCTTGCGGAAGACCCTTAACCAACCTTCTGAAAATTTTTTAAAGTAGCTATGAGAATGGCTATTCTATGAAACAAAGATAGTAATAGCTAAGGAGCTTAAATTGCAGAAAAAGAGGATTGGATTTCTAAGGGGAGCATCAGAAAATAAGAGCCGATCCTGTGATCGAGCCTTTGGAGACAAAAAAATAAGTAGGCAGAATCCTGCATAAGCCTTATGGGATCCCACGAATTACAAATGTATCATTAGCACAGACTGATATGTAAAAATAGTTATGTTTATGGATATATAGGAAGAGAAGGCCTTGCAGAACTATAGATTGAAACACTCACTGAATGTTCCTGGAAGTCTGTTAAAATAAAGGATTAGTGACACAGGGTTAAAGGGTTAAAAGGTATGGCTTATAAAGACATGACAGAGAGAGGAAACAACCAAATTTTTAAAAAGCAGATAGGGCGTCCTGTAAGACGCCACTCCCAGAGAGGCTCCTTAAAAAAGAATGGGTTGTGCCTCTTTTTGCCTTTTTCCTTTTACCTTCCTCTCCCCTAGAATGTGGATGTGATGGCGGTAACTGAAGCAGCCATTCTGTGACATTGAGGATGAGAGTCCAGTTCTTATTAACCTCCTGCATTTGTGTTGGAGGTTATCTAGAAGACTTGAGTCCGACATTTCCCACTGTGACGGGAAAGGATGACCAATGATTTGTACCTTGTGACTCCAAAACCCAGAGGTTCTCATGCCCCAGAACCTTCTCAGCATCCAAGAGTGCCTAAAGGAACACGTTGCGATTGGAGGAGGTTGAGACACACAATTAAACAAGGCCATGGAAAGAAGTCAGCCACCATCTGCAGTTAATATCCCCAACCCCATTCCTACAAGACCACGGGTACTATAGGCATGGATGATTTCGTATTCATTTCTAGAAAGAATTAGCATATGGCTCTCAACGAGTGCCCGCACAAATGCGTACAGCAGTACTGAGCTCTGACCTTTGCTGGAAACGAGTCCGGGGTCAGGTTTTGGCGGCCAGCGGGCCTCCACGGTTACTGAAAAGCTGTGAGTCACATATTCGTTAGTTGGGCGAGGAGACCACACTGGCCCCGTGCACGCTTATAGTTCACACAATCCAGACACAGCAACTACCTGACAAGAACACCAGCAAGACTCAGAAGAGATGAGAGGGGGAAATTATTTAAATGCTCAACCACAGAGGAAAACGCGGGAACCTTTTTAAACCTCACAACCGAGAACAGAAAGCAGAACAATTTTCTACTAGAGGACTTTTAGAAGACCAGTAAGGTCTATGCTCTCCAAAAGTATTTAAGAAACTATGTTTTGAGTGGTGTCAAATTGATTTTCCTCCATTTAAATACCATACAAAAAAAAAAAAAGACAAACTGAAAAACAGACTCTTGACTCTTGAGA
>NW_027532818.1:319318-325359 GCF_008692635.1 Crocuta crocuta | reverse complement strand
TCTAGAGAATGGATGGTTACCAGAGAGGCGGTGGGTGGGGGGCTGGATGGGGGGCTGGATGAAAGAGATGAAGAAGATGAAGAGTATATTTATGGTGATGAGCACGGAGTAATGTCGAATAGCATTGTCGAATCGCTCTATTGTACATCTGAAACTAACGTAACACTGCGTGTTAACTATACTGGCATAAAAATATAAAATAAAACAAATAATTTTAAAAATTAATAAACAAAGACATACGGTCTTCCAAAGACTTCCCTAAGTACCTGTCCAGAGGAGAAAGAACAAAAGTCCTATGTCTTGCATACGTTCAAACCCCAGCTCTAGAACGCCTAGCTATGCAACTGTTCCCATTGTGATCAGGCCAGTTGATTCAAGATAGTACCCAGGGTTTATCTTCTTCTATGGAACAGTCCAGAGGTGGTCAATCCAGGCTGGTGTGGTGGCTTAACGATGTCACTGGGCAGCATCCTCTCTGCCTCACCGCTCTCCTATAAACTTGACTTTCATCCTCAATGCCACAAGATGGCTGCTTCAGTTGCTTCCATCAGACCCACATTCTAGGGGAGAGGACAATATACTCTTTTAGTTGGGTTGGCATCCTGAAAAATACCAGGACTCTGACGAAAGAAGAAGGGAAGAATGAATACTGGGTAGGCAACAACCAATATGAGAGTGACGTTGAGAGCTATTAACTTCTCTGAGTCCATGGCCTTATGTATAAAATGGGTAAATGGTGCCTACTCCGCATGGTTGGCGATGTAGAAGACACCATACAAACAAATATCAGTCGTTAACAGCCTCCCACAACTGGACTCCAAATCATCGGCCTCCGAGTGTGCATTCCGCATTCCTGCACATTCTGGAAATAATCGAGTCCCTAGTCCGAGAGAGTGCCGAGACTGCTTGGTCTCGCTGCCTCGTCCCCGTCTTAGTTCCTGGGCTTCTGTTTTTTTCCTGTGGTTTCATTCCTTCTTTGTGGAGTCGTTTTAGGAAATGGCTCTCTGCCTTCACTCTCTCTTCCTGGTTCTCAGGGCCGGGCCCGTCCAAGCTCCTCTACTACCTTGCCAACTACCTACCTTCCCAACCTGAGGATCTCTCACATTGTACACACATCTTTTCAGGGGCTTCTGAAACCTCTCAAATCTCCATAGGATAATTACTTTCTCACCTGCCTCTGCTCTTGTTGAAGCCAGTGTGCTTTATTCATTACCATTCTTTCCACCTGATGTCCTAGTAAAAATCAATCTGTACATCTTTAAAGACCTTCTCATTTAAATTCTTTAATGCTTTGTGAGATATGCTCTGTAGGCGTTCTATGTGGCATTAAGAATAAGTTAATATTTTAGAGGTGTTAAAAATGTTAACTCAAGGGAATAAGTGAATTGTTTCTGGATTGAAGTAGCTCGTTCAAGAACTTCCAGGCTGTAAGTAGTAGGCTAAGCCCTATACCTACTGTCTATTTCCAAATCCATGCACTTTTTGACTAGAACAAAAATGCCTGATTTCCATTAAAGTTAAGGTGAATTGCACTGCTCTATTTATGATGCCTTGTAAAAGATTCAAGGTTTCAAACTTAGGGGTTATAAAATCTACTTCTATCATGATAAACAATACTCCTGGCACCCATGATTTCACACGTTGAAATAAAGGGGTGGGAGTAAGGAAGAAATCCATGCTAGCCATTAATTTGTAAGACTTTATCTTACACTAGCCTATTTGATTCAAGATGGGCCAATCAGTCTTGACTGTAATGAAAAGCCTTACTTGTCTAAGAAAAGGTATATTGCCCAGGCTAAAATATCATCTCCTGTAGGCATACGAACAGAGAGACTTTTGAAATATTAAAAGATTTGGTAATTATCGGTGAAATTTTAAGCCATCGGGCTTACAATAATCGGTTCATATAAGCGTGCCTTGCAGGCCAGCACGCAAGGTTGGCATATTGATGAGGAAAGAAGGGTCTAACTGAATACAGCCAGACGTTTTTATATCGATAGGATGTTAAGGAGGAGGCAGAGAGAATTGACCGCACAAATGCCTGGAGCTTAAATGGCTTGACTGGAAAGGTCAGCATATTAGCGAGAGCCTTCAGCTTTCTCATCCATTAACCCCAAATATTGAGTGTAACCAGGGAAAGAGAGGAGAAAATGTAAAGCTCTTAAACAATGAAATGGCTCTTGTCTTCCTGAAGTGAGGCAGGAGTATTTCTCTCGGTCCTCCATCCCTAGAGCATTTTCCCCAAAGCCCTAGGCTCCTTCACTAGGCTGGCTATCGCTGCATAAAACAATGAGAGGTCCATTATGGAGCCCCGCTCCAACGTGAACGCTTGCTGAAGGCTCCCTCGCAGGCATCATCAAATGAATTACTTGGTCACAACCATAACGAATAGCCTTTCAAGCTAAAAATACAAGAATTTACAGATATGGACCACCTAACAAGGTTAATACGATATATAACGTATATAGTGCCTTACAAGTTAATTCTGTTTATCCAGGTACATGACAGGATACAAGAGCTGCCTGTGGGTGGCAATCTATGGCCCACGAATCCTGGCCAGGCAACTCCATTGAGCTGGCCAAGGGTATGACCTTGGCCTCCCCAGTCTGTGTGATCTCATACAGACCAGAGAGACTAACAAGACTGGTAGAATCAAGGCATGGCTCTGCTAGTTTAAGGATGGGGAAGGCTTCCTTCCCTTGACCCTACCTCTCTGAGGTTCTGAAGGCCTCCTTTTTGAAGGAATGAACAGATTGGAACATTGATTCACCACAGTTCCCCAGGCCTTCCCGTCTTGGATTACTGCTGCTTGGATGACTCTGTCCTCTGTTCCTTCTTAATTAGGGGGTTTCACTCAGATGAAGCCCAAGGACCTATGTTCAGAGATCCCTAACGTCTCTCCGGGAATCATTAAATTTTGTTCATTTCCAAGTTGGTCCTAAAAATAGAAGAACACGCATATTCCGAGTTATCTGGTCAACCACCTTGACACCATGTGCTACCAGACAATTTCAAGGTCCGCGGTTGCGTTTCTCTTGATGATTCCATTGGTACTACATGGTCTGCTTATGTGATATGTGTGACTTTTATTTATTTATTTTTTAATGTGTATTTATTTGAAGAAGAGAGAGTACATGCAAGCAGGGGAGGTGCAGAGAGAGGGGGAGAGAGAATCCCAAGTAGGCTCCGCGCTGTCCCTGCACAGCCCCACTCGAACCGTGAGATCATGACCGGAGCCAAAATCAGAAGTCAGACGCTCAACCGATGGAGCCAACCAGGTGCCCCCCACATGTTTGACTTCTAAGGCAGGGGTCCCAAAGTAGGGTTGGCAGAGACATCCGCAGGCCCCCTCCTGGGATCTGAAAATCCTCAAAATTCCACCCTCGCCGTTCATCCTCCGGCCCTGCGTCTTTTGTCCCAGGCAGCTATTTGCGTTAACAGGGTCTCCATGGAAAATGTTTAATGTCTAATTACTGTCTGTCAACCTCATCTCTCACATCAAGATGCTCATTTTCTTCACTGACACTGTGTCGTCAGTGGTCTGTTTTTTCTTCTTTTTTTTCACCGTGCTGCATTTAATACGCTGTAAATTTGGAAAGCTCATCGTGGCCACATCAGGGCATGGATGATCGGAGTTGGGGAGGCCACGTGTGAGAGAGCAAAGGGCCAGTGACACAGTGGAGGGATAGGCTGTCCGTCCGTGTCAGCTTAGGAGAAGAGGGCGGCGCCAGAGGAATGGGTGATGATACAGAAAGTGCTGTGATGAAAGAAAAAGAACATGGATTTTGGGGTCACCTCGACAGTCATGTGACTGGGAGCCAAATGCTTGGCTTTTTCAAGTCTTGGGATTCTGTTTTTTCTTTTCTTTTTCTCCAGCGCAAAAAGGTGGTTTTATTAGAGCACAGGACCTGTGAGCAGAAAGAGCTGCCTCAGGTCTTGATTCCTTCATTAAAATACTGGGAATAAAAACACTAATACCTCTTTACAGCGGCCCTAGAACTAGATGTACATACATACTTTGAAAAATAAGGACGTTGACTCTCCTATCCCATGCAGAAAGTTCAAGACAAATCGGGATGAATGAACGTAAATATAAATGCTAAAATTATAACGCTTCTAAAGGAAACACGGAAGAATAGCTTTGGAGATCCTCTTTGCAGATGGGTCAAGATCTCATTGAGAACGCACAAAAAGCCTTAACCGTTAAGAGGAAAAGTCGATAAATTGGACCTGCGCAAAACTAAAGACAGCTGATTTCCAAAGGACACTTGACACTTCCGTGAACTTTACATCTCAGTAAAATTGTCCCTTTCCACAGCTCAGCTACCTTCCATCCTGCAGAACTACAAAGGTATCTCTCCAGAGGATAAAGCGGGGGCAGAATGACCGTAATGATCTGTAAGGATTGGTTTTGAGGTCGCTCTCACTTTTACGAAACCATTTTCCTGCTGCGTTTTCTGGGTGTGCTGTGTGTGTCGTTGCTGCAGCAAACGGGAAAGTATTTCTGGGAACAGGGAACCGCCTGTGGGCAGCCCAGGAAAGCCATCGGAATACTAGGTGCGGCAGGGTGAGGGTTAAGCTTGGCGCAGACTTCCAAAGCCAAATCACTGAACTCGGCATACTTAATTATCCCCGGAAAATACCACGCTCAAGGAAGTCTCAACAGTTGCGATGGACAGTGACATATTAAAAATTCCATAAGGCTTCCTGAAATATTGATGATTCTGAATTGATATTTTTGTTTTAAGGCTCTGAATAATTAAAAATGTTTCGATAATATTTGGGAACACAGAGTGACAATAATAACGGCTGAATGTGGAAACTAATTTGACAATAAACTATTAAAAAAAATAATAATAATAATAACGGCTGAGCCCATGCTCTCTTGTTTGCAAAAGACCATGACCATATTAGTAAAGCCAGTTTAGGGGTTTGATTGCATGGCTGACAAAGTGGCAAGGTCAATGCCAAGTTTCAGTGGATGATCTTTCTTTTATTGTTGTTCTCCATATTCCCACCCAGTAAAAGGCGGCCACGGGCACAGTTTAGATCGAATTCTAGCAGTAGCTGGTAAACTTTTTCTGTAAGGGGCCAGACAGTAAATATTTTAGGCTTTGTACACCACGTGGAGGGAGCATGATGCAAGCTGAGGGCAAAGCACAAGCTATCCCAGGTGGGATGGGAGGGATATTCCTCAGGCACTCCCAGCTACCCAAGAACAAAGGAAAGGAAAGAAAACAAATGGTTAACGGATACAGATCACAGTCACGCAAGCCAGGAGTCTCTTGCAGTTTACAAACGTCTTAGTAAGTTACAGGGAAAAGGCAATCTTTTTTTTTTTTTTTTTTTTACAAATAGTTTATTGTCAAGTTGGTTTCCATATAACACCCAGTGCTCATCCCCACAAGTGCCCTCCTCCATGTCCATCTCCCCCTCCCCCTCCACACCCATCAGTCCTCAGTCNGGTGAGTTCCTTATAGATTTTGGATATTAACCCTTTATCTGATATGTCATTTGCAACTATCCGGAAAAGGCAATCTTATCAATAGCCTAATCTCTAGAAACTTACAGGGGTCTGTAGGTTTCCTGGGGCCCCAACTTCACCCTCCTCTCCTTAGTGATGTGGGGAACAAAGGCAAGAAGGAAATGGGAGGTACAATTAAATTTCCTTATCATCAGCCACCCACAGACAAATTCTTGAGGCAAATACAGAGTAGCACCTTTCTCTAGGACCCCTTACCGTCCTAATGCTAAGGCCTTACTAGGGGAAAACAACCTTAGCTTGACAGTAGCAAGGCCTCAGGTATTTTGCGGGTCCTCTTAGCACAGCAAAGCCCTCCGGAGGCCTCCCCTTTCCCTTCCCCTCCCCCAACTCCACAGTGTATACCTAGTCACTCTTCACGACCCCAGGGCAGCTCTTCCTGCCCACGGGTCCTGTCCCCGTGCTTTAATAAAGTCGCCTTTTTACACCAAAGACCTCATCAAGAATTCTTTCTTGGCTGTCAGCTCCAAACCCCACCATCACCCCAAAACCTCATCAA
>NW_027532818.1:317838-318834 GCF_008692635.1 Crocuta crocuta | reverse complement strand
ATATAAACAAATGGGCAGACTGTGTTTCAATAAAACTTTATGGACACTGAAATTGAATTTCATGTAATTTCATGTGTCCTTGAAGAGTCTTTATTTTTTTTTCACCATTTCACCATGTTAAAACCATTCTTAGCTTGAAAACAGTACACAAACAAGTGATTGCCCAGATTTGCCCCGAGGAGGGTAGTTTGCTGATCCCTAGCAGTACCCGAGTGACTTTGATGAGGTTATTTAAGTTTCCTGAGTCTGAATTTTAAAAAAAATTTTTTTAGTGTTTTATTTATTTCTGAGAGAGACAGTGTGAGCACAGGAGGATCAGAGAGAGAGGGAGACACANCTTAACCATACTTGCATTATTATATCACTTTCTAAGAGAAACATAATAACAAGGACTGGCATGGAGAGCCTGATATAAAACTACCTTCAGTAAAACGGAACTTCTTTCTTTTTTTTATTGAGTACATTTGACACACAACACCGTGTAAGTTTGGAATTTCGTTTAAAAAAAACCTTTTTTTAATGTTTGTTTATTTTCGAGAGAGAGAGAGAGAGAGGGCACAAGNAGCGGGGACCCAGAATCTGAAGCAGGCTCCGGGCTCCCAGCTGTCAGCACGGAGCGCCATGCGGAGTTCAAACTCACGGACTGTGAGGTCATGCATGACCTGAGCCGAAGTCGGAAGCTTAATCCACTGAGCCGCCCAGGTGCCCCATGCAGTTTCATTTTTTAGCAAAAGAAAGCTTGAACTTTGACTCTCTCTTAGTTGGGTGGATAACATGGTAAATCATTTGGAGAGTGAGGCAGAAACGAAGCACGAGTAAAAAATGGAGTTAAATTCCCGTTTGAAACCTCCTGCTCACCTATTTAAGCTGCGGTTTCATCTGAGAGATCTTTCAGATGAGAAAGGACATCGGGTCTGGATGACCCAGAACTTCACATGCCTCAAGGCAGGATGAGATGATCTCTGAGTGCCTTTCTCCTGCCAGAGACAGACCCCA
>NW_027532818.1:310289-317817 GCF_008692635.1 Crocuta crocuta | reverse complement strand
TTTATGTTTGGCGAATAGCCAAACAAAAGAATACGGTCTTGTTCAAAATCTTCCACGGGTTAATTTTTTTTTAATAGTTTATTTTTGAGACAGAGAGAGATAGAACCTGAGCAGGGGAGGGGCAGAGAGAGAGGGAGACACAGAAACAGGCTCCAGGCTCTGAGCTTCCAGCACAGAACCCGATGTGGGGCTCGAACCCACGAACCGCGAGATCATGACCTGAGCCAAAGTCAGACACTTAACCAACTGAGCCACCCAGACGCCCATCATGGGTTCATTTTTGAAAGCTAGTCTTCAGGTTCTTAGAATGTAGATAGACAGCAACTTGCTAGCCTCCTCTTTTACCTCTGCTCTCTTAGTCTTCAAGGTCAACAGCGCCCACACAACCAACCAGGAGAACATTGACTATAATCCACAGGCTTACCTGCCNGTAGGAACTTAATGATACAAGGTTTTTATTAAGAATTGTTGGTTTTAATTTTTTCTTAAGTTTTTTAAATGTTTGTTTATTTTTGAAAGAGAGCAGGAGCAGAGGAGGGGCAGAAAGAGAGGGAGACACAGAATCTGAAACAGGTTCCAGGCTCTGAGCTGTCAGCACAGAGCCCGACGCAGGGCTCGAACTCACAAACCACGAGATCATGACCTGAGCCCAAGTCGGATGCTTAACCGACTGAGCCACCCAGGTGCCCCAAGAATTGTGGGGTTTTTTTTAATGTTTATTTATTTTGGGGGAGAGAGAGAAAGAGATGGGAAGAGCAGGTGAGGGATGGAGAGGGACAGAGAGAATCTGAAGCAGGCTCCACGTTGTCAGCACAGAGCCTGATGCGGGACTCCATCTCACGAATCATGTGGACCCACAGTTGGAATCACTTACCTTCTCCTTGTCTCTGTTTCCGCCTATCTTCATTCAAGTCAGAATCACTAGAATCATTTTGCAATTTCAAATGAGCCTCTAGTCCTTGGTCTCCCACAGTCTGGACAGAGATGGACATGGAAGCTTCGAGAAAACCACACAAATGAAATCTTGATTTCAACGATGTTTCTTATTTGTAGATGATTGCTTTTAGCAAGCCTTGCTGATAGTTTACAAGTAGAAAGTGGATTAAAGCTTTTTAAATGGCATAAATTCACTCTAGCTTTAGAATTAGTTTTTTTAATGTTTACTTTTCAGAGAGAGAGAGAGACAGAGTGCAAACACGAGTACAATCAAGGGAGGGGCAGAGAGAGGAGGACAGAGGATCTGAATCAGGCTCTGAGCTGACAGGGGAGAGCCTGATGCAGGGCTCAAACTCATGAACTGCGAGATCATGACCTGAGCCGAAGTCGGAGGCTTAACAGACTGAGCCACCCAGACACCCCTAGAGTTAGCATTTTTTATGCTTTGGCTCTAAAGCAGGGGTTTTCATAATGTGCATTTCCACTTGAGCTAATGCCATTCAAGACAAGATAATCAAGCTGGTAAGTGGTAACCGGTTAGTACAAGTCAGATAACAACCATGGGAATCACGTTAAGGACATATATTTGACACTGATGTAAATAAGGGGGGAAGATGTTTCCGATGTGTGACAGGCACAGGTCTGATCTTTAACAGTACAAACACAAGGCTATTGGAGCACCTGGGTGGCTCAGTCGGTTAAGCGTCCGGCTTCGGCTCAGGTCATGATCTCACGGTTTGTGGTTCAAGCCCCACGTCGGGGCTCTGTGCTGACAGCTAGCTCAGAGCCTGGAGCCTGTCTTCCGATTCTGTGTCTCCCTCTCTCTCTGCCCCTCCCCCACTCATGCTCCGTCTCTCAAGAATGAATAAACACTGAAAAAACAATTAAAAGGAATAAACACAAGTCTATTAGTGTAGTACCTCCAACCGGCCCTTAAACTTCCCAGGGGACCCCCTGCGCTGAGCACGGGCACAGTAAAATTCTCAAAAAGTGCTCACCTGTATTTCAATCCACTTCAATTTAAAGTATATGAAAAATGGCTTAGATTGGACCTCACTAATTTAGGATTGCCTTTCACGGAAGGTCGAGCCCCTCCGTGACAGGCATGGAGAATTCCCACCCAGGGTGACGCCAGGTCTTGGCTTCTATCTCAGCTGGTATTTGGAGCTAGGCTCTGTGCTGGGTGCCTCGTATGCAGAAACAGAGGCCCATATGTGGGTAACTGTCACATCATTCTTGATATTTCTAGTTGGCATAATAGCCAAAATATTCATCAACTGGTGAAGAGCTAACCAGCGTATGATGCATCCATATATTGGAATATTATTCAGCCACAAAAAGGAACGAAGTACTGATACATGCTACTGCATGACTGAACCTGGAAAACATTACACTAAGTGAAGGAAGCCAGGCCCCAAAGGTCACATGTTCGTTGCCAGGGGATCGAGCAGACTGGGTCGGGGGGGAAGTGGAAGGAACTGCTAATGAGTACTGGGTTTCTTTTGAAGGTGGTGAAAATATTCTAAAATCGATTGCGGTGATGGTCATGCAACGCTGCGGATTTACTAAACTACACTGAACTGTACACATTATATGGGCGAAAGTTGGGTGTGGGAATCGCATCCCGCTAAAGCTGTTATTAACACGAGAACTGGGAGTTGGAGTTGGAGTTCGATGTGGGGTAGGGTCACATGGTCAGATTTTTGTCTTAGATAAACCCGTCTTTTCGTGACATGCGTGCTGGCCGGAAACCAGGAAAACCTGACAGTGTAATGAGAATGTGCCGTAGAGAATTCAAAAAATATTAGTTGGTGTTTTGTTCTCACGGTAGTCTTCCCTCTGTGCCAAAAAGGTAAACGCTTATCAATGCATCGGCCCAGAGAAGTATCTGTTCAGGACCAAGAGCAGAATTTGATTGGAGACAGCGCTCCAAAGAGCTCCGCCCCCGTGTCCACACTTCGTATCATCTTTGTTTGATTCTAGCCATCCAGGTGGGTGCGACATGGTATCTCATTGTGCTTTTGCCTCATATTTCCCTAATGGCCAGTGACGCCAAGCATCTTTTCCTGTTGCTTGTTAGCCATGTATGTGTTCACCCTCCCTTCTGCCAAAGCAGCAGTTTTCCAGTTCAAGGTTGATTCCTTTGCTCTCTTGAAGCGGAAATCTATAAACCTAGCGGCTCTCAAGTGTGCCCCCCAAGAAGGTTGCTAAGTAAAATACAGGTGCCCGCTTAAATTTGAATTCCAAATAAGTGGCAAATAATTTTCCAGTATACGTATGTCCGTCCTGAGGAGGAGCAAAATATGCCACCCCCAGATATGCTACTTTCACGTATTCGATTATTTCAAATTAGCGTTATTTACAAAACAGCTCAGGGAGGACACGTTGACCGTCCTTTGTCCCCCTGAGAGCAGGAATAAACCCCATGAGGAAGGTACCCTCCCTGGACCAGGAGGGCGGAAGGCAGAGGTAGGGAACTGACGGCCAAGAAGGCTGTATAAACAAACCTTGTTACTTCTTCACTAGTTTACGAAGCCCAAACCCCTTTCTGTTGTCAGTTCTTCACAAATCGTTCCTTTGTCGAAACGCCATAAGGGCCGCCTGCTTTGGTCACTTCTTTAAGTCTCATGTTTTTATGAGCCCCCACACATATGGGGTTAAGCGTGGTTTTCTCCTGTGGATCTGTCTGTGCGGTAGAGCCCCTCCCTAAGGAATGTGATAAAAACCTCAAGACAAGGGAAGCAGCCTGGCTGTGTGCGTGCGTGGGCAACATTCACGGCGACGACGCTGTCACATAGACTGCCCATTCAGACTGAAGGTTCATATATGGGAGACAAAGGAGCAAAAATTGTACGAAAGGCAACTCCGCCCCTGCTGGGCTTGGACCTCAGCCTTTCGGGTCCCAGCACGCCAAGCACGCCGCTCCCTGGGAAGAAAAGCCTCGGTGTCCCGACTCTGTGTGCGACTACCCACTACATCTTGTGTCACTTTAATGATGAGACTAGCCCAAGAAGCTGGAAGGGAAGAAATAAAAAGGTGTCCTCCCCTACAGTCCCAGGTTTTGCACAAGACCTACATATACTGGAAAATCATTCATTGTTTATCAGAAATTCAAGGAGTGGACCGCGCAGCCCATATTTTCATTTGCTGAATCTGGAACTTCACCCCAGAGACATTTCACTATGTCTGGAGGCTTTTTTGGTTGTCACAGCCCAGAGGGGGTAGGGAGGAGAGCTACCGGGGGCTGGAGGCCCAGGTTGGCTACTATGCATGCCAGGGCGCCCAGAAAACGGTTTGCAGGTCACTAGCTTGGAGGTTGTTAGCCCTGTCATAACCGTTTAAGGAGAGTGGATTCTGTGCGATGATTAGTCTACTAGAAGTAGCCGGTGACCTCTGGAGCCCTGAAGCAGAGGGGCGATCTGGGGTGAGCAGGTGGGAAATTCAACGGAATCGACTCCCTTTTCAGTGAAGACTAAGATCAGTCTTGGCTGCTCTGCTCGGGGCGGGGTGTCCAGTGACAGGAGCCCCATGCAGCCTGTAGGCAGGNAAATTCATCATCTCCCTGTTCTTCCCCCAAACCAGAGTCCCAGCCGCCCACGGTCACCCCCAGCCCCTGGCAGGCCACAGGCACGGTGAGGCCGCCCTATGGCTCTGTCCACGTGAAATAAACATGCTGAATGGGAAAGGCAGACACACTGAATGACAGATTGCTTCCCCTCCCCGGTGGGAACTGCTGACGCTCTACATTTTGCTATTGCCTCTCCACCTTCCCTTACCCCCACCACACATTACGGTGCGTGCGAAGCTAGCATTCATCAGATTCCTGTGGGCGGGATCATTTCCGGTAATGTTGCCATGAACGTCAGCTTCTCCTGTACAGCAGAAGTTAATAGATTCGATTAACCCGAAACCCCAGCACGCAGGCTCCTAGAATACGCCTTCTTCTTAAAAATGGCCTCTGCTCAATGCTTTATCTTTATTTGCCATTATTTATGTAGAGACCCCATGTTAAACTGCTTCACACGAGAAAGTTCTGCGTGCAGGGAAGGAGCAGTTCAATCATTCAGAGCGTTCTAAAATAATAGCAATAATAATAATTCACAGGGTTCCTCCTCAACTGTATGGCGTTGCCTCAAGCAAATTCTGTCAGAAATAATTACTCAGAGCCATCTTCAAACTCCCAAGATGTCAGATAATTGTTGCCTTCCAAGAACACAAACACGCACAAGGCTTGTCCATCTAGAAAGTGCTTGTGCTACAGAAATTCTTTGGAATGATCTTGGTACTTTTACTGGACCCATGTTTGTGACCGTGTTTCCTTGACATGTTTGACTTCTGCTTCACAAATCTGTCCCAGAAAGTGAAGAAGGTATCCCAGATGATGACCGAGTTTTTAAAAAATAAGTATCAGATTAAACTGCTACTGAAGAATTGAAGAATAATTGGTGCTGTGCATAAATTTTTTTAAGAGAATAGTTCATANGCCTGAGAGGAACCATGTTTCAGTGGTATATTTAGACGACAAGTTGAGGGTCCAGGAGGAATCTGATGCAGCAAAAGTTAAAATCAAGTAATATTGGGGGCACCTGGGTGGCTCAGTCAGTTGAGTGTCCGACTTTGGCTCAGGTCATGATCTCACGGTTTGTGGGTTCGAGCCCCGCGTCGAGCTCTGTGCTGACAGCTCGGAGCCTGGAGCCTGCTTCCGATTCTGTGTGTCTCGCTTCCTGCCCCTCCCCCACTCATACTCTGTGTGTATCTCTCTCTCTCAAAAATATATAAAACATTAAGAAATTTTTAAAAAAATGTTTTTAAAGAAATAATATGGTACCACGCAGAAGAGGCGGAGCTCTGCTCCCCTGAGCTGCTCTAAAGAAGCCTGTGACTTGCTTCCAGACCATGGAAACTTCTCTCGGGCATGAAAGTCCTTCCATAAAGCAACTGTGTCTGTTCCCACTGGCTTTCTCGTAGGGACAGCCGCACCCACCTGGCATGGTGGGTTCCTCGTCCCGCATGGCGCGCGACCTGGCCGTAACTTTCTGCTCCGTAAGAACTCTCCACCCCTACACCACCATTCCAGGGCTTGCCAAAACTAGAAATGGTCCTCGCTTGCCCAGATGGCACCTTTCTTTTACTGTACGGCCCGGGGCCCTGAAGAGGGCCCCCCACACACACACACACACAGGGGCTTAGAATGGGGCTTGCCAATACCCCCAAGTGGGCCCGTGGGCCCTACACGAGGCACACGTTCCCAAGGCCGGGGCGGAGGCTCTCCTTCTCCTCCTGGGGATCCACAGGGAGACAGATTCTTTTGGTTAGATTGTTTCCCCGGGGTCGGTCAGCGCACAAATCAACCTTAGTGCCCAGAAGCCTCTGCCTTGCCACGACTGCTGTCCCTGACGGTCTCTGTCCCAGGAATCCGGGCATATCTATCTGTGCTGTGCTGTTGGGAAGCGAGAGTTTCCTGTCCCCGTCAAGGTCCTCATGGTCGGACTAGGGATCAAACTGACCTGAGGCAGGTTAATAGGAGAAAATCAAATTTAGTTTTGTACATGTGGGGAGTTCATACGGACACGGAAATTCCAAAGACGGTCAGGCGCAACGAGGTCTGTCTGTCATCCTGAATTAAGGAGCAGGGGTAGGCGTGTAGGCCTTCAGCGGAAAGGAATGCCCTTCGCGGGGCGATAAGAAGGGAAGAGGTGTGGTGATTAGGCATTTGCCCTGCCATACACATGCATCACCCAGATAAAATTGATCTTTGCTAAGAACCCTTATTCCGGGAGAGATCTCCCTTTTAGATTTTTCTAGGTAGTTAAGGGAGGGGCAAGTTTGTCTTGAGCTCACAGGATCTCCATCCCTTCAGCTCAAAATAGTCTGCATGCCGGAGTGCCTGGGGGGCTCAGTAGGTTTAGCGTCTAACTTCAGCTCAGGTCATGACCTCAAGACTCGTGAGTTCGAGCCCCATGTTGGGCTCTGTGCTGACAGCTCAGTGCCTAGAGCCTGCTTTGGATTCTGTGTCTCCCTCTCTCTCTGCCCCTCCCCCATTCATTCNGGTGTGTCTCTTTCTCTCTCCCCCCCCCCCATTCATACTCTCTCTCTCTCTCTCTCTCTCTCTCTCTCTCTCTCTCTCTCTCTCAGAAACAAGTAAACATTAAACAAAATTTTTTTAATAGCCTATATGCCAAAGTGGCACATTTTGGGTAGAGCTATCCCAAACTCCTCGACCCGGTAATTTGAAGTTGAGTACTGCCTCCAAGTACCGGCGCTTCCAACTCCATCCCTGAGCCCAGAAGCACCTGCTTGGGCTGCAATCTGCTTTCTCACTTTATTCCTCCCNTCCGGGAACAGAGTGTTCCTTGACTGGACCTGAACTTGCCACCTTTGTAAATAAAAGAACAGGAAAGAAAACCAAACAAACAAACAAAAAACGAATGTGCATTTTTAAAGCCTGGCGGAGAACACAGCAGGCTCTGGGGAGAAGAGGGGGCTCATCCCCGGCGCCCACCCCCACACCCGGACTCCAGAAGAGCTGTCTGACAGCAGGCAGGGCAGATGGAAATGCGAGAGGAAGTCTGTGGGAAGAGGAAACCTGAGA
>NW_027532818.1:304472-310256 GCF_008692635.1 Crocuta crocuta | reverse complement strand
GACAGGCACTAACGCGAGCCCCCCAGCCCCGCGCCGCTGTCTGCGGGATGGGGCCGCGCCTGTCGCTGTGCCCGGAGCACCTTACTCATCACGACCCACGGCCATCCGACAAAGGATGTGTGTGCATTTTAAAAAGGCCAGGCTTCAGAGATGGCTTCAGCGATGCGTTATTTTTAGAACGTGATTAGAAATCATCTTCAATTGCCCGATTTCCTGTTCGCTTCTAATGAGCCGCCTGAAAGGCAGCACTGTATTCCTAAAGCAGAAGGGCGGCAGCACACAGGGTTCCCGGAGAGACAGCACAGTCTTTGCTGGGAAGGCTCTTAAGGAACGGAAGGAAAGGGCAGGGGACGGCCCCTGGGCCTGTTTTGACAGGTGCCAGGGGGTCAAGAGTCACTTAGGACAAAGTTCACCAGTTAGAGGGCTTTCTGTTGTGCTCGAGGGCCACCGCACCGTGGCTGAGAACTTAGCAGGCCCTGGAGTAAATGTACTGTGAATATCGGGATGTGGAGACAAAAGCCACCAGCCAAGCATTTGCCTGTGACGGCCGTCATCGGTCAGTCGTCATAACGTTACATAATGTACTGGCTAGTACACACCCAGTAGGGATACACATCTAGAGCTGTGTGCACTCTAAATAGGAAAAGGAAAGGTCCTGTGATTCGAAAGGAATATTCTAGCCAAGGAGGCAGGATTAAAAGAATTAAGCCCACACGGCAGCAATCTGTGCAAACGTGTGCCTGATCACACGCTGCTGGCAAGCCCTTGGTACTCAACGTACAAGGACTCACTTCTTGAAGAAGAAACTGGGACTTTTCTTGGCTCTCCTGGACCTTGAAGGTATAACAGGACAGCCCTAAGAAGAAAATTCTAGAAATGTGCTACCCATCAAGGGCTGGTTGGTAGCAAAGAGCATTTAAAAATGGCTACGTTCTCTCTTGCGCGCTTCCTAATGTGTGCGTCCTCGTTTGTTCTTCCTCGGAAAGGCGAGTGAGCTACCACACATGCATTTCAAATCAGCTTAGAACCTAAGCTTCCCAAGGCAAGGTGGGTTTCATTCTTCTCTTGCTGTAACTCTTCCTCACTGAGGGGCTTGGCTCCGTAGTTAGGGACTAACCAGTGACAACTGAGTAGAAGCCAGTACATTTCAAGGAAATCTATTCTAGACACTCATACTTCTTCACTTACATTCTTGCATCATTTTTTTTAAAAATCCATAATCTCAGGTCCTCCTATCCAGTCCCCTGGGATGGGGTCTGCAAGCCTTGGGTGCAGCGGCTCGGTGGAAGGCCCTGGGTCACTGACAGAACCTGAGACCCGTTGAGTGTCTGCGAGTTGGGAGAGTGGGATCTTCAAGACCATCTAAGTGGAGGTGGGAGGGGAAAAAAATCATCTGAGCAAATTTCTTCACAACTGACCCCAAAGCTGGTCTTGCTCTCGTAAGGCACGTTGCCTAACCGACTCCAGAGATGACCCAGCCTCCATGCCCTCTTGCGCACCCTGGTGGGGCATGCTCTCACCCTCGAACACGTCCCCTCACCAGTTGGGCCGAATGCTCACCTCACCCAAACCTGTTGATGCCAGTTGAGTTGCGACCTTTGCCTTTATAATTTTTTCCCCAGCTTTATCGGGGTATGAGTGACAAATGTTGTACACATTTAAGTTGTATAATGTGGTTCTTTCCAAATGTCCACAATGATGATTCAGTATACACGTGCATTGTGAAGTGGTTACCACAGTCAACTTATGCTAACACATCCATCGGCTCGCTTAGCGACCATCTTGTGTGAACGGTGAGAACACTTACGGTCTACTCTCTTGGCAGATTTCAAGCATTCAACCCATTCTGTGCTTTCATCCAGAGTGGTGAGTGGCATTGTTTTCACAGCGTGCAGAGGAAGACTCAGAAACGGAGGCAAAATATTCAGAGGTTCAGAAGAGCCCATAGTCTACCCACTAGCTCACTGTCCTGTGGATTCTGACTGTCCGAGGGGAGATGAAGACAGAAGCCACAGCCAGGGTTCCTCTTGAGCCCTCTGCGGTTCCGCCACCCTTCCAGGCATGTCTGGAGAACACCAGGGGAGAGTCTGTCACATCCCCGGGATCCAGAGGTTGAGAATCAGATTCAGAGCCCCAGATTTCTAAAACTAGACGAAACAAGACGATCTATTGGCCATGAGATTAGCAAACCCAAGGCGATCTACTGGAACCTGCAATAAAAAGTAACTTCTCTTTGGCTTACAAATTAGAGAAGAACATTTGTGTTTATCGAAATGACTCAGACTAATTAATTCGCAGCGATCTCTTGGAAACACTCAAAGAGGAAAGGTCTGTGTTTGTATTAAAAATTTCAAAACAGCAAAAGACTCAAGATGCCAATCCAAAGCTCATCAAAATCAATATTAGTGAATATTTTAGCAAAATTGCATGTTCTTTCTTAAAGCATTTGGCATTAGGGTTTTCATTCTGTATTAAATGTAAAACCCGTCTATTGAAAGGATACATAGAAAATCATTCTGGGTTTAATTCGCATGGATGTGGAATGAAATTAGCAGGGTGTAGCAATCCACTGCTATTTATTGTGGAAAAAGAATTACCTCGGTGGTGAAGGGGAGCAAATGTTACCGCCCCAAGATGTGCTACTTGGGCGTACGATCATTGGCAAGCTGGCTGGCTGTCTTTAAGAAACTACAGACACAAAAGAGAAGTTCTGAAAAGAAAGTTCCCCTTCTGTAAGGGACATTCCCGTGTAGAAGGGAAATCTCCATTTTTAAGAGTGTCCTCTTGCTAGCAGGAAGAAGACGACCAGGAAATCTGTAGAAACTCTTCTGCATGGGGAAGGCATGGAGAATTTAGATCTGCCTGACAATGCTACCCTTGTTTACGGTGGTCTGCTGAGTATCTGCCGTAAGTGACTCCCCATCTCCAACATCTTTGGTCTTTAGCTGGAGATTGTATTTAAGGTGGTGGCTTTGACCGCTTTAGGGAGTTACTCAGTCTTCCTGTGTCTCTTCCCTGGATACGGGAGGCATACAGGTTATTAAACTTCTGTTTTCCTGCTGCTAATCTGTCTTCTATCAATTTAATTCTTAGACTGACCAAAGAGCCTAGAAGGGAAGGAGGAAAAACATCTCTCCGGTAAAAAGATGCTGGTATTTTAAAATGATTGTTCAAACATGAATATGTCAGGGCGCCTGGGTGGCTTAGTCAGTGAAGCATCTGACTCTTGATCTGAATTCAGGTCATGATCTCACGGTTCCTGAGTTTGAGCCCCACATCTGGCTCCATGCTGACATGCAATGCAGCCTGCGTGGGATTCTCTCTCCCTCTCTCTCTCTGCCCCTCCCACTCACTCTCTCTCTCAAAATAGATAAATTAATTTAAAAAACCATTTTTAAAAATGTGAATATGTCGGGGCGCCTGGGTGGTTCAGTTGGTTAAGCTCCTGACTTCAGCTCAGCTCATGATGTCACGGTTCGTGGGGCCGAGCCCCGCTTCGGGCTCTGTGCTGACAGCTCGGAGCCTGGAGCCTGCTTCGGATGCTGTCTCTCCCTCTCTCTCTGCCCCTCCCCTGCTCATGCTCTGTCTCTGTCTCTCAAAACTGAATAAACATTAAAAAAAAATTTTTTTTAATGTGAATATGTCACACTTAGGCTTTAAATGCGCCAAGGTTAGCTACTTACATCCTTTCCATTATTAAAGTATCCTTGAATGTAGGAATGGAAATGCCCTGTTAGGATCGTCCTATATCCCTGGAGGTATGAGAGGGGTGTTACTTTTTTGTTCCTGGTACACTGCCGAGTCTTTGAAGAGCAGAGAGTTATTCTTGATTGAGGATGGAGTGAACAGCATCAATTGTACTCCAGCATTATTTCAGAAATTCTGTAGTCACTGGGGAGATGGAATAAAATAATTCAGAGATGCCACGGAGATCTTCAGGGAAACATATCATTGATGCATTCCACGGCGTTTTCTTCTTCTTAATTTCTCTATCTTTTGCCATCCCTCCCACCCCCTCTTCAAGCCAGCAAATAGATGATCCTGGAGAAAAAAAAAACATTACGTGCTCACTAGTTTATTTACTTGGTTTTGGTATCTGGGTGATGCAGTCTGGCCAGGCCTCAGGAGCCAAAGGGCGGCCCACAGGACAAGCCAAGAAGGTCCTTGGCTTCACACAGGGTAGAAATCAAATGCACAGCGAGAGGAAGAGAGACAGAGTATCTGGGAGACTCAGAAATGAAAGGACAGAGGGGCACCTGAGCGGCTCAGTCGGTTAAGCATCTGACTTCAGCTTAGATCATGGCCTTGCGGTTTGTGAGTTCGAGCCCCACATCGGGCTGGGTGCTGTCAAACTCTGTCTCCCTCTCCCTGCCCCTCCTCTGCCTTGAACATGCTCTCGCTCTCTCTCTCTCTCTCAAAAATAAACAAACATTAAAAAAAGAAGAAGAAGAAAGAAAGAAAGAAAGGAGAGGAGAGAGAGTCTCATTTTTGCTTGGGTTCTGGGTACTCAGTTGTCATCCACAAGTCACTTATGCACCAGGGCCGGGGGGTCTGGAAACCTGTTCATAACAACCCTGCCTGGTCACTCCTTAGATGTTATCTATTGTGCTGGAAGCTTCCAAAGAAATCATGGACTCCTTGACTTTACAAGGAGGACGTGCATTACCTGAACTATGAGACGCGTGTAAAGCACAGGTGCAGGTCTTAGCAAGAATTGAAGCAGGAAAAGGAGCAAAACAGCAGTTTTTTTCATGGGGTCCCTTCAGTTTCCCTGTCTCACGGGCACCACACATCTGACCCTTCAGGGCTTTCCATCAAATTTTCTGCAGCCTGCTAAGAACGGTTGCCCATGAGAAAGACTGATCCTGCTTGGTTAAGTAGCCGTGTGATAGGGCGTACGGTACCCCATCTTGTTTACAGTTAAGCAACGCTTTCGAATCCAACACCATTAATCATTTTCAAGCTCTGATTTCTGTCTCTTGCCCACAGGGATTTAGGTGTATGTAGTTCAGTTCAAATGCTCCCTTCCCGTACAGAGAAACCTGAGAGAGCCCTACGTGCACTGTTACCAGAATATAGAAACATGGCGCTGGCTTGCTTTCCTAACGACAGGTTTGAAATGAAGGCGATTCGTCAATTCAGCTTTTATTGAGTGCCTGCTGTATACATCAGGCCATGAGTTAAGCTCTGGAGATTTTTAAAAAGGAATTGCCTGGTAGCCCCAGTATCTAATATAGATTACGTTGCATGCTTTAGATAAATTCATAAGCCAGCTGCGACATAGACACCCAAGTACGTAGAAGTATTGGTGACAGAGGTAGGAAACAGGTGCCTATGAAGAGCCTGAACAAGAGAGAGACATTGGAACTGGGCCCCTGTAGCTTTCATACACAAATTTTTTGTGACCATTTGTCTTTTTGGTTTTTTGGTTTTTTTAAATTAATGTTTATTTTTAAGAGAGAGAGACACACACAAAGTGTGAGCACAAGGACAGAGAGAGAGGGAGACAGAATCCGAAGCAGGCTGCAGGCTCTGAGCTGTCAGCACAGAGCCCAACGTGGGGCTCGAACTCACAAACCATGAGATCATGACCTGAGCCAAAGTCCAACGCCCAACTGACTGAGCTACCCAGGTGCCCCGTGTTTTTTGGGGTTTTTTTGGATAACACCTAGGAGTGAAATAGTTGGCTCAATAGCTGGTTACTTCTCTCAAAATAAAGAAACATTTACCAGAAAAGCTGCAGCACTGTTTTCCACCAGGGCTGTACTGTGTTACGTTCCCACC
>NW_027532818.1:304179-304351 GCF_008692635.1 Crocuta crocuta | reverse complement strand
TCCCACCGACAACGTATGACGTCCACTTGTTCTCCAGTCTCACCAACACTTGACCTTGTCAGACTTGTGACTTTTACCCATTCTCACGTGCGTAGCGGTAACGCCTTGTGGTTTCGACTTACATTTTCCTAACAACTGATTCTTAGTTCTGTGTTATTCAGTGATACATATA
>NW_027532818.1:281122-303949 GCF_008692635.1 Crocuta crocuta | reverse complement strand
TCTGATATACATATAATTATCTATGTATGTATATTTAATAAATATAATTTTATAGATATTATATATAATATATGTGTTAGTTATATAGTTATTATATGTTGAGCAACTTTTCACTTGCTCGCGATCCCTTTGGATATCTTGTTTTGTAAAGTACGTTTTGTCCACCTTTAAACTGCGGCTTTTGTCCTCTTTTATTGATTTGCAAATGTTCTTTAGGCATTCTGGGCACAAAACCTTTGTTGCATATGCATGTTGCCAATATCTTCTCCCTGACTTGAATCATCTCTTAAGCTTGGTAAGGAAACTTCAGCATCGCATTTGGGCAAGAATTGTTCATAAGGTTAGAGTCCATCCTGTAGAATTTGTTTGCTTTGCTACCTGACTGCCCCAACATACCTCTCTAGGCCATAAACAAAATGAAAATCCGATGTGTGATAAGATACTGAGTTTTAATCGCGTGCATTTACATAGTATGTGTTGAACTTGCATTTGTGGAATGAAGTAATAATTGGGGAAGAAGGGATGTTTTTATTTTTACAGTTTATTTTTTTATTTATCGAGAGAGGGAGGGGGAGAGAGAGAGGGAGTGGGGGAGGGGCAGAGAAGGAGAGGGAGAGTCCCAAGCAGGCTCCACGCTGTCAGCGCAGAGCCCTACCAGGGCTCCAACTCACAAACTCTGAGATCACGACCTGAGCCGAAACCAAGAATTGGATGCTTAACCAACTGAGCCACCCAGGTGCCCCAAAAGGTACTTTTTTAAAAATGAAATTTAGGTTTCCGAGGTGGAAAAGTACCATCAGAGTAGACACCATTCTTGAAATTATTTTTTCTTTTTTTTTTTTAATTTTTTAAGTGTTTTATTTATTTCTGAGCGAGCGAGAGAGAGACAGCGTGAGCAGGGGAGGGTCAGAGAGAGAGGGAGTCACAGAATCCGAAACAGGCTCCAGGCTCTGAGTTAACTGTCAGCACAGAGCCCGACACGGGCCTCGAACCCACGAACCGTGAGATCATGACCTGAGCCGAAGTCGGACGCTGAACTGACAGCCACCCAGGCACCCCTTGAAATTATTTTTTCAATTAAATCATTCATTTGTTTGTTCACTAAAGAGCCTGCTAAATTCAAGGTGCTTNATATAGAGAATCACAAAAACAATGCTTTTCTTTGAATACCAACTCACAATTCATAGCATGCCCTCAGAGATTGTCTTTGAACTTGAAAACTAGCTTCTCAAATTCTGCATTGCTTATTCATTAATTCCAAAAAAAAAGATCCATCACGTGCCTACTACGTGCCAGAGCAAAAGGTTCAGAACAAGATGGACAGTAAATAATAAACACGTGAATGGCAGGATGGCACTAAAACCATCATCTCCCATCCCGTTCATAGCATCAACCACCTGACTTCCGTGAACTTGGGGAAACCAAAGTGTTCACTTATTTTTTAAGTAAGACCTTTGTGTGGGTCACAACTCAAAATGGTCTCAAAAACATCTCTATCGAGGCATCTTCAACCACGGGTTGGTCTGCCCCGGTCCATTCCGCCGTCTCACTCCTTTTCGTAGACTCGTGGATACACACGAGTACTTCCACTGTTTCCTAGTGGAAACACTCAGAGACACAAATACATGTTCTCATTTCCCTCTCACTCTCATGTAAGAGCGGACATATCTTATGCTGTTACATACGTGGGTGAAAGGTGGCTTCTCCCTATTGGCCCGTGTGCTGTCACTTCTCCACGGAAGGCTGGGCTCGTCAGCTCAAAGCCCATCGGTGGCAAACTCAAATTCCTACACAGCAGTTGCTTTCAATGTAACCCCCCCCCAAAAAAAAGCGTATTTTTAGGCATTAAGAGCCTGCCTGCTTCACATACCTGAAGGGGCTGTACCCAGCACGTGCTAGCCATAGGTAAGGTAAACCGTGGGGACACCTGAGGCCCCAAGATGCTGCTGCCCATCGGAGGTCTCTGACCCAGAGACCTCACACCTTGCTGCTGTACAGCGACACCCAGACACAGGAGCCCTTTCTCCACTTCCCCTCTTCCTGGGAGCTCCCTCGCCCTCGTTCCCTTCTACCTCTGGAAGCTCTCAGGGACTTCCCCTCTTATACAACTTGTCCAAGCGTTAGATACCATTTACTGTCATTTCATGGTCATGTCTTTCCCTCGATCAGCCCCGAAATCCTCAGTCTCATCTGGGCAAAGCATCCTCATTCTTTTATACAGCGACATAGTACTCCATCGTGCAGATGTGCCAAAGTGTGTTCAGCCAGTCTTTTTTAAGTTTATTTTTTATTTATTTTCAGAGAGAGAGAGAGAGAGAGAGAGCAAGCTAGGGAGGGGCAGAAAGAGGAGACAAAATCCCAAGCAGGCTCCGTGCTGTCAGCGCAGAGCCCAACGCGGGGCTCAAACTCACGAAGCGTGAGATCATGACCCGAGCTGAAGTCAGGAGTCGGACGCATAACCGACTGGGCCACCCAGGTGCCCCTGTTCAAGCAGTCATTATTGGAGGACCCTTGGATTATTTCACCTTTGCTCTTATAATAATGCTGCAGAGCTTAACCCTGTACCTTCATCATTTTGTTCGTGGGCAGGAAGATCTATCGGCTAAATCCCCAGACACTGGATTGCTGGCTTAAAGGGTAAACACATCTGTATTTTTGAAAAACAACGCCAAATCGCCCCTCGTGGCAACCACACACGAGACGGTCTGTTTTCTCACAGCCTCGCCGTTTACCAGTCTGGCAGGCAAAAGTAAACACATGTCCCATTTTACGTGTGTCACACTGTAAAAATTGTTACCATAAGATTTGTTCACATGTCTATCTCTGCCACTGGATTGAGTCACTTGGAGTCTGGGACCTTTTCTTACTCATCTTTGTGTCTTGTTGCTTAGCTAGGAAAATTTTACAAAAGACCTTCCTCTACCTCCCCAGCCCCCACAGAAGACATATTTACTGAGTTGAATTTATCACTTCAGCCTGGAGAGAACGCCCCCTTCAGCCCTTTCCACTGTGGTCTGTGCTGCCTGGCTTTTATTTCTTGCCAATATTCTCTGAAGGCTGGCCCACCCAGAACGGTAGACCAGAATTCCCTGAGAACGCATACATGGATGGCCACCCAGCAGCCCTCAACGTGCTTGAAGAGAAATGGTGTTTCCATTATTTTATTTATTTTGGGGAGAGAGAGAGACAGAGACAGAGCGTGAGCGGGAAAGGAGCAGAGAGAGAGGGAGACACAGAATCCGAAGCAGGCTTGAGGCTCTGAGCTCTCAGCACAGAGCCAGACACAAGACTCGAACTCATGAACCGCGAGATCATGACCCGAAGTCAGATGCTCAAGGGACTGAGCTACCCAGGTGCCCGGAAGAGAAATGGTGCTTAAACAGCCCATTAGGCTCATCGCCCATGGGCACACCTCTGAAGTACATGGTGGTCTACACCAAGAAATACCCGTGGGATGAAGCTCCTGTCACCCACAGTGGAAGTGGCTTGATCACGTACACTTTACCGGTTTCCCTGCCTTTCCTTCCCTCCCGTGCTCACTTCTCCATTCCCTTATTGGAGTTCCCTTGAATCACCTCCCAAATACACAACTTGCACTTTCTCAGGGCCTTTTAAGGGGGGAAGCCAAACAAGGACAGTAGCCTTCTTTTCCAAATGAAGAAACCAAGGTGCTGAGAAAACAGGTGAAACGCTCGTGGCGCACTAAGAAGTGATGAAGCTATCCCTCGGTTAAGCCTCCAACTTCGGTTCATGGCATGAGCTCACAGTTCATGAGTTCAAGCCCCACATCGGGCTCTGGGCTGACAGTTCAGAGCCTGGAGCCTGCTGCAGGTAAATACATGAAACTGTTCTCATCTACAGTTTTTATTATGTGCTAGGCATTGTTCCAAATGCTTTTTGTGTGTTGATTCATTTAACACGAAACCATCAGGCAGGTGCATTATCATCATCCCCCGTTGGAAGAGAGAGCAAATGAGACACAGAGAGTTTAAGTCATTTGCTGAAAGTCACACTTGCCCACATCTGACCCCTGCGTTTGTGCTCATAACCATCAAAGTACACTGCCTCTGGGGAAGTGCCAGAAAAATTCTATAAGTGACAGATTACTGTGACCTTTCAGCAGCAGGGGTCTTGAAAAGAGAACACAGGATTAGGCCTAATTAAAGACTAATTCTTCTTAGGGCCATCAAAGAACTCATTTGTGTCAACTAGAATATTGTCAGGGGCGGAAACTAAATACCCAAGTAAAACTGACTTACACAACAGGGGTTTACTAATAAATCTCATAAAATAAGAGATCTGGAAGCAGGAGTTTCCAAACGCGGTTCATTCAGAAGTTAAATAACATCAAAGCAGTGGTGACTCATATATTCATTATTTCCCCATTCAACCTCATCTTTTTTGTGGTTCTTTGGTATTCCATCGGGATCTTTCCAAGGTTGCCTCAGTTCCAAGCAGCAAGTATTTTCTGAAAGGAAGGGAGGAAATTTGTCCCAGAATCCCTCAGAAGACATCCCTGGCCCCATTGGCCACAATTGGGTCACATGACCCACACCCAGGGGAAGCCGGGAAAGTGAGTCTCTGGCATTCTCGGTCTCTAACATGGAAGGCAGTTTTTCCTGGAAACAAAAAGCCGGACAGAGACTGGCAGGAAGAGGCAAGTAATCATGATGCCCCATCACTTACATTCCACGTGGGAGCCCACTTTTCTGGCTGCGCTGAGATTTGGAAAAGCCAGAACCCAACTGCTTTGCAAAGACCACCAGGGGAAAACGGTTTCGGATGGTGCTCGGGATCAGGGCGGGAGACGGCACTATCTGATGATGTCTTATTTCAGGGCAGGACGTCAGGTCAGAAATTTGCACCCGAAGCAGTCAGTCCGTTCTAAACAGGAAGGCACCTCGTTGACCGTTCATGGGAGGCCTTGGAGACTGGCTACCAAATCCAGACCAGGGCCAGAAGTGGGATTGCTGGAGTCAGCCAATCCGTGGACGTTTGGTGAGTGCTTAGTCTGCTTAGAGCAGTGGATTAAGTAAGCACTATGAGGAAGGAGAGATATGGAGATATCAGATGTGCATCCTGACCTCAAGAAAGATATAAAAATCTAATAATGATCAACATGAACTTACTATCTGTCAAGCCTGTTTAAGACAATTTATGTTTTTTTTTTTATTTTAATGTTTATTTCTTTTTGAGGGAGACAGAGCACGAGCAGGGGAGGGGCAGAGAGAGAGGGAGACACAGAATCGGAAGCAGGCTCCAGGCCCTGAGCTGTCAGCACAGAGCCCGACGCGGGGCTTGAAATCATGAACTGCAAGACTACCACCTGAGCCAAAGTCAGATACGTAACTGACTGAGCCCCCCAGGCGCCCCTAAGGCCATTTACATTGTTCTAGACACTGAAATGTACATTTAATCCTCACAGTAACACTACCAGATAGTTTTTATTTTTTAACCCCATTAATCAATATGGAAAATGAGACCAGGAAGGAAATGGAGGCATGGAAAGTTTAAATAATCTTGAGATTAAGATGCTTAACATTTCTTGAATGATTTTATAAAGTAAAAACCAGGGGTGCCTGGGTGGCTCGGTCAGTTAAGCATCAGACTCTTGATTTCGGCTCAGGTCATGATCTCAGGGCTGTGAGATCAAGCCCGGAGTTGGGCTCCAGCCTGGTTAAGATTCTCTCCCTCTCTTTCTCTCTCTCTCTGTCTCTGTCTCTATGTGTGTGTGTCTCTCTCTCTCTCTGTCTCCATCTCTCCCCCTCTGCCCCTCCCCCTACATNGCCCCCTCAAAAAAAAAAAAAAAGTAAAAACACAATTAAGAGTTGACAACAGTGACTCTAAACTCTCTCAAGAAAGGCTGGGTTTAATAAATATTATATGGCACATTAAAGATTGGGGCACACATTCAAATTGACTTTGTTTTTTATTCACGTGTAATTAACATACAGTGTTATATTAGTTTCACGTGTACCATAAAGTGGTCCAACAACTGTATGCGTTACTCAGTGCTCCTCATAAGTGTACTCTTAATCGCCTATGCCTATTTCACCCATTTGCCCACTCACGCCACTTCTGGTAACCATCAGTTTGATTTCTATCATTAAGAGTCTGGTTATTGGTTTGTCTCTTTTTTTGTTTCGTTTTGTTTCTTAAGTTCCACATAGGAGTGAGATCATATGGTAGTCTCTGACTATTTCACTTAACATTATAGCCTCTAGATCCATACCACATTTTCTTCATTCATCAGTCGATGGACATTTGGACTCCTTCCATAATTTAGCTATCATAAAGAACGCTGCAATAAACATAGGAATACGTCTATCTTTTCAAATTAGTGTTTTCATATTCTCTGGGTAAATGCCCAGTACTGGAATTACTGGATCCTATGGTTATTCTATTTTTAATTTTTTGAGAAGCCTCCAGAATGTTTTCCACAGGGGCTGCACCAATTTGCATTCCCACAAGCAGTGTGCATGAGGCATCCCTTTTCTCCACACCCCCACCAACAGTTTTTATTTCTTGTGTTCGTGGTTTTAGCCATTCTGACAGGTGTGAGGTTTTCATTTTGGTTCTGCCCTGTGGTTTGGATTTGCATTTCTCTGATGATGAGTGATGTTGAGCATCTTTTCATGTGCCTGTTAGCCAGCCGTATGTCTCCTTTGGAAAATTCTGTTCATGTCCTCTGCCCATTTTCATAGTTGGATTATTTCGTTTTTTGGTGTTGAGTTGCGTGCGTTCTTTATATATTTTGGATTTTAACTCCTTATTGGATATATCACTTGCACATATCTTCTCGCATTCAGTAGGTTGACCTTTTGTGCAGAAGCTTTTTATTTTAATGTAGTCCCAGTAGTTTATTTTTGCTTTTGTTTCTCTTGCCTCAGGAGACATATCTAGAAAAATGTTCATATGGCTGATGTCAAAGAGATTATGACTGCCTATGTTCTAGGAATTTTATGGGTTCAGTTCTCACATTTAGGTCTTTAATCCATTTTGAGTTCATTTTTGTGTATGGTATAAGAAAGTGGTCCAGCTTTATTCTTTTGCATTTAGCTGTCCAATTTTCCCAGCACCATTTGTTGAAGAGAGTGTCTTTGTATACTCTTTGGATATTCCATTGGATATTCTTGCCTCCTTTGTCATAGATTAATGGACCATATAAGTGTGGGTTTATTTCTGGGCTTTCTATTCTTTGCTATTGATCGATGTGTCTATTTTTGTGCCAGGACCATACCGTTTTGGTTTGCTTACTACAGCTTTGTCATATATATTGAAATCTGGAGGGATTGTGATACCTTCAGTTCTTTTTCAAGATTGTTTTGGCTACTTGGGGTCTTTTGTAGTTTCATATAAATTTTAGGATTATTTGTTCTAGATCTGTGAAAATTCCTGTTGGTATTTTGATAGAGATTGCATTAAATCTATAGCTTGCTTTGGGCAGGATGGACATTTTACTAATATTAGTTCTGCCAACTCATGAGCATGGGCTGTCTTTCTCTGTGCGTCATCTTCAATTTCTTTCATCAGTGTTTCATAGTTTTTGGAGTACCGGGCTTTTACCTTTCTGGTTAAGCTTATTCCTAGGTATTTTATTCTTTTTGGTGCAGTTGCAAATGGGAATGTTTTCTTCATTTCGCTTTCTCTCCTTCCTTATTCGTGTATAGAAATGCAACCGATTAATTTTGTATCCTGCAGCTTTACTGAGCTCATTTATCAGTTCTACTCACTTTTCGGTGGAGCCTTTATGGTTTTCTATATGTAGTATCATGTCATCCGCAAATGGTGAATGTTTTACTTCCTCCTTATCAATTTGGATGTCTTTTATTTCTTCTTGCTTGATTGCTATGGCTACGAATTCCAACACTATGTTGAATAAAAGTGGGGATAGTAGGCATCCTTGTCTGCTTCCTGATCTTAGAGGACAAGCTTTTAGCTTTTCACCATTGAGTGTGATGCTAGCTGTGGGGTTTTCATATGTGGCTTTTAATATGTGAGGTATGTTTCTTCTGACCCCACTTCTTCATTTTGTTGATGTGGTATATGACATTGATTGATTTGTGAATATTGAGCCATCCTTGCATCCCCCAAATAAATCCCACCTGATTATGGTGAATGATCTTTTTAATATATCGTTGGATTTGGCTTGCAATTATTTTCTTTTTCTTTTTTTTTTTTTTAAACTTTTTTAATTTATTTCTGAGAGAGAGAGACAGCATGAGCAGGGGAGGGTCAGAGAGAGAGGGAGGTACAGAATCAGAAGCAGGCTCCAGGATCTGAGCTAGCTGTCAGCACAGAGCCTGACGCATGACTCAAACCCACAAACCATGAGATCCTGACCTGAGCTGAAGTCAGATGTTTAACCGACTGAGCCACCCTGGCGCCCCGGCTTGCAAGCATTTTCTTGAGAATTTTGCATCTATGCTCATCAGAGATATTGGCCTGCAGTTTTCTTTTCTGTGGTCTCTTTATCTGGTTTTGGTATTCGGGTAATGCTGGCCTTGTGCAATGAATTTGGAAGCTTGCCTTCCTCTTCCGTTTTTTTCTTTTTAATAGTTTGAGAAGAATGGGTATTAAGTCTTCTTTACATGTCTGCTAGAATTTACCTATGAAGCTACCTGGTCCTGGACTTTTGTTTGTCAGGAGCTTTTTTACTACTGATTTATCAAATTGACTTTTGAAGAGAAGGTGAGGCTCAGCCCAAGATAGGCAAGCAGAGCAATCAGCAACCAGAGTGATGCAACAGATAGGATTCTCCCAATTTCCATGACCATTAGGGGAGCCCCGACACAGAGCCTAGTCCCCTGGTTAGAAGGTATCTGGAAGGTCATGGTCTGCCAAGGGGACAGTTTTACCTCATTCAGGGAGCCGAGATAGTAGGCAGGTGGCCGGAGGCTTTCAGAACATTCAAGAGTATAGTAAAGCCTGCTGCCCAGGCTCCGAGGACAATTCCCAGAATCCCATGTTGACAGAACTTGAAGATCGACGTAGCTTTCAAAGACGCTGAGCGGCCTTAGCCTTCAGATTTACAGCTGCAGAGGAGTTCACAGTGGAAGCATCACATAGGTGCTCTCAACAGCCTTCAAGCTTTTCCTCCAAATTTAGGGTGACCAGTGCATCCCGGCTGCCCGAGTCTCTCCCTGTATCAGCATTTAAAGTTCCACACCTTGGGAAACCTCTCCATCCTAGGCAAGCTGGAATGCTTGGCCATCTGACGACTGATAGACACACCCAGTCTAGGTTGCCCTGACAGTCCACATGATGGATCTCAAAGAAGGAAAAGTTAGATTGGAGAGAGGGAATTTTGCCCCTCTCTTGATAATTGAGTTCCACAACAAAATCCACTGAAGGCAGAATAAGTTTCTATAAACATTGGGTTTTCTTAGAATCGGGAGATTCTCTGTTCACTGATGGTATAGCACCCAAGCTGTCCAAAATGGTAGCCCCTAGCTACCTAAGACTACTGAACACTTGAAACGTGCCATTTCAAACTGTGATGTGCTGGTGGGGGTGGGGTGGGAATCAAGTGTAAAACAATCGCCTGATTCAAAGACTTACTACAAAAAATAAAGTAAAATGTGAAGTCTCTCCTGAATATGTTTTATGTGGATTACTTGTTGAAACGATAATATTTTGGATATATTGAATTAAGTTAAATATATTACTAAAACTAATTTTACCACTTTTTCTTACTTCTTTTAATGTGGCTCTTAGAATTTCTTATCTTTTTTTTTTAATTTAAATTCAGGTGAGGTAATGTACAGTGTAGTCTTGGCTTCAGCAGTAGAACCCAGTGATTTATCTCTTACACACGACGCCCAGTGCCCGTCCCAACAAGTGCCCTCCNCGTATGGCCTACATTATATCTCTGTTGGATGGTGTGCTTCTAAAAAGGTAATTCTAGGGGAGAACGTCTCTATTAAGAAGGGGTTTTTGTGTGGACTCTCGTTTACAGAAACCAAGGTCAACATTAATTAGTTAAAACTTTGCAGAGGCCTTTGAGGAGGTTCACGCTGGGAACGTACTGCCTAGTAGGCGTTGCCGTGAAGGTGTTTAAAGACAGAAATGCTGCCCAGAACACACTCACGCTTCCTTGTGACCGGTGACTCCAGGCCAAGCCACAGCGCCTATAAAAAGAACACCAATGAGTTCATCATTCTGATCTTTCGGCCAAATGGACTGCTGGCTCTTTCCATAGGATCTGAGTCTTTTATGATCAAGGATACAAAACACATTTTTAAAGGCAGTAATGAGTGCGATCCAAGTCTTTTTTCTTTTAACCCGACTATTGGGCAGTTTGGGGCTCCCTAGAGGTGGGAACAAGGCTGGTGCCTTATATTTGTAGAAATTTTTATATTTTCAAAGGTCTTTACAGTTTTTCTTTTATGTCCCTTTGAATGTGACTATCCCCGTGAGGCTATCGGAGCCGCTGTTTTGTGCACCTCTCATCGTTGGGAACTGTCACACGTCTTCTTAACTCCAGTTTGGTGTTCTGCTGGCCACACCCAGTGTTGCCATGGGGCCAGGTTCTACGCACCCATGGAAGGGGGTCCGGCCCGTCTCTGCACAGCACGCCACTCCCGTCGTGTGGGTGGCTTCAAAGCAGCCCCAGTGTGAGAATTTACATCCCGGTAATGGGCAAGTGCTACAGATGAGATGCATGTATTTTGGGGTCTGTTTTGTCCCAGAGAACCAGTGATTAAGCATTTACTAGCACACCGCTAGGTATTCCTCCGAAAATGAGAGCCCTTCGGGATTAGGAGACACGTTTCAGAGAACACGAGCAGATCTACAAGTTCTCGGAGCTCGAGAACCGAATTCGACAGAGATCAGATGGTTTGAAGGTGGAAAGGGTCACCTTCCAGTTTGACCCCTGTACGAAAATGCTGCTGCTGCTTTACCCAGAGGAGGCAAAGCCAAACTCATGCAAACCTGAGCCTACGCTCCCCACAAAAAGGTCGAACTCCCCTTCCCAGCTCCAGCCCAGTTGTTCGCTTCTGCCTTTCCGTTGTTTGTGCCTCGCCCTCCCCACCCTCCTTTCTGTTCCTCTTCCCGGTTCTCTTTTTCTGCCTTTGTGTGTGTCTTCTAAGGGAGGAAGAACAAGTTTCCGAGTTCTTAGCTGAGACCCTGGCAATAAAAAACGCACTAACAAGAGAAAAACAAACAGAAGTTTATTAACACACGTACTTCATACATACATGGAAGGAACCCAGGGAGACAGGAGTATCTCCCTGAGGTGGCTCAGTAGTCAGGATTAAACACCATCTTCGTAGAAAGGGGGAAGAGGGAGGGAGGCCTCTCAGGGGAGAGGAAATGATCTTTAGGAAAGACGAACAGGCCGTTAGAAGAAGAGATGGGACATATGACCATTTGTAACGAAGTTTGGGTGGGGTGTCGGCTTCTAGTCTCGTCTCCTGTGATACGAGTCCGTCTTTAGGCAGATGGGAGTCATTCAGGGAAAATCTCCTCCTGCATTTCCTGTTCTTCAAGGGCCTGTCGCTCAAAATCATCAATATCCCCAAAGCAGCATAACTTTGTCCAGAACTCCTCGCGTCGCACTTTTGGGAGGGGAGGGGGATGCACATGCTGCTAACCTTCAGTGTCTGTCACTCGCGCACAAATACGCTGCTACTTGACTACGTAGGGGACTACGGGATAGTGCCAAAAGTTCAAGAAACTGAATAACACCCGTTCATCCAAAGGAAGCCGGGACAAAATGCTTCATTTTCAACAATCGGGAAACAATCAGGCACCAGCTTCACGGGCGAGGGGGAAATCTTTGAAACTGGAAAAGAAAGGCGACCCTGGATGTACAAAACTATATATACCTAAGATGAAATCACTTCAATCATGTGTGACTGTCGCCTATCAAATCAAGCCCAATTTTTTCTGTTACTTCATTGTCCCTCAACAAGAGAGCCAGATGAGATAATCACATATGAATTACAGATTGTGCTTGCTAGCTAAAGTTCGCCCTTGACACTTGAAACAGCTGCTTGGAAGACAGACTGCTCTGAATGTACACCTCTGGGCAGTCATTTAGCTTTAACGCATCTCCTTCCCCACACATCAGTGAAGTAAGCAAAATGCTTATGAGATGGTTCTAACTCTGAATTTGGGTTCATTCTCAAGGTCACATTTTCGCCTGGAAATTGGATGGTGCAAAAGAAAAAAAAAAGCCAAGAACCAGAGGTCTCAAACTGTATGCTATCAGTCCATAAAAGTATGGCCAGATGTTGTTTTATTATGATGCCTTTATATATATGTTATTTTGAGAGAGAGAGACAGCGTGAGCAGGAGAGGTCAGAGAGAGAGGGAGATATAGAATCTGAAGCAAGCTCCAGGCTCTGAGCTGTCAGCGCAGAGCCTGACGTGGGGCTTGAACCCACAAGCCATGAGATCATGACCTGAGCCGAAGTCAGACGCTTAACCGACTGAGCCACCCAGGTGCCCCATGTTTTTTTTAAGTTAACATTGAAAAATTAGGAAACTTTAAAACAATGTTTGTTTATTTTTGAGAGAGAGAGTGTGTGTGTAAGAGCAGGGGAGGGGCAAAGAGAGAGAGAGAGAGAGAAGCAGACTCTGTGCTAACAGTGCAGATCTCATGAACTATGAGATCATGACCTGAGCCGAAATCAAGAATCTGATGCTTAACCAACTGAGCCACCCAGACGCCCCAGAAACCGGACCACTTTCTAACACCATACACAAAATAAACTTGAAATGGATCCAAGACCTAAATGTGAGACTTGAAACCATAAAACTCGTAGAAGAGAGCATAGGCAGTGATTTCTCTGACTTCAGCCACAGCAATGTTTTTCGAGATAGGTCTCCTCTGGCAAGGGAAGCAAAAGCAAAACTAAACTATAGGGCCCACACCAAAAACATATACACAGAAAACAAAAAACCTTTACATAGAGAAGGAACCCATCGACCAAACAAAAAGTCAACCTGCTGAATGGGAGAAGATATTTGCAAATGATATATCCAATAAGGGGTCGATATCCAAAATATATGAAGAACTTATACAATTCAACACAAAAAAGCCAAACAATCCAATTAAAAAATGGGCAGAGGAACTGAATAGACATTTTTCCAAAGAAGACATCCAGATGGCCAACAGACATGAAAAGATGTTAAACATCACTCATCATCAGGGAAATATACATCAAAACCACAGTGAGATTAGCACACCAGTTGGAATGGCTAAAATAAAAATGACAAGAGTAAGTGTTAGCAGGGATGTGGAGAAAATAGACCCCCTTGTGCACTGTCGGTGGAAATGGAAATTGGTACAGCCACTGTGGAAAACAGTATGGTCGTTCCTGAAAAAATTAAAAATAGAAATACCAGCGCACCTGGGTGGCTCAGTCAGTTAAGCATCCGACTTCAGCTCAGGTCATGATCTCATGGTTTGTGAGTTTGAGCCCCATGTTGGGCTTTGTGCTGACAGCTCAGAGCCTGGAGCCTGGTTGGGATTCTGTGTCTCCCTCTCTCTCTCTGCCCCTCCCCTGCTCATGCTCTGTCTATCTCTTTCTCTCGAAAATAAGTAAATGTTGAAAAAAAATTTTTTTAAATAGAAATACCATGTGATCCAGTAATTCCACTAAAATATCACTGGATATTTACCCAAAGAAAATGAAATATTAATTTGAAAAGACAGTGCACCCCTATGTTTATAGCAGCACTATTTACAATCGCCAAGATACGGAAGCAACCCAAGTGTCCATCAGTAGACAAATGGATAAGGAAAATGTGGTATGTGTGCACGCACACAGAGAGAGAGAGAGAGAGCAATTTACACAGCCATAAAAAGGATGAGATGCTGCCATTTGAGACAAAATGGGTGGACCTAGAGGGTATTACGCTACGTGAAATAAGTCAGACCGAGAAAGACAAATACCTTTTGATTTCACTCATAAGGGGAATCTAAAAAAAGAGAGGTGCCTGGGTGACTCAGTCAGTTAAGTGTCCAGCCTTGGCTCAGGTCATGATCTCGCGGTTCATGCATTCGAACCCTGCGTTGGCTCTGCACAGACAGTGTGAGCCTGCTTGGGATTCTCTCTCTCCCCCTCTCTCCCTCTCTGCCCCTCCCCTATTTGTGCTTGCTCTCTCTCTGTCTCTCTCTCTCTCTCTCTCTCAATATGTAAATAAACTTTAACAATTAAATTTAGAAGTTTTTTAAGAAGAGTAAAACACAGGGCAGAATCAGACCTATAAATACAGAGAACAAACCAATGGTGGCCACTGGGGAGGGAGGGAGGGGCTGAGCAAAATGGGTGAAGGGGAGAAGGGGACACAGGCTTCCAGTCATGGAATGAGTAAGTCGCAGGAATAAAAGGCACAGCATAGGGAATGCAGTCAATGATATCGTAACAGGGATGTGTCAGGACGAGCGGCAGCTACACTTGTGAGCACAGCATAATGTATAAACTTGTCAAATCACTAGGCTGTACACCTGAACCTAATGTAGCATTGTGCGTCTACTCTACTCAAAGACAAAACAGAAAAAAGTCGTATGCTCAATGATGGCCAAAGAAAAAAAAATTCTCAAGGCAGAGACAAATTTTCCTTTTGATTTGTCACTGCAAACTCTCATCGGTGTTTGTCGCATGACTTCCACAGTCGGCTTGACTCGGTTCACCTTCATTTCCCTCTGCCTACACCCCAAGGAGCCAAATTCTAGCCCCTGAAGGACTAAGGGCCACAAAACTCGAGCTGAAACTACCTCTCTGGCCCTGGAGTGTTGAGTCAGTCCCATCTGGCAACAAACCTATAAAATAGCCCCAAAAGTCATGGGTCTCTCTTNGCACAGAGCCCGACGCGGGGCTCGAACCCACGAACTGCGAGATCATGACCTAAGCAAAAGTCAGACGCTTCACCGACTAAGCCACCCAGGCGCCCCTCCTCTGTTTCGTTTTAGTCTCTCTCTGGCTGTAGTTCCACCTTTATCCCTTCTTCCCCCTAGAAACTTCCTTTAACTCTCTTCTGTTTCGTTTGTTTGTATAATATCTCCTCCACTCTTATTTTAGTTTCTTTGCACATAGTTTCTGGTTCAGTGCAAAAACGCATCCCCAGGCGCCTGGGGGGCTCAGTCAGTTATCCATCCAACCCTTGAGTTTGGCTCAGGTCATGATCTCATGGTTGTGAGATCGAGACCTGTGCCAGGCTCCNCCTTCCCGGGGGCAGCTGGGTGGCTCAGTTGGTTGAGCATCTGACTTTGGTTCAGGTCAACGATCTCACAGTTTCTGAGTTCGAGTCTGGCATCGGGCTCACTGCTGTCAGCCTGGAGCCTACTTCGGATCCTCTGTCCCCCTGTCTCTCTGCCCCTCCCCTACTTGTGCTCGCTCTCTCTTGCTCTCTCGCTCGCTCTCTCTCTCTCTCACACACACACACACACATAAATCTTTTTAAAAAAATGATCTCTCTCCTCTGCCTCTCCCCTGCTCACACGTATACACACACATGCACATTCTCTTAAAAAAAAAAAAAAAACCTCAAATCACCATTTGTTCATTCAGTACTTTATGTACCAAGTACTCAGCACCCACTGTGTGCTGAGAAAACGAGCAAAAAGCAGACCTGCTCCCTACTTCCGTGGAATTCATAATTTCATGAGGGACTCAAGGCTAATCAAATAAATATGTAAATAAGCGTATGGCTGCAAACCTATGAAAGCACATAGCTAAGGAAGCTAACCTAGATCAGAGGCTGGGGCTAGGCTTGCTTGAGGAAATACCACGAGTGCCGAGCTACGAAGCATAACTAGGCATTAGGGGAAGAGAAAGGGCAGGGAGTTCCAGGCAAAGGGAAAACTGGGCTTTTAAGGGCCTGCAACAGGCACGGGGTAAAGCGTGACTAAGGAATAGACCAGTTAGAGTCATAAGACCCCAGAGAGCAGGCCAGTGAGGAACAGGGGCCAGACGCCCCTGGGTCTTATCATTGCGGTAAGAATGAACACAGATGAAGGGCGCCTGCGTGGCTCAGTTGGTTGGGCCTCCGACTTCGGCTCAGGTCATGATCTCATGGTTCGTGGGTTCGAGCCCCGTGTTGGGCTCTGTGCTGACAGCTAGCTCAGAGCCTGGAGTCTGTTTCGGATTCTGTATCACCCTCTCTCTGACCCTCCCCTGCTCACGCTGTCTCTCTCTCTCTCTCAGAAATAAATAAAAACATTAAAAAAAAAAAAAGAATGAACACAGATGAGAAATCTCGAATGCATCGCAGAAGGGAGTCCACCCGTAACACACGTGTTATTACTGAACAGCACTACTCTCTTCAAAAGGAACCATAATTGGAGAATAGAAATGCCTATTGTGTATTTTTTTCTATGCGATTACAACAGATTTGCTTCCCTCTTGTGTGAAGGGAGATTCTAGAAAATTATTGTCTAACTTGCTCTGAAAGTATTCTGGTTAGTTCTTGTGTGTTGGAAATGCTCAGTGTAAAAAGGTTTAAAACCCACACACCACCCCCGGTAAGAGCCAAATTGAGCTGCACAGACTGTAAAATTACAGGCCCTGGCAACATGGAGACCCCATTCTAATTGCCTATTGATCGAAGAAGAGAAAGAGAATAAAAATAAGTGAGTTATTAGCATCTTTGCTAGTTTCTTTCCCTGATTGGAAGGTTAATTATAACAAGATGAGGCATGAGCATATTATGTACGTGGCATGACTATGGTGTGGTTTAGTGAAAATTGTAGCTGGAAGATGAAGAGGCCCACACCCCCTGGTGAGCTGCTCCGGACCGGTGGTGATGAAGCTTTGAAACGCAACCCTTCCACTTATAACGCTGTGTGGGGAGAAAATTCTGGCGGAAAAATCGATTATGTTAAAGGATATTTTAATTTCATCGTCTCTGCCAGTTCTTTGTGCTGCTGGGGGTTAAACATTTGGCTATTTTATTTATGGCAACGTCTAGCTATGCAAAGTATGCCCCTAGGTCTTGCGTGTGGGGAACAAAGCTGATTAATAAAGTAAAAGGGCAGGACAAATCCTTGCGGATTATGTCTCCTTTAGGAAAATGATTTTCTTCCTTGAAATGTATCTGAAGTATATTGTCTACAATAATCCTTGTTCATCCCTGGGAGACATGTTTTGTTCAAGAACTATTTTTACCTCATTCTAGCAGAGGGTGTCAAACGAATGCCAAAGTCCATCCATTCCAGACTGTTCCTACACCCTCCTGTGGTGTTATTTAAACAGAGAAAGTCAAACTTGAGGAGACTATTGGAGATTAGCCTATTTTATCTATGGTAGCCCAGGTGGGAAATGGTGATGGATCATGAGATTAAACCAAACCACATGGCTAGGGGAAGGGATTATGTTGGAAGCAGGGTTGACTGAGTCATTAAGGCTCTGAGGATGGAAGGAGAAGGCAATTCTCATCTAAGGGTTCAGCTGGAGAAGGATTTATGTCCAAGCTCATACAGGTATTGGCATCATTTCGTTCCCCCCAGTTTGTTGTGGGCTGTTGGCTAGAGGCCGCCCTCCGCTCCTCACTGTGTGGTCCTCTCCTTCCGACAGCATCCAAGATGGCAGCTTGCTTCCTCAAAGCCAGCAAGGGACAGTCTTCTAGCAAGACACATCAAAGTCTTCTGTAACACCGTCATGTATGTATAATCACATACATCCTGTCACCCTTTGCCATATTCTGTGGCTTGGAATCAAGCCACATGTCTTACCTACACTCAAGGAGAGAGGGATTGTATAAGAACGTGACTACCAGGAGCTGGGGATCAAGAGGCCCACCCTAGAATCTGTCTGGCTCAGGTGAAGAAGTTTGAGAAACAAAACCTTAAGCTAGTAATATCTTAGCTATAATAATTTATCAGCCAAGGGGCGCCTGGGTGGCTTAGTCGNCTCAATATATGTGCAGAGAACAAAAAGGCAGAAGTATAGACTGTTTCCTTTCATGGATCAAGACACAACCTATTTCTAGGGGAATAACGAACACTGTGCCGACTTAAATAATAATAATTGTGTGTGTCTGAATTCTTTTTATTGAAAACATTAGAGCCCCGGAAATAGAAGGGCCCTGGCAATATAAAAATGAGGGAAGGACAGAAGCTATAGGAAGAGTGTAGACTTGGTTGGAAAATGAAAAAACAAAGAGGAGAGAGATACTCAGACTTATGTCTCCTCTGAAAACGTAAACATCCTGTTCCATCTCTAACTTTTATTTTATTATTTTTAATTTTTTCATGTTTATTTATTTCAGAGACAGAGACAGAGCATGAGCCGGGGAGTGGCAGAGAGAGAGGGAGATACAGAATGTGAAGCTCCAGGCTCCGAGCACAGAGCAGCACAGAGCCCGACGGTGGGGCTCGAACTCACAAACCACGAGATCATGACCTGAGCCAAAGTTGGATGCTTAACCGACTGAGCCATCCAGGTGCCTCTATTATTTTTTTCAAGTTGATTCATTTATTTTGAGAGTGTGTGTGTACAAGTAAGGGAGGGGCAGAGAGTGTTAGAGACAGAGAGCGAGAGCAAGAGAGAGAGAGAGAGAGAGAGAATCTCAAGCATTCTCCACGCTATCAGCTTAGAGCCCAGTACAGGTCTCGAACCCATGAATTGTAAGATCATGACCAGAGCTGAAATCGAGTGAGATGCCTAACTGACGGAGCCACCCAGGCGCGCCCCACCCCCCCATCTCTAACTTTTAGATCCAATTCATTCCCTTGCCCAGATTTTTTTGTCAGACTTCCATGTTCTCGTATAGTATTGTTCATCCACGAGGTGATGTTGCCTAGTAGCTACTTATGCAGACTCTGCTGCCTACCGCTTGGCTCTGATCTCCCGTTCCATCCATTATCAGTTGGGTAAATTGTTCACACTCTCTGAATCCTTACTGACTATACGATAGGATCATAATAACACCTACCTCACAGAGCTGCTGAAATAAAACAAGTTGCAACATGGAAAGCACTTAGAACTGTGTCCAAATGCAGTAGCTTCGTAAACGGTAGCTACTGCTATTGTTCTTTGAAGCAGTATTGATTGGGTGTCTGTTCTGTGTACAATTAGACCACCTCTTTCACCAACCAATTTAGTCTAGGACCACTTAGAAATTTCATCATGCGTTTCCATATTGGACAGTGCCATTGTGACTGCCCCGGTAATGTGGTGCTCGGCGGGCCCAAACATGTTCTCTTGTTGAACAAAACCAACCACAGAAACCTGACTCAGTGGGCCATAAAGTTCTGTATTGATCTAAAATGACTGCAATTCATTGCAATAGCACTTAATGGATGTGGTTCAACCAACTTATCCCTCCTCTCCCCCGAGTTCGAGGAGGAAAAGTCAGATCTCCACTAATCCTTCATGTGTCATTAAGAGGTAGTTCGCACCTTCCGGATGTCTGACCTGTAGTGTAAAATGTCTCTCATCCATCGTGGTAGCTACCCTTTCTGCTCCGTGACCCTGAAATTCAACCACGTGCTTCTCCTTCACTTTCTGTCTCCCTTAGAAAGCCAAACTAGAGTCACGATTCATGGTTCCGGTGTTTAACAACATTTAGTCACGGCAACCTCTAGAGCCTAGAGAAATGCTTGCAATATGATGTCTGTTACTTAGTTTGAGGGTATGTGACTTCGGACACGGCCCCTTCCTTGCTGCTCAATCTGGCGGCTCTCAACTACACTCTCAGTTATATTTTTATTTTTGCTTTACCAAATCCCTCACCGACGGCATTTCTGCAAAGGTTAAAGCAGTGCTTCTGACACTTTGCCGTGCACACAGCCTGCTGGGAATCTCGTTGAAGCTCAGACTCTGATTCAGCATGTCTGGGGTGGGGCCCAAGATTCTGCATTTCTGACAAGCTCCCAGGTGATGTCCATGCTGCAGATCAGAGGACCACACTTTGAGTAGAAGGGATTTTATAAAGTTTACTTATTTATTTTGAGAGAGAGAGAGAGACACAAAGTGAGCAGGGCAGGGTCAGAGAGACAAGGAGACAAAGTGAATCCCAAGTAGGCTCTACACTGCCAGCATGGAGCCCGGCGTGGGGCTCAAACCCACGGATTGTGAGATCATGAGCCAAAAGCAAGAGCTGGACACTTAACCGACTGAGCCACCCAGGTGCCCCGAGTAGAGAGGATTTAAAGGACAGATGCCCAAGCCGGTTGCAACACCAACTGAAATGAGCCTCTTGAGAGCTTCCAAACCACTCTCAGCTGTGAAGTCTGCACTCACGCTGAAATTCCATCCTGGTCGCTCTGTGAGCACCACCTGTCATAATGTTGCCTAAACAGAGGTGTCCTGTGGGCTGCAGGCCCCAAGAAAGGGTGCTGGCTTCGCCTCTAATCAGCCTTTTAGTAAAAGGCGAAAGATTTATACAATCTGAAGAGAAACCAGAGTATTCTACTCAGCCTTTTAAGAGCAAAAGCTGTCTTCAAGCCAGAGAGAATTTACCCCATATCTCTGGTTGTAGAAATTGGCTTTGCGTCAGGGAAGGGAGAAATGATGGCGTTGATCGTCTATTTAGGCTCAGAAGAGAATCTGCCTCCTATCCGCGGTCTCTGATCTTGAGACCGTGTTTCCTGAGGGCATGCGGTTTTTTACCTTCTGCCAAGGGCAGCAAATGACCACAGATGGACCCAGAGATGACTTTGAGCTGTGATCTTTCAGGGCCAGTACTAAGTGGTTGGGAAAAACAAAAACATGTCCTATGAAATCAATGGGTTGAGCAATTTTGAAGCCAGTTCCCGAAAATGGGAAAGATAATGCGTAGGGCGTAGACATGACCGGCCTAGCCCCGTCTCAATATGATTTGGGAAGAAAGGAGAATCTAACAGTCTCTTTAGACTTCTGTGTCTTCTGTGTCACAAGCTTAGGCGAATGTCCATATCACCGGGAACTCTTAAAAACACTGATGCCGGAGTCCTACCCCGAGGGTCTGATAGAAATGGTCTAGGGTGGGCCCGGGGGGTTCTAACGTGTAGCCAAGGCTGACCATCCCTCTTCTAGTGAGTCTCAAAACTGAGCGTCCAAATCCCCTGCAAGTGTCCTTAAAACAGATTCCTGGATCCTAGACTCACTAAGTTTTGGGTAAACCTAAGAATTTGCATTTCTTATAAGCGTGGTGCCTAAATGGAGTGTCTCTCCCAATCAGAGGAGCGTCCTCCCAAGTGTGGGGCGACTGAACGGGTGGGAAAAAAACAGCGGTGCTGCTGGCGGTGCCAAGAATTCACCTGAGGCAGAACAACGGAGATAGAACTGTATTGAATACGGCGCAAGGGAGCTGATGTGGTTTTGGNGACTTACTGGAGGCCTAGCTATTGTCAAGCTAAGGTGGTTTTCCCCTCTAGCAAAGCATTAACACTAGGACTGTAGGGGCTTCCTGGAGAAAGGCTGCCCTCTGTATTTGCCTCCAGTATTTGTTAAGGGGCTGCAGGTGATACAGAAATTACATTTTATGGGCATTTCCTTCCTGCCTTTGTTCCCCACATCACTTTGGAGGGGAGGGCGAGGCTGGGGCTCCAGGAAACAGAGTCTATGGGTTTCTGGAGATGAGGCTATTCATAGGATTGCCTTTTTCTTCTAATTCACTAGGCCATTTGTAAACAGATGGAGACTCGTGTCCTGCATGACTGATCTCTACACTTCAACCATTTCTTTTTTCCTTCTCTTAGCTTTAGGGCAGCCAGGAGTGCCCAGAAACTTCACACACATCCCGCCTGGGGGGGGGGAGGGGTCTGCGGTGTTTGCTTGTGCTTCGCCCTCAGCTCGCCTCTGGCTCCCTCGTGGAGAGCAGGGGCCAGGCCAGCAGAGGAGAGACTGTCTGCAAGGAGGCAGTGGGTGGGGGCTGTTGTAAAGAGGGAAGATGGGGAGGTATGGCAACGCATGGAATCTTCCCCTTTTTGCTAATGGTGCCTGGTTGTAAGTAGCCCACTGGTCAGTTAGGGCCCATGGCTATTCGGGGGTGGGCGGCCTGATGGGCGGGGTCGGTATTCAGCCAAGCGGTCTGTACGGCCCTTTCCGCACTCCATTGCTCAAGCCTGTTGGCCTAAAAGCGGCCTCTACAATAAGTAACCAGGTGCCGCTGCTGGTGGTCTTACGCCAGACTGGAGGACTACTCTTCTAGATCGGGGCCAGTCCGTGGGGGCCTTGGTGACAAACCCTCCCCTCTCCGTGTTTTTGTAAGCATCGTTTTACCGGAACACAGCCTCGCCCATTTGTACAAACTTCAGCATCACCCTGTCTCTTTAAAGAAACTCACGATGCAGGAGGGGGCACCTGGGTGGCTCAGCNGCTAGCCCCTCAAGGTCCTGGAAACCTTGCTCCCAAAATTCCTTAGGGACTTCCTCTATCCCTGACCGCCTCCCAACCCGAAGGTATATAACGAGTTACCCGTCACAACCGCAGTGCAGCTCTTTCTGCGCCCAGGTCCTGTCCCTGTGCTTTAATAAAATCCTCTTCTCGCACGTCTTCAAGAATTCGTTCTTNTGCTCTCCGAGTTAATTCGCCCTAAGCTTCTGAACATAACAGTGTATATGAAAAGGTAAACAAATCGTATGACCTCTTAAAGGAATTCTTGGGTTAATCCGAACAACCGGAAGTGGAAGGAAGGCACGGGGTAGAGTAGTGTCTCAAATGGTAGGGTGACAGCGTCCCGTGGACTCAGTAGGTCTCGGGTGGATCCTCAAGATTTACATTTTTTTCACAAGTTCTCAGACGCTGCTGATGCTGCCGGTCCCGGGACCTCCCTCCCCAAACTGCCGAGTTGAAGTATTATCTTTAGTATCGCGGCAGAAATGGACTTTTCTACCAGCTCTGAGTATCCAAGAAGAGGGGGATGAATGGGTAGATGGGGGGGGGGGGC
>NW_027532818.1:280867-281025 GCF_008692635.1 Crocuta crocuta | reverse complement strand
AAGACCCGGTCTTTTTCAAAACCCTTTGTCAAAGTGTGGGCGCAGAAAAGAAAGGCTGAGGTGTTACTCTGGGATGTGAATCCCCGGAAACCCGAGCTGCAAAATCCTAGGTTCCTTCTTACCGGCACCAGATTGAAAGAGCTAACGGCGGGGGGCAG
>NW_027532818.1:273512-280827 GCF_008692635.1 Crocuta crocuta | reverse complement strand
CGGGGGGCAAATTATTTTCTTTCCCAGGGAAGCTGTAATTAGCGATGACTTGACATTGCTCAGAAGCTCCAGCTGGCTTGAGTAGCTGTTTTAGGTATAAAAACTGTTAGTGAAGGGGTGGGGGGAGTTAAAAGGAACAAGCCTACAGCTCGGTGGCAATGGAAAATCAAAGACATTTTGGTTCTGGAAGTAGAAAGCAAAAGTTTACATAAATCGAGATCGACAGGAGAAGGGTTCGGCCTAAGTGGGGTCCTTCGTTAACTCCCGTGTTTCCTATTTGTCTTAATTGCTCTCCATCCTTCCAACCTGCTGCTTGGATAACGCTCAGTGTTGTTCACAAGCTTTCTCTCTCTGTGTCTCTCAACTCGGCTTTCCTTTGTGTTCCCCTCATTCTCCGGCATGCTCGCGGTGGCCGCAAGCTTTTCCAGGTTTGTGTCTTCCCAGCTCGGCAACCTCAACCAGAAGGAGCTTCTCTTTCCCAATCGTTGAAACCCGAGTCCGGGAATTGGCTTTACCCTGTGCCTTTCTCCAGATCATTCACTCCCATGGGTGGAATCTTCTGGGATTGTCCCTGGTTGCCCGCCATGGTGTCAAGCCTACTCAAAGCCCTCGGACTGGCGTGGCAGAGGTATGGTCCCTAGAAGACAACCTGGGGAAGGGAAGCAAGCAGTTACCACAACGGAGGTCCACTTCAACCTCTCCTCACTGGGGAATGGGACACGACAGCTCTCTTGAGAATCGGGAGCAAAGTATCTTATGCTAGCCTTCATTTTTAGGATCCGCAGGTTTTGCAGAAGGTTTTGAATGGCAACAGAATGAGAAAGAGCTTGAACGTTTTGGTTACTAGCAAAGAACCTAATAACAAGGTTTTGGAGCCACATGATGGTATAACAAAGTAACATTTTCATGGGTGACGTGAAAAAGGGCTCTGAAGCTGATGGGGGAAATGTACTTGGTAGGCAGTGTCTTCACTGTAGGAAGTTGGTAGACGTGTTAGGGACAGATGTCAACTCCACTTATTCACTGTCCTGGGCTGGTGTTCACGGGCTGCACGTTTAGATCTTACTGGCTTGGCCGGGAGAGCCACCATGGAACCACGTTCTGTTTCTCAGCCTGCTGTGGGTGCTGGTACTTCCTGACACCCCCAAACTCCCATCCCCTCTTCCTGTTTCTTGGCCCACACTCAGCCTGGATCACCAGTTTGTGTCTCTGTTCCATTTCTGACCTGCAGAGATGTTTAGCTTATTCTGAGCATAGCTTTATGTCTTTTTTTTTAAAATATGAGTTTTGTCTTTCACTTGACATGAAATGTTTGGAACCGAGTCTTCAAACTATAAACCAAAAGTCTGCCTACTTGCTTATTATTTGTAAATTCTAAAATATTTATTTATTTTTGAGAGAGAGAGAGATTGAGAGAGAGAGAGAGAGGGTACGAGCAGGGGAGGGGCAGAGAGAGAGAGGGAGACAGAGGATCCAGAGCGGGCTCTGTGCTGACCACAGAGAGCCTGAGGCGGGGCTTGACCTCACGAACATGAGATCCTGACCTGAACCGAAGCCTGATGCTCAACCCAGGTGCCCCCTCCCAGCCTGCTTATTTTAAAAATTGTCCCAAGAATGTCTNGTTTCTTGCTTTTGAGAGTAAAGGGAAAAGCAGAAAAATGATACATAGAACTTACTTTATAAAAAATACATTAAAACCCGTATTTTATACATGTAAGTTTTAGAAAGCACTATGATTAGAAGCAGAGCTGTAACAGGTGATGGTAAAGGAATTTTCAAAGTGTCCTCTGTGAACTGTGAATAACTGCCGACGGCACAGCAAGGAGGTTGCGGAGCATTTGACTAGAAACACAAAAAGCTTATGCTTTTCATTCGGAGAGGAATGAAACCAGCCTAGGGTGTCCTGGGAGGGCGGGGGCAAGTGCCAGGCGAGCCCCCGCTGACTTTATTACCTTTATCATCATGCAGCAGTGGGCCCCACTTTGCGATTTTCAGATGTCCGCTGAAAGGGACAGGCCGGTGGTGCACAACTCGGCCCACCGTATCCCTGTTAGAGCCTTCGGCTTTTGCTGTCTGGTTCCCCGAGACGCCCGCGTGGGTGAGCCTAAACGGAGGAAGAAACTGGATAGGTTATATCGTGGGTGTACTTTTGCAAATGTGGTATTTCAACAGCCTGGAGCAGAAGAGATTTCAACAACCAAGGCAGAAGAGATGCTTCTCCAGGCAAATGTAATTACTTTTAAAGAACAAGCAATTCCAAATTCTGGGTCTCAGATGAGGTTCCTATTTGACTTTCTCAGGTATTTAAGCAGGTTACTTTCCCTGGGAAATCTTAGGGGAAAGACCTAGCTGATTTAGAGCTTCTCTGAGTGCTTTTTAAATTATAGAGGCACTAAAGGCTTACAAAAATTATTCAAAACAGTGGTTTAGAAATTATAAAATGCAAGCCTTCGGCTTGTGGAATTCATCCCTCACCTCACTTTCCGGGGTAGCTTGTTAAAAGAGCTTTCAGTCCATTTTCTGTGAATTCATCTAAATCTATAATTATATCTGCAGCTGTGGGAATGCTTCTCAACCGGATGTGGTCTTGCCCCCCGGACACTTGAGAACGCCTAGAGTCCGTTTTGCTTGTCGCAAGGAGGAGGCACGGATGGCATCTAGCGGGTGGATGGCTAGGGAGGCCAGGGACGAACAGCTCACAGTGCACAGGACACACCAACCACAGTGACCCAAGATGTCAAGAGTGTCACTATTGAGAAACCCTAATCTAAAGGCTTTCCTCTTGCAGGAAAACTAGAGAGAGGAAGATGATGGAGGAACAGGAGACCTAGGTTCATCTCCTCGCGTGAACACAGCTAGAGAGCTATCAAATCATCCTAAATACCCCAGAAACCAATCTGAAGACAGACGGAACAAATTCCACAACTAAAGGGAAAGAAGAGGCCACATCAACGAAGGTAGGGAGTGTGGAGATGTGGTTTAGGGGAGACATGGGTCACTGGTGCTGGAGGATGCTGGGAGGTGCTTGGAGGGAACCGTGGTCACAGAAAAGGGCAGGAGAGAGAGAGAGGAACGCATAAGGGAACACACAAGGAGAACATGTCCCCAAAGCCATTTGCTTGGAAAAGGAGGGACTGAGTTTTGTGAGTTCTTACAACCAGGGGGGCTTAAAGCCTAGAGTTTTAAAGGCCAGCTGGCTAGGCTGGGATGAAGCCCAGAGGGCACGATGCTGCTCCCGGAGGGAAGGCGGCCAACAACCTGGGGGCAGACATCATGGAAGCAGTGACCTGAAGACCTCCTGGGGCGCACGGGGTGGGGGTGGGGGATTATTTGCTCTTCTCGGAGCGTGTCCCTTGTCCCATAGAGGCAGCATTCATGGAGATGGCTCTCTGGGGACAAAGGAGCTTACTAGCCATTTCCCTCCCCCGCCCCTCAGCATAAATGCAGAGGCACCTGCGGGAATGAGCCCAGTGCTGGCACGGTTGCCTAACTTACCAAGCCCCATACCCTCACGCTCTGGCGGGACTGCCCTTCTCGGTCAAGCTGGCCTCAGTCCCGGTGCGGTGGGCCCTTGACCCAGAAGGCCAGTGCGAACCCCTGCCCGCACCATGTCTCCCTGCAGAGAGTCCTGCAGGGCCTCAGTTCTGGTGGAGGTGGTGTCAGGTCTCATTCCACAAGCAGACCAGAGCACGCCTAGTTAAAACTCCCCGCATTCAGGCCAGGGACCACACGCCGCCCACGGTAAGCAAGGAGCGCATCCGCAGATGACTGGCCTGAAGGACGGAGCAGCCACAACACAGCAGCAGAGCACACGCGAGGGACGCTCCCCGAAGTGCCAGAGCCTGGGCACTACATGACCTCTTCTGCGTAAGGCCATCACCCTCAGAAGCAGGAGATATAACTGACTTTTCTAACACAGAGAAGAAGACAGAGACTTAGACGCAATGCCAAGATGGAGGATTCTATACCAAATTAAAGGACAGGATGAGACGACAGCCAGAGATCTAAGTGAAACAAATAGAAGTAACGTGATGGATGGAGAATTTAAAACAACAATTGTAAGGATACCACTGGGCTTGAGAAAAGAAGACATCAGTGAGACCCTTACCGCAGAGATTACAAAGGTGAAAAGGAATCAATCCAGAATGAAACATGCAATTACGGAGATTGGAAACAGGCTTGCTGTGATGAACATCAGGCCAGCAGAAGCAGAGGAATGAATTACTGACCTAGAAGCAAAATAATGGAAAATCCTGAAGCTGAACAAAAGAAAGAGGAATTATATAAGGCAAGAATAGACTTAGGGAACTCAGGGACTCTATCAAATGTAATAACATTCATATCATAGGAGTCCCAGAAGAAGGGAAAGAAACGGGGGCAGAAAACTTATTCCAAGAAATAATAGCAGGACCCTTCCCTAGTCTGGGGAAGGAAACGGACTTGTAAATCCAGAAGGCACAGAGAACTTCCATCAAAGTCAACAAAGTAGGATAAGACCAAGACATCCCATAATTAAATTAGCAAAAAATAGTAATAAAAAATCTTATAAGCAGCAAGACAAAAGAAGTTCTTATCTTACAAGGGGAAATCCATAAGGCTGGCTGAAGATATCTCAACAGAAACTTGGCAGACCAGAAGGGAGTGGCATGATACTCAATGTGCTGAATGGGAAAAATCTGCAGCCTAGAACACTCTACCCGCGAGGCTACCATTCAGAATAGAAGGCGAGATGAGGAGTTTCCCAGACAAACAAAAACTAAAGGAGTTCATGGCCACTAAACCGGCCCTGCAAGAAATAGTATAGGAAACTTTTTGGGTGCAAAGGAGAGGCCAGAAGTGACAAAGAAAAAAATCAGAGAAAATCTCCAGAAACGGCAACGAAACAAGTAATAAAATAGCAACACATACGTATCTATCAATAATTACTTTGAATGTGAATGGACTAAATGATCCAATGAAAAGACATGGAGTCAGAATGGATAAAAAAAAAAAAAACAAAAAAACGAGACCCACCGATACGCTGCCTGCAGAAGATTCATTTTAAACCTAAAGACACCTGCAGATTGAAAGTGAGAGGTGGAGAAACATTTATCATGCAAATAGATGCCAAAGGAAAGCTGGAGTAGTAATACTTATATCAGACAAACTAGAGTTTGAAACAAAGTCTCCGGGCTGCCTGGGTGGCTCCGTCGGTTGAGTGTCCCAACTTGGGCTCAGGTCGTGATCTCACAGTTCATGGGTTCGAGTCCTGCATCAGGCTCTGTGCTGACAGTTCAGGGCCTGGAGCCTGCTTCCGATTCTGTGTGTGTGTGTGTGTGTGTGTGTGTGTGTGTCTCTCTCTGCCCCTCCCTTGCTTGTGCGCATGCTCTCTCTCTCTCAAAAATAAATAAATGAACATTTTTAAAAGTAAGAAATAAAACAAAGACTGTAACAAGAGACAAAGGCAGTTTATAATCATAAAGGAGACAATCCAAGAAGATATAACAACTATAGATATTTATGCACATAACATGGGAGCTGCCAAGTAGATAAAACAATAACAAACATAAAGGAACAGATTGATAATAACATAATAGTAGTGTAGGACTTTAACGCCCCACTTACACCGATGGACAGATCATCTAAACAGAAAATCAACAAGGAAACAATGGCTTTTTTGGATGGAGGGGCACAAGTGAGTGAGGGGCAGAGAGAGGGAAAGAGAGAGAAGTGGGGCTCACCTAATGCAGGGCTCAAGCTCACAAATCAAACTGGGAGATCATGACCTGAGCCGAAGTAAGATGCTTAACAACTGAGCCACCCAGGCCTTGAATGGTACAAGGAACCAGATGGACTTAACAGATAGACTCAGAACATTCTATCCTAAAACAGCAGAACACACACTCTTTTTAAGTGCACATGGAACATTCTCCAGAATAGATCACATATTAGGTCACAAAACAGGCCTCCACAAAGACAAAAAGATTGAAATCACACCATGTACCTTTTCCGACCACAGGGCTATGAAACTAGAAGTCGAGCAGAAGAAACAATTTGGAAAGACCACAAAAACATGGAAGTTAAACAACATGCTACTAAATAATCAATGGTCGACCATACAGGAAAACTTTAAATATGAATGATGGTTTTAGAAAATAACAATTCCAAGAATTACAGCACCGCTATTTCTTAGAAGTTCACATGGGAAATGTACCAGCAATGATCTAGAATTATTTTCTTTTTCTTTTACAAGTCTTTAAACCAGGTTTTCAGTTAAAAAATGTTTTTAATGTTTATTTTTGAGAGAGAGAGAGACACACACACACACACAGAGCACGAGCAGGGGAGGGGCAGAGAGAGAGGGAGACACAGAATCTGAAGCAGGCTCAAGGCTCCCAGCTGTCAGCACAGAGCCCAATGCGGGGCTCGAACTCACAGACTGTGAGATCATGATCTGAACAGAAGTTGGACGCTCAACCGACTGAGCTACCCAGGCGCCCCTCTTTAAACCAGTTTTAGAGCAGACATTGAATAATACGTTTATTATCATTTCTACTTACTCGTTTGGGCAGAGAAGGTCACCTTGGGGATTCAGCCAAGTCAACCCTAGGCTGGGGAGAATCATNGACACTCTGCCCTGGGGGAAACTGGGGATGGGGGGGGGGGCTCCTTCCTCCCTCCCTTCCTTCCTTCGTTCCTTCCAGAGAACAATATCTTAGGAAACTTTAAACTTCTCAGGAAACTACTTACAGAGAAGAATATGCGAAATGAGAAGATCCGCACCGTTCTATATGGTAGAAAGCATAGGGAGCGAGATGGAGAAGAATCAAGTTTAAAGTCATCCAGGGGTATTTTGAAAATCTTGTCATATAAATAAGAGATTTCATAATACACTTCTGTTTCAAAATATGGTTAACCATTAATTAGCATTTTGTCACCAATAGACGGTTATTAAGCCCTTCATGTGGATCCTGCATTTGCCAGGCACGATGCATATTTATTCCAGACAAGTAAACATGAAAATCTTTCCTGTGACCTTTATCAAATGCCATGATTTGTCACTCCACATGAACTCTCTAAATATTCTTTATCCTGCGTTTTAATTTAAGTCTCCATCCTTGAAAACAGGTGTGTGGTGGAAGAGACAAAATACAAAGCTTCGAGTCGACAAACCAGTTTGGATTCCAAATCCCATTAGCTCCCACTACGCTGTGGCTGCAACATCCCGGGACAGAGTCATTTAATTTTTGCCCCAAGACGACAATCGCTCCTGACACTTTCCTTCCAGCTCTTTGTTTCATTTCCTCAGTTTCTAAGGAAATCCAAAGGGAAAGAA
>NW_027532818.1:263419-273441 GCF_008692635.1 Crocuta crocuta | reverse complement strand
CCACCTTCCCGCCACTTCCCACCACCCCTAGCGGGCCATCCTGGTCCCAGGCACAGTCTTCCCCACTAGGTGAATGTCGCTCCCCATTTCACTTGGGGCCAAGGCTACGTCTTTGGCTCTCCCTTCCTCTGGGCCTTGACATATGCCATTCCTTCCACCGGAAAGGCCTTCCCTCCCCAGATGGGCAAGGCTCACTCTCTCACTCCACTACCACTTCATTCAAGAGGACTTCACCAGCCAGCTTCCCCAGCAGCCCCTCCCCACTGCCACAGCCTTGCCTATGCCCCTGTCCCTAAAGTTGTTTCTCCGTATCTCTTAGAACTCACCCAATGCATGTTATTTATTCGTTGATTGGTTATTATCTGTCTGCCCTACTTGAATGACAGCTCCATGTGGGCAAGAATCTGGGTCTGTTTCATGCGTGGTTGTATCCCCTTTGCCAAGAACTGTGCGCACTACGAACATTTGCTGGATGAATACAAAATAAAAACCCCAACTCTTCAACACATTCTTCTCTTTTTCTACCCACATTGAAGGGAATACAGGTAGACCTAATCATGACGGATGCTAAACAGATCAGGATACGTCCAGATTTCTTTAGATCTTACTTCAAACTGCTTCTTTGGGTTTTAATGTTTTATTTTGGTTTTGAGAGAGAGAGAGAGAAGAGACAGAGTGCGAGCAGGGGAGGGGCAGAGAGAGAGGGAGACACAGAATCCAAAGCAGGCTCCTGGCTCCGAGCTGTCAGCACAGAACCCGATGCAGGGCTCAAACCCACAAACCATCAGATCATGGCCAAAGCCGGACGCTTAACCGACTCAGCCACCCAGGCGCCTCTCTTTATTATCTAACTTCAAATTAAGAGCACCTAGATAGAATTCTTTGATTAAGTTGCTAATCACAAAGTATTTTTGGTAATAGGTCACTACACGCAGCATGGGTAAAATTCAGCCAGGTGTATTAGATACGTGCAACTGCCAGCAGATCTATCTAAATAAACTTTATATTTGCAAATGTCGAGTTTTACTCCCAGTCAATCCACCCTCTCTGAGCTGTGGGCAATCAATACCTTGCTAACCTGCTTGAGGGAGGGCCACGGATCACTTAATCTCTTGCTTTTTCTTTTCCTTGCTGCCAGCCAAACTCCCTAGCTTCAGGGGTCCGTTTCTGTTGGCGACTATGACGGTGGGGTTCGAAGATAAGCATATGGCCCCGCACTGTCTAGGAGAAACATAACGTGAGCTACACTTTACATTTTCTAGTAGCTCAATTAAAACAGTAAATAGCGGGGCACCTGGGTGCCTCGGTGAGTTAAGCATCCGACTTCAGCTCAGGTTATGATCTCACGGTTTGTGAGTTCGAGCCCTCCCATCGGGCTCTCTGCTGTCAGTGTGGAGCCCCCTTTGGATCTTCTGTCCCCATCTTTCTCTGCCCCTCAGCCACTTGCTCTCTCTCTCTCAAAAATAAATAGGCATTTTTTTTTAAAAGTATGGTGGCGCCTGGGTGGCTCAGTCAGTTAAGCATCCACTCTTGGTACCGGCTCTCATTTCTTGAGATCAAGCCCCAAGTCAGGCTCTGCACTGACAGCTCAGAGCCAGCTCTGGGTTCTCTGTCTCCCTCTCTCTCTGTCCCTCCCCCGCTTGCACTCTCTCTCAAAAGAAATAAATAGGGGCAACTGGGTGGCTTAGTCGGTTAAGCATCCGACTTTCGCTTAGGTCATGGTCTCACGGTTCATGGGTTCGAGCCCCGCGTCGGGCTCTGTGCTGACTGCCGGCTCGGAGCCTGGGGCCTTTTTCAGAGTCTGTGACTCCCTCTCTCTCTGACCCTCCCCTGCTCACGCTGTCTCTCTCTCTCCTAGAAATAAATAAAACATTTAAAAAAAAAAGAAATAAACATTTTAAAAAAGTAAATAGAAAGAGGTAAAAAATTATGTAATTTTTATAATCTATTTTATTTATCCTAGCATACCCAAAATATTATTTCAACAAGTAATCAATATTTAAAAGATTAGGGGCATCTGGGTGGCTTAGTCATGTAAGCATCTGACTTTGGCTCAGGTCATGATCTCACAGTTCTTGGGTTTAAGCCCCACATAGGGGTCTATGCTGACAGCACAGAGCCTGAAGCCTCCTTTGGATTCTGTCTCTCTGNATGATTTCACAGTTCTTGGGTTCAAGCCCCGCGTCGGGCTCTGTGCTGACAGCTCAGAGCCTGGAACCTGCTTCGGATTCTGTGTCTCCCCCTCTCTGCCCCTGTCCCACTCGCACTCTGTCTCTCTCGCTCTCACAACTATAAATAAACATTAAATTTCTTTAAAAGTGTTTTAAAGATTAATGAGATATTTGAGATCCTTTTCTTTGCACTAAGTCTTCAAACTCTAGTGTATATTTGCCACTTACAGCACATCTCAATTTGGACACATTTCACATACTCAGTAACGACACGGGGCTAATGACTACTGTTATGGACTAACTGCGTCTCTCCAAATTCACACATTGAAATCCTACCCCCCAATATGATGGTGGTAAGAGGTGGGGCCTTTGCAGGGTAACCAGAATCACGTGAGGTCAAAGGGGCAGAACCTTCATCAATGGTATTAGTGTCCTTATAAGAGTCATTAAAAAAAAAACCTTACTGCTGTCTTCTCTCTGCCACATAAGGATGCAAGAAAGCAGCCATCTATGAACCAGGATGCGGGCCCTCATCAGACGCCAAATCTGCCAGCACCTTGATCTTGGACTTCCCAGCCGCCAGCACTGTGAGAAATGCATGTTTGTTATTTAACTCTCTCAATCTATGATATTTTGTTACAGCAGCCTGATCTAAGACAGCTGCCGTATTGGACAGTGCACGTATAGTCTTTCTTTCTCAATGTCTCACGTTAATGATATTACTCAATATTATTAATAATAATGTTACTACTTACTCAGTCAATCACAACAAAGTTTTGAGTGTCTACGATGGGTCAGGAGCTGTTCTAGGCCCTAGGATACAGAAGTGAAAAAAGCAGACAAATTTGCCTTCCTGTCCGGCATGGACATTCTCGTCTTGAACAGAGTAAGCGGTAACAGGTCTCTAGCAAAAGGGATGATGGCTGGCACCATGGAGAGGGGTGAGGGGGAGAGGCTGGGGGAGGGATGTGATTTTAAAAGGATCCTTCCCTGAGCCGGTAACCCCGGAGCAGCCTGAGGGAGGTGAGAGAGCGAGACCTCCCTAGGGAAGGAGGCTCCAGGTACAGACAGAGAAGAGCAGGGACAGAGGCTATCGTGGTGTCCAGAGATCTGCAAGGTCACTGTAGCCAGAGTGGGGAGAGCAGAGGGCAGCCCAGTAGGAGATGAGGTTGGGGAGGGGAAGGGAGCATCCTCACGACTTAGTTAGACTTTGGCTACTCCCCCACCCCCACCCCAAATGAGAATAGGAGCCTTGCGAGCATTTTAAACAGAAGGCTGATAAGACCTCCATTTTACCAGCACGTTCTGGCTGAGCCCCTACATTGGCTGCAAATCCTGGCGCGCTCTCTTTTTCTGCCCTAAACGTGCAACCCTAGAATGCGCTGCTGAAATGTGAAATGTGGTTGATCTCTTCAAAGGTGGCCCTTATCCTAACATCTGCTCTTCAACTCTTTCTTGCCCATTCGGCTACGTACAAGGATAGAGGGACTATACATTCAGCTTTCAGGAAAGCCACCATGTGGGATGGAAAAGATCAGTTTCTGAGCAATGTCTTCCATTAGGCACATACCCCATGGAAAGCAAACACACCTTGTCCTGATAGTGCATTCCATTTGTTCAGATTAAAGCACCGAGCCGAAATGGCCACCTTGTCCTTTAGCGGTCTGTCTCTGAGACACGAAGACCATGCCCTCCAGACCCTTGCTGCTCAACGTGTGGTCCAGGACCAGCAGCACCAACAGCAGCCGCGGAATCTCCAGCCCCAACCTAGATGTGCGGGGTCGGAATCTCATTTTGACAAGATCTCCGGGTGATTTGTACATACAGTAAAGTCTGAAAAGTGCTGCTCCACGGTACTGATGTTTTATTGGCTTAAAATAGCAATAATCATTTATTCTTTTTCATGACTATGAAGATTAACTGGACTCTACTGGGTGATTGATTCTTCTGTCCATGGTGTTACCTGGGGCTGGGGCTCATCTGGAAGTTTGACTGGGCTGGAATGGCCACGATGGCTCATGCATGTGGCGGGCAGTGGCATGGGGATCATTCTGTGCCGTGTTCTGTCAGCTGAGGATACAGCCATCCGGGGGTCTGACTGGGCCGGAACACCCAAGATGGCTCCCTCACGTGGCTAAGAGTTAGTGCTGGTTGCCGACTGGGAGCTCAGCTGGGGTGTCAACTGGAGAGCCCCAGTCCTCTCTGGACTCTCCATGTGGCCTGTCTTTCTCCAAGCATGGCGGCTTGATTCCAAAAGGGAATTTTCCAAGGGATGAAGCTGTAGATCTCTTACAGCCCAACTCCAGAAGTCACCCTGTAAGGCTTCGCTGCTTACTGTTGGTCAAAGCAAGTGACAAGGCCAAACCAGATTCAAGGGGAAGGAAGAAGACTCCATCTCTTGATGGGAGGAGTGGCAAGGAATTTGCAGCCTTCTTTAATCCATCCCTACAGAATAACTGACATTTAGTGAGCAGTCATCACATAAGTACTATTATCCAGGGCACCTGGGTGGTACAGTTGGTTAAGTGTCTGACTCTTGATCTCGGCTCGGGTCACGATCTCGCAGTTTGTGGGTTCAAGCCCCACAGCGGGCTCCGCACCATCAGCGCAGAGCCCACTTGGGATTCTGTCTCTCTTTCTCTCTGCCCTGCCCCCACTTGTGCTCTCGCTCTCGCTCTCTCTCTCAAAATAAATAAGTAAACGTTAAAAAAAAAAAAATTTAAGTACTGTTATCCAAACTATCCAGTTCATCAATTTTTAAGTGCACATTATTTTTTACATTTTATAGACCCACAGGAAGTTGTTAAGATAGTACAAAAAGATCCTGTGCACACTTACCTGGTTTTCTCCAGTGGTTAGAACACACATAATTTGAATACGATATCAAAGCTAAGAAACTGACATAGGTACAGTACGTGTGTCTGGTTCTTTGTCATTTTAAAAGTGCACCAGTGACAGTTATTAGGCGATTGCGACCTAAGTCCTCTTGCCACGTTTCATCAGTTTTAAAATGCACATCCATTCACATTTCACTTCCTGAAATGAAAATATGTCTTACAATCAAACACATCTTACAATTAGCATCGTTTTCTTTTCCTAGTAGTACATAAAATAATGATGTGTTTTACAATATCTACTTATAATGTCTTAGTTCCGTAAAATATTGTATTGGCCCATTTCCCAGACAAACTGAGGCACCGAGAGGTTAAGAAACCTGCCCAAGGTCACACAGTGAGTAGGGCTAGCGGTGGGAACAAAACGACAGAATTCCAACCCAAGCACTCTGACCCTGGAGCAAATATATTCACCTTGACTCTCCTGGAAGGTAGTTATAAGACAATTACACCTAGAGGCTTATATAGTTAGCCTGGCATTGGTGAGGTTAGGGGAAAGTGTGTAAAGAGACAGACCCCCACGCTCTGGGCCCAGAGCCTGCATGCTCACCCTACACTGCATTACATCCCACAGAGCTGGCATTCCACGCATTCTCTGGGTCTACCTTTCCTGATCATAAAACTATGTGAATTTAAAAGGTCACAGGAGCCAAAGGCTCCTGAGCTATTTGATGTTAAACTTTAGGCAACGGTGTGCTGCACCTCTCCAGCCATTCCCTGAGCAACAGGCTGTTACATCCTTTGCCTTGTAGTGCGATGACACTGTTTTCCTTAGTGGGACATGTTCAACCTCGCATTTAATCAGTTCTCTGCAGGGATTAGAAACTGAATGGGGGATGGGTGAATGAAATTAAGAAAATGGAAAGGAAGTGATTCGTTTGTGATGGAAATAATGCAAATTCTGGAGACAGGCAGACCACCTGTGGGTTGAGAACACAAATTGTTTAACTGTAAAGTTGTTTAAACCACTTCTTACAGATGACACCCCCCCTTTTTTCTACCACCATACCGTGAAAGAAAGAGAGAGACATAGGGAAGGAGGGGAAGGAAGAGAAGGAAGAGAAAAGAAGAGAAGGGAAGGGAAGGGAAATGAAATTTATACATTGCTAGGTTGGAGATAAATAGGATGCTTGCTACATAGCCTGCCACCAAGGAAAGAGGAAATTAGTTTGACCAGATGGGATATGTACAAAAATAATCACAGCTCACAAGTTTAAACTTTGCTCCCCGGGCAGCTCTTTAAAATCCTAATCTGTAATTTGGGGCTAACAACCAAAGAAACACAGCGGGTCATTTAAGAAAGCAGGGATTGGATGCCCGTTGCTTCGCATTCTACATTCCATGCGAAACAAAAGGCCTACGTGCTTTCAAACCTACACAGTCTTCCTTTCATCAAGCTCTCTTTGATTTGAGCTACTCTGGGGGGTCAAGAAATCCAGCAGCCTCCAGAAAAATTGAGGTCTGTTGAGAAGGTGAAGGCAATTATCTAGAAACTGTGACTTTAGCTAATCATTTCTGTACAATCACTTACATCTTGTCTAGGCTTGTGTGGTCACAGAATCCACTTGAAGCAAGAAAGAACGGTTTTATCAACTTTGCCAAATAAAAAGGGGCCAAATACATGGTAATCAGCTTGGGGTCATGGTCTGGTGTGTTGAACTAGAGAAGGTGGCAGAGGACTTGATTTTTATAATCTGATCTTTGAAGGGGCACATAAAAAGTCAAATAGATAACACTGGATCTAGCGCTTCACTCAAAGCAACATCATCTCCTTGAATTCCTACCGTAACCGCCGAAGCGAATGCCATCATTCCCATTGTACAGATGAGAAACTCTGTCTCAGAAAGGTGAAGCAATTTATCCAAGTCCACATCCTAATTAATAAAAGGCAGGTCAGGCTCCAACCTCCAACGAGTCATATGTGACTCGTTATATACGCATTTCTGTTTTAAGCATGTAAATATGAATTTCAAAACCTATCAGACTCCCATAATTTGGGGGAAGGGATTGTGGGCCTGCATTTTATTAAGATTTCCATTTACAGTTCGAGTATTTCGGGGATTAGACTTCAGTGAGATGGAAAATGTAGCCGGGAGGCAATGGGGTCCATTTTCTGCTCCTGGGTCACAGAACTGTGGTGATTTACCCTCGGCAGGGTCTGGGGTAGCGTCCCATAATCAAACACATTAATATTTGTGCAGTTGCCGGTGTCTGGCTCTGCCGGCCCAGGGGCCCCTGGAGGATGGACGGTGTCGGTGAGAAGAATGAGAGAGCTCCGTGATTCTTTCTAATCACCAGGCAGGCATCTCTGCACCGTCGGTTTTGGTGTCTATTTATAGGTCAAACAATAACACGACATCAGAAGATAGAATTTTTACAGGGACTAATTATTTGCAATAAGATGCTTTGATTGGCGGAAGGTGTACAGAAACAAGTTGTACAGTAGTATCCCACCCCATTTATTCTTGACGTCGGCCCCCCAGATTAAGATAGTAACAAACATATCTTATTTTGCAGGGGTTGGCCTTCAGACGGTTTTGATGACTTTGTTCCCAATTAACAGGCTACAAGCGAGTCATGTACTTACAATGAGGTTGAGTAAATCTTATTAGGCTCGTTAATAAGTTGTCTGAGAGAGCCTTTTCTTTGATGCTGAATGTGCAGTCACCATGGGGGCCCCGAATGTGTCAGTCTTTGCATCTGGGCTTATGTTTTAGCTCCTCTTATCCATCCTCATCCCAGCTGCCAGTGTAAGGGAGGCGGTTTGTGGAATGTAGGCCTTGAGGAAGGGACTGCTATACATCACCGATTAGCAAAGGTATATGTAGTAACTTATGTTCTGCCCTTATCTGTACCTTAACCCTAAGTTAGGCTCTTTGTCTCCAGGCCAGACTTAATTATAACTCTTGTGTTCTTAACCAGACTTAATTATCTACGTCTTGGATCTGCAAGGCCCATAGGAAGAGCCTTTTGACAGACATCCACAGTCCTTTCATCTAAAATCTTTTGTAGGGGCAGGAATATACTTTTCCTTATGAGGTATCTGTTGTGAGGAATATTGGTCTGATCTGGAATATTGTGAGGCCTGGTCAGTACCAGCAGGCTCACTTCCAACATGGGCCAGTAGTCGCAGAAGGAGATACCCGTTTTCGCTTCTCATGGCAGGAGCTGTGCAAACCCTGCCATTTCCTCGCTGTGACTGTGTCATCCAGAGAGCCGGTGTGGCTCCCAGCATGCAGGGAAATGTATGAATATTCACCCTAAATGGAAGAAGACAATAAGTAGCCCCCAGGTCACTGAAGTCCAATTCTGCTAATAAATCATTGATGAAAAAACACTTGGACTTCTCAAGCACTTAGGTCATGGGATTGTGCATAAAGAGTTGTAGACCTATATGTTCCATTCTCCTTTACCATTTAGAAATCAAATTCTGAGCAATCCCAGCCATGGTTTCCAGAAAGTTCTCCCTTTTCCTATAACTGTGTAGCACATTGGGCTTCTTCTCGATGGGGCCCCTTTCCCGGTGTGTGCAGCTCAGCTACATGCCACCCTCTGCGAGAACATGAAAGCTCAAGGTGGATGGGCTGTATGAAATCTGCTTGTTATCTTTCTGAAGTTTACTGCAATAAAGCCTATTTCATATTTATACCTTCTGGTGCTGGTGGTATATGTGGCTGTATCCCCCATACACAAAACCAGAGAACTCAGCCAGAAGGAAGCTTCAAGTTCATCCAGTCTAATTCCGTGTCGCAGCAGCTTCTAATATGCGCTTGATGGTCCCTACCTCCTGGTATTAACGCCCTAGTATAGGTCTCTGTGAGTGACAGAATACAAAAAAAGAAAAAAGAAGTCCTGATACGCCACTTCAGAGATGAGGTTATAAAAGATACTGCGGCTTCCATCTCCCTCCTTCCCTCTCTCTATCCCTCCCGTCCTCATCACTAGCTCTGGGGGAAGCCAAGTGGTCATGTCCTCAGAACGTTCCAGCTGCCTTAGGCGAGAGTTCATGTGAGGGAGCCGTTTTGGAAGCACATCCTTCAGCCCCAGTCGAGCCTTCAGATGATTGCAGCCCTGACTGACACCTTGGCTGCAGCCTAATAAAAGACCCTGAGCCAGAACCACTCAGCTAAGCTCCTTCCAATTCCCAATGCACAGGAACAATGAGGTAGTACATGGGTTTTTTTCTGAAAGTATTTTGTTATGAAACACTGCATAACTGTTACATTCCCCCAGTTGACAGAGGAGGAGATTGAGTCATAGAGACATGAGGAGAGGCTCCAGGACCCCTCTAGTCCTAGGAGTCCAAGGGCCACCCCAGCTCATCCTGCTTATGTGGAACGGGCAAGACGACTCTACCTTTTTATGATCTTGGGTGCTGTTTCCCAGAATCTTCTGTTTTCTCACAAAGAAACTAGAAGCCCCTGGAAAATCTGGCAAATAACTCAGCTGTGAAAAGGAAAGTTTGGCACAGATGTCCTGGTTCTGGAAGGAGTCTGCCCACTTGCTAAATTTCCCAAAATATCCTTCTTTTGTGGGTTTGTTTTTCAGGAGATGAGTTTTGTTTTTTCCTGTAAGGATGGAACTTTCTAGACTACAGTTGTTATGTCAGGGAAAATGAGAAAGCATCTCGCTCCTTTCTTTTCCTTGATGTGGAAGAACATGTTCTTAATAAACTGCCCACTCTCTCACAGGTTGTTTCTCAGCATTGGCCTTGGCCTAGCCAGTGAGCTTGCATCAGACAGCAGACCTGCAGCTCTCACCCGGCTTATGTTACTGGATGAATGATTCCTTTCCCTGCTCTAATGCTAAGTGCCTTCTCTCACCAGCTGCAGTTTACATCTAGGATGCACTTCCTGTCTGAAGCCCCTGTCTGCCTCTCCTATCTCCATAAGCCATATGCTTATGTGTTTCGAGCACAGATGGAGACATTAGTCACGTAATTCATCGTATGGGAAAA
>NW_027532818.1:262374-262712 GCF_008692635.1 Crocuta crocuta | reverse complement strand
CGATATCTGCCGCTGCCAAATTTTACCAGGTTCTTTCTTTTAAGGTTAAAATGTGACCTAACACATCTAGAAATTATAGAAAGATACATAAACCTGATGTGCTAGATTTATTACAGTGAAGGCCCCACTTCTTTATCCTTTCATGTATCCTCGTTCTTTGGCCTCTGACTTAGCAGCATCTTCCTTAACAGGCAGTCTCTCTTCCCCATCCCTTGACTCTGGCCTGGCCCTGTGACTTGCTTTGGCCAATAGAATATGGCAGAAGTGACTGGGTGGTGGTTCCAAGCCTCGGCCTCAAGAGGTCAAGGGGCTTCCTCTTCCTTTCTTAGAAGCTTGCG
>NW_027532818.1:248878-262261 GCF_008692635.1 Crocuta crocuta | reverse complement strand
GAAGCTTGCGTCTATCATGTGAATATATCCAGGCCGGCCAATCATCAGCCAGCCAGCCAATCAATGCCCAGACATATGAGAAAGCCCGGCCAAGAGCAGCAGAGCCACCAGCTCGACTAACATCTGACCACAAATGCACAAATAAGCACAGCCAACATCAAGAACCACCTAGTCATCCTGTAGACTCATGAGCAATAATAAATGGTTGGTTTTTAAGCCACTGAGCTTTGGGATAATTTGTTATGCGGCATTATTTGTGGCAATGGATACCTGACACACAAAGGCTGAGGGGGGGGGGGGGATATTTTTGTGTTGTGTGGCACGCTCAGACCCCAGGCCAGAGGCAAGCTAGGAGACGTTTTCAGAGAGAAAGCTTTCCATATCCCATCTCGGGGTTATAAGCCCAACTGACAGTCTGAGGTCCCAGTAAGATTCAGGGCCTTAGGTACTACCCATCTGTGTGCAGACTTCGAAGTCACTGTCCTCTTTGCAACACAGGGCAGTTGGAGTGTCCCTCTTCCAGAATCCAGTCCCACTGATTCAAGATTTCTAGAGTAAAAACCTTCTACCCTCAGCCAGGGGTCTAAATGCAACTTAGAGAGACATTTAACCAATCCACCTACTTTCCGCTGTACCTGCCTTCTGTTTCTAGAGGCACCTGGTTCTGCCAATTACTGAACCTCTGTGGGCAAGGGGACTTCTTGTTTTGACTTGAGTTGGTTTTCAGCTTTCTCTACTGTCAGCTTAGAGCTCCCTGGTCAGATGAAGCAAAAGCCTTAAGACAGAGAAAACTATCAGGCTTCCTTCCTGGAAAGGACTGGGCATCTGGGCACAGCAACAGAAGGGCGTCAAGCCCTGGTATCTCAAGTTCATGGGCAGGAATGACCCAGGGCAAGAGAGGATTGATTAAAGCAATGTAAGGGAAAATAGCCATGGAAGAGATATTTAGAGTCTTTAAACTTGGCTTTAGTGGCGTTTTTAGTGACTAGCAAGAAAAAAAAATACCAAATTAAAACTTTGATGAAACCTCTAACCCATGTATAGCTTCTGTCTTCTTACTTCTAGCCCAGTGGCCTAATATTCACTTACGCTCTAAAGCTATCAATGTGTATTTTGGTCTGAATCTTTCCGAAAGTTGTTTTCAGGTCATTGGTCAAGGTTAGATTCCATGTGGGAACTAGGACATACTTAGTGTTTTTGTTAAGTATTACTGTTTATGCGCTTCCGAATTTGTCTTCAAAATTGTTTCCTGGGTGCCGTCCCAAGAGGAAACAAAAAGCAGAGAGAAAAATGGGCATGGTCACTGCAAAACGCAAACAATTCCATAACTCTGTTCCTCTCATCATTCTTCCCCCACAGTTCTCTTCCCACTGGATCTGGTTCCTCAAATAATCATTTTTAAGTAAATGCTATTTGCAGAGAGAAATGTAGACCACAGTGAAATGAAGACACTACCTCTAGCAAATACCTATTTGGGGATAGACAAGTGGGTATCAGTTACACAATGTCATCACAGTAGATGCACCCTTATGTTCTACAAGTTTTTGTTTCTTTGTCTGGGGATTACTCCCAGGAGACCCATGCTGCAAGGGCTCATGGGACTTTTCTGCCTAACCACCCTTGTATCTACTGTTCTTTGACCTCGTTGCCATGTTTGTTCGAAATGTTCTTTTCCTGCTTATTTTGCCTTTGCACATTTAGCAAGTACTGTCTTTCTTCCTCAGCGATCCTGTATCTGGATCCTCCCCTAGCTTATAACCAAAGCAGACATTTTAATTGTCCTAGCACATTCTAACCCGTTCAGAGTGTAGGCCACTGCATGATTTATTTAGTACTTTTTTTTATTGAGGTAGAGTTGATACACAACATTTTATTAGTTTCAAATGGACAACGTAATGACTCGTATTTGTAAACATCGCAAAATGGTCACCACAATAAGTCGGTTAACATCCGTCACCACATATTGGGATGAGAACCTTTTTTTAAATGGCTATTTATTTATTTTGAGAGAGAGAGAGAGAGACAGTGCATGCAGGGAAGGGGAGAGAGAGGGAGAGAGAGAATCCCAAGCAGGCTCCATGCTGTCAGTACAGAGCCCAACGTGGGGCTCGATCTTACAAACTGTGAGATCGTGTCCTGAGCCGAAACCAAGAGTCAGATGCTTAAGTAAGCCATCCAGGTACCCCTGTGATGAGACCTTTGAAGATCAACTCTCTTAACAACCTTGAACTATGTAATATGGTATTATGAGCTACAGTCACCATGAAGTTACACCTGACAGTATACCCACCACCCATGACTTAATTATCTTATAACTGGAAGTTTTTAACTTTTGACCACCTTCATCTATTTCATCCACCCCCTGCCCCCACTTCTCACAACCACTAATCTGTTCTCTGTATCTATGAGCTTGGTTTTGTTTGTTTTTTTCCTGTAGATTCCACATATAAGTGAGATCATACACTATTTGTCTTTCTCCTTCTGACTTATTTCATTTCACAAAATATCCTCTGGGCCCACCCATGTTGTCACAAACAGCAAGATTTCATTCTTTTTTTGCAGCTGAATAATACTCCACCATGTAAACATTCTCTTTATCCACTCACCTGTCAACGAGCGCTTAGGTTGTTACCATATCTTAGCTACTATAAATAATGCACTGGACATGGGGCTGGATAGACCCTTCCAAGTTAGTGTTTTTCTTTTCTTTGGATACATAACCAGAAGTGGGATTGCTGGATGTAAAGCTGTTTTATTTTTAATTTTTTGAGGAACCTCTGTACTGTTTTCCGTAGTGAGTGCGTCAATTTACATTCCCGTCACTAGTGCACGAGGGCTCCTTTGTCCCCACATCTTCGCCAGCACTTGGTATTCCTGGTCTTAAGGAATAGGAATAGGATAGTGGCCATTCTGACTGCTGTCGGATGAGCTCTTTGTGGTTTTGATTTGCATTTCCCTGATGATGAATTATGCTCAGTATCTTTGCATGTGCCTGTTGGCCATCCATATGTCTTCTTTGAAAAGGTGTCTATTTACGGGGCATCCAGGTGGCTCAGTCAGTTGAGCGTCTGACTTCGGCTCAGGTCACGATCTCGTGGTTCGTGGGTTCGAGCCCCGCATCAGACCCTGTGCCGACAGCTCAGAGCCTGGAGCCTGCTTCGGATCCTGTGTCTCCCTCTCTTTGCCCCTCCCCTACTCATGCTCTGTCTCTCTCAAAAACAAACATTACAGAAATATAAGGAAAAGAAAAAAATGTCTATTTAGATCCTCTGTCCATTTTTCTATCAGATTGTTTGGTTTTTGCTGTTGAGCTGTATACTCGGTACTTTATTAAAGATGAGGGGTGGTTTGATAAAGGTTTCCAAGATGAGGGATAACTATAACGCTTATGCTATATCTGCTCCCTGCCTTGATTACAAACCAAGGATTCTAGATGGCTCCCTCGCTTTACTAACATGAAATCAATATAAAACTTAAAACTGAGGGCCTACAAAAATGCACATGGACAAAACCAGGGGAAAAATAGCAAAAAAAAGTATGCAGGCTCTATTCCAAAGATGAGCCAAAAATTTGGCTCCAAGCGTTCTGATAGCCCACTCAAAAAGGGAAAATATAGCCAAGTGTGTGATCCTTGTGGTCTCAGAAATAAAGCCTGCCAGTAATTCTGAGGNGGCACACAGCTCCTAAAATAAACATGGTTGCTGGCGTTGCCAGAGGTGTTTATTAAAAGATCCCTCTGTACGAAGCTGAGAAGGGTGAATATCTGCGCACTTCCTGGAAGAAGCAATTTTTCAAGGGAGTCTTTGACAGTGTGACCTAAGTGTTCGGCTCTCCAGTGGCCTACCAAGAATGAAATGAGTGTCTGGAGATGAATGGCCAGTTCATCCTTAAAATAAACTTCCGTGAATATCATTTCTCTCAACAGAGTTTGGACTTTTCCTCTTCATGCTCTTGAGCAGGGAATATCAGTAAACGGTCCTACAAAGGCCGAATGAAAGAAAGTTAACGTAATTTGTAACGTGAGACTTTCAGGTCTGTTAAAAACAATGCCCTGACGGTGAGAACTAGCGCTTACGGTAGATTCCTATGAGAATAGATTCTTTGGAATATAGTTTGGCCTTGTTCATCTTGAAGGATGGAAAGTTCTGCAGGAGGCTTTTCCCAACCCTGCGAGGTGGCGATTGTGATGATTCATTTCCATTATGCTGGGAGCAGAAGACTGTGTCGTGCTGATTCTTGGCTCCTGAGTTGGGTCAAGCAGGAGGGAGAAAGGAAACATTAGAAAAGAGGGCTCCTGGCCAACCTAGAGGTGAATTTCAGTTGGGGGGGGGGGGGGCTCATTTTCCCTAAGGCCAGATTCAAGCTTGGCGACCATCTGCTTGACGTTTTGTGGGAACCAAGAATTCCGGGGCCCAGGGAGATGGGAGAGCGTCGCGGGAATAGCCTCTTTATTCAATCTTTTTCCATTCCATGATGGAAAGCTCCCTAGGGCTTCCTTTCCTTGTGATTTTAGGGCTGGGGGAGAGGCTTCATAGGCACCTTTAAAGCTCAAACTTGGACATACTGTGGCCCTTTCCCACAAAAGAGATGACCCTGGAATGAGCCCTTCAGATGTTTTATATGTGCCTCCTGAGATAAAATGACCCAAAATAAATGCACTAGATCCCTCTAATGGTCACATTCAATTTACCAATTATTTCCAACCTCAACAAACCCAAACTGCATATTTTACCAGTGATTCCAGCTCATTAAAAGGAGATCATCCATCACTCAGTTTCTTTCCGCTCCAGAATCGATCTGTATGAGATTGAATTACCATCTAGTCAAGGGGACCTTCAAAATTATAGGCAGGATGTGACAATTGCGGAGGTGTGTCTGAAGTCAAAGCCAGATGGGTTGCCCAAGGCTGGATAGAGTAACTTGCTGGGAACGGTCTCCTTCTAGGCCCAGCCCTACATGTTTATCCATAAAAGGAATATCTTTGAGGTGAACTTACTAAGTGTCTTGGGTCGCGTTCCCCAGAAACAAAGCCTGAGATAGGAATCCTCGGGCGTGTAATCTTATTGGGGGCTGTTTGCCGGAGAAATCTATAAGGGAGGAAGGAAAACAGGTTAAGGAGGAAAGCAGGGATGTGGTTTCAAGAGAAGTCTAGCATCTCTCTGCCTAATCCCATGGGCAGCTCTGGAGCATAAACAGCGTAGCAGTGATGAGGGCAAGATGCAGGCTGGCACCCTCCCCCCCACCCCGGGGAGAATCTATCCTGGCCAGAAAGGCAGCCCCCGCTCAGAGACCTAGTGTCTTGGATAGAGGTCGGCGGGTNGGGAGAAAACATGTGCTATTCCTCGGACACTCCTGGCTCCCCAAGAACAAAGGAAAGGGGGTTAAGTGCTTTGCCATGCTGATGTGGGAAACTAAGGCAAATGAAAAATTAAATTCCCTTACAGCCCGTAGACAAGTCCTTGAAACCGGTAGAGTGACCTCCCTCTACGAGCTCAGCTGCCTCGATGATGATGCTTTGCTGGAGGCAAAAGAAAACCTTAGCTTAACATTATCCCAACCTTTCAGATCCTGTAAGGCTACTTCCTTTATCTCAACTGCCCCAAGATAGATGCAGGCGATCATGCCCCAAGCTTATGCCCCCCCCCCCAATGCATCCGAAGAATCTTCTGACTGAGGTTTTATTAAATGGTAATAAGTGGCGTTTCCCTAGCAACAGCTGGCCGCTCAAGGTCCTGGAAATCTTGCTTCCAAAAATACCTTAGAGACTTATTCCATCCCTGCCCGCCTCCCCACCTGAGGGTAGATAATGAGTTACCCGTCACGACCCCAGGGCCGCTCTTCCTGCCCACGCGTCCTGTCCCTGTGCTTCAGTGAAGTCACCTTTTTACACCAAAGACGTCTTCAAGAATTCTTTCTTGGCCGTCGGCTCCGCACCCCACGAACCCCACCGTCACCCCAAAACCTCATCAGCAGAGTCTGTCCCATCTTGAGGCAAGAGGCTTTGATAACCTCCACCAATCAGTCATCGGCTCCCAGCCACCCGGCCTAGGGTTGGGGGTGGGGCGAGCATCTCCGGCCCAAGAGCATGATTATTTATTTTTGAAAGAGAGAGACAGAGTGTGAGCAGGGGAGGGGCAGAGAGAGAGGGAGACACAGAATCCCAAGCAGGCTCCAGGCTCTGAGCTGTCAGCACAGAGCCCCACGCGGGGCTCGAACCCACGAGCTGCGAGATCATGACCTGGGCCGAAGTCGGGTGCTCACGCCACGGAGCCACCCAGGCGCCTCTAACATNGGTCACTTCAATGTATTTACAAAGGTTAAATAAAGTGGAAGTTGGCTCATCAAAAATGTAGACAGACTGATTTTATCAGGCCCCTGACTCAGCTAAAAATTGTTTTCTCTCGTCCATCACCAATCCCAGCTCCCATGAGAGAATTTCAGCAAAGAATCAAAGGACGGTATCACTGTATCTAGAGATAAGCAACTCGGCAGTTCAGGGATTGCGTAGAAGGAAGGCTGGATGGGCAGTTAGGAAGCCTGGGCTCCCTGCGTGCCCGCCCCCCCCAAATAACCATGGGGTCATTGGCAAGTAGCCGCAGCCTGCTATGCTCCAGCTCCCTCAGATAGAATGCAGAAACCTTCAAGGTCCCTTCCAGCCCTGAGCTCTGGTGCCAGTCACACCAGTATTTACCTTTGGGTCCCCAGCTAGCTCATTGGGTCACCGGTCTTTGTTTCTGAATCTCTTCTGTGGGTATAGTGTACTCAGGTATCTCTTCAGCACTTCCACCCAGCCTTCTTCGAGTATTCGACCCGGAACTTGAACCCCAGACTCTTTCTCCACAGCTGAAAAGACTTCTTTGAGTTTCCTTTGTGTTACAAAAAGAGGAAATTTCGAAAGAGTCACTGCTCTGGTGTTGGACTGTCCCTGTCACTTGATAGGATCACAGTTCCTGAAATCTTGCAAATTGGGATCATTAATTGCCGAGCTGAGGCTGACAGCTTGGGGCCTGACGGATCACAGGGCAGGGGGCGCTCCTCCCTGAGCCCCAAGGCTTTACTTTAATCCTCTGGGACTCTCTGTGGAAATCCATAATGGTTTCTTCAGAGTGGTGTAGTCTGTTNACTGAGTGCATTAGGAGCACAATGGACCGCAACACACGAATGGAGACGCTACTGTTTAAAAATTAATAAACTTGGTGATTCAGAAAGAGCACGGCGGTGCTGACCTTCAAGGTCTTCATGAAACAGAGACAACTANGAACTTTGAGCAGAGCCCCGAAGGCAGAGAGGGGTGAGCTCTGGCCACGTGGAGGGTAAGTGCTCCAGGCAGGGGGCACAGCAGTGTAGACAGAGCCAGTGGAGTACTGAAGAGCAAGAAGGTCCGGGGGGCTAGGGCGGAGTGAGCCAGGGGAAAGGGGCGTAAGCACAGGAGTGACAGGGAGACCAGTGAGGAGGCGAGAATCTAAGCTAATGAGATGTGGCTTAGCTGCTTGGTACCCCTGGAGGTGAAGCGTCCAACTCCACGGATATCCATATTTGGAAGGTTGAGCAAGCAGAATTTGCTGATGATCTGGATGTAGGATGTGAGAGAAAGAAAAGGGTCAAGGATGAATCCAGTGCTTTCAGTGTGAGCTAATGGAAGTATAAAGCTGCTGTGGAAAACTGAGGGGACCGAGCATCTGAAGGGCGGGGGAGAGAAGAAAGGTTTGATCTAGAATGTTCTAAATTTGGGATGCCTGTTAGACACCCATGGGGAGACGTCACAGAGGCAGTTGGAGTCCAGAGTCCAGAAGGGAGGTCTGAGCTGGAGGCGCAATATTAGGTGGCGTCAGTTCCGTTCTTCGTAAATAACCATATATTCTAAGCCTCAATGGTAAGTGACCTATTCCAGCCAAGAAGCTCTAGATGTGTAACACTAGATTTTTCTAGCAGAAGGCGAGTTATAAAAAAGTAAAATCTAAAACCGTAATGGTTTTCAGTAACACTTGTATTCACATGCCCAACCTGTGGGTTCAACTTGGCAGCCAGGGTAAACACTTTCCGGCAGTATTCTGCGGGTCACGCTAGGCAGCTGGTCAGCTTGCCCCAGGCATTACTGGCCCTGCTGTGGTCTTACTTCCGTGCCTTTGTGTAAGAAAGGACCGATGAAATCAGACTTCATCAAAATCAAGAACTATTGTACACCAAAGGACATTGTCAAGAAAGTGAAAAGACAGCCTACAAAATAGAAATATTTGCAAACCCCATACCTGATAAGGGGTTAGTGTCCAGAATATACAAAACAAACAAACAAAAACCCTCTTACAATTCAGCAGAAAAAGCCAAACATCGCAATTTTTAAAATAGGCAAAGGGCTTGAATAGGCATTTTCCCCAGGAAGATATACAAATGGCCAACAAGTACCTGAAACGATGCTCAAAATGATTAGTCATTAGGGAAATGCAAATCAAAGCCACAGTGAGATACCACTTCAAACAAATGAGAATGACTCTCATCGAAGGATCAGAAAATAACAGGCGCGGGTAAGGATGTCAAGAGATTGGAACCATTGTGCGTTACCGGTAGGAACATAAACTGGCGCAGCCACTATGGACAACAGTATGGCGGTTCCTTAAAAAGTGAAGCNACGTAGCCCAGCACTTCCACTCCTGGATATGAACCCGGGAGAATGGAAAACAGGGACTCAAACAGATACCTGTGCACCAATGTTTAGAGCAGCGTTATTCACAATATCTAAAAAGTAGAAACAATCCAGATGTCCGTCACTGGATGAATGGATAAGTAAAATGTATATACATATGATGAGTATTATGCAGTCACACACAAAAAAACCAGAAAAACAAAGTGCTGATACATGCTACCACATGGACGAACCTTACAAACATGCTAAGGGAAAGAAGCAAGACACGGCAGACTACCTAATATGTGACCCTGTTTACATGCAATTATCTAGAGCAGGTCAATCTACAGAGGAAGAAAGCCAAATGCTGGCTACCCAAGGCTGTGGGGAGAGGAAGGAATAGGGAGCGACTGCTTCTTTGGGGGCGATGAAAATATTTTGGACCTAGAGATGTTGGTCGCACACCATCGTGAATGTGCTAAAGGCCCCTGAGCTGCTCCTTCGACGGGATGAATTGTATGGTTTGTGAATTTTGCCTCAATAATTTTTTTTAAATCCTAAAAATTAGAAAGGACCACTGAAAGAAAAAGCTTCGAAAAGCATGTATCGTAGGCAGACCCTGCCTTTGCAGCGGGAAGATATTCTCCCAGAAGTTTTCCGGAATAAGCCCCGGGTATCTCTGATGCAGGCTCCGAGGCCACGCTCTAGCCTACTATATGCAAGAAGAGCCCACATCTTCCAAAACAGCAAGCCTCAAAACTTGGGTGTTTCCCTGATTTCCGTCCGTGGCGTTGATATATTCCATGGCTTGCTAAGGTTGCGGTGTTTTGAAGATAACTTGTAACCAACCAGACAGAATAGCCTGATTCCTTGTTTACCAAAAAGAAAAATGAAAGAGACAAAAAGGCAGGATGGAGCGGACTGTGCCTTTGAAAGCACAGACTGTTCGGGGACGGTCGCGTTGCTATTTTCAGTCCTGTGTGGGAGGGAGGGTAGCAGGCCTCTGGAAACAGCTGTTTAACGACAGAATGTGAGAAGCCTCCAAGGACTCCAAGGCCCGCCCTCTGCAGTGAACCAAGAGAAAGTTCACCAGAGCTGGGAAAGTTGACTGCATTAAAAAAAAGAAATTTTTTTTTTTGGGTTTTCGAAATGGAAATTCAACACTGGGGTTTGATTGCGCTGCGGTATTTACCAGGGCTTTGCTCCCTCTGTTCAAAAGGAGGACTCCAGGAAACTGAAAAGCCAAACCAGAAACAGACATAGTGTACTTTCCGGAAGAATAACCACCCTGAAAGCCACTTCTGCAGGGATCCAGCCTCCCTCTGGGGGGTCTGACAATCTGCCCACTTTGGGAAGGAAGCAGACTCCGGGAGGGCGACAATTGACCGCTGTGCAAATCTTCTTTCAGGATCCAGCACTCAATGCAAACCCTTTGATATGATGAAGAACAGATGATTTGATGACTGAGCTTACTTTCATTTTTGTTTTATTTTTAAGTTCATTTACGTATTTTGAGAGAGAGCGAGAGCGAGAGCGAGAGAGGCAGAGAGAGAAGGAGAGAGAGGGAATCCCAAGCAGGCTCGACACTGTCAGCGCAGGGCTCGATCTCTCAAACCCTGAGATCGTGACCTGAGCCGAAATCGGGAGTCGGATGCTTAACGGACTGAGCCACCCGGGCGCCCCAACTTTCATTTTTGTTGTACTGAATCACGACATCCACCTTTCGGAGCTTGTTCCCAGGCACTGGAAATTAAAACCCACCCATTTCCACCTAGCTACAAATAACACGCTATAAATAAGGACCCAAGTGGTGGTGTGTTAAAAGCTGGGCGACAAGTTGATCGGTTTCCTTTTGATTGTCCTATAAAACTATGTGCGTTAAACATAAAAGGAGTATAAGGACGAAGCCTTGTAATTTAAGGTATAATTACCTTAAGAATGCCGCGTCTGTAGCCAGACGCTGGTCAACATCTTTAGCATTTATTCATTCAGTCATTCAGTCAGTCAGCAAATAGATGTTTATTGCCTGCAGCAGGCCAAGCATCATCACAGGGATGGGGATACAGCGATCAGCCGAGCAGACCCAGTCTCTGCCTTAGGCAGTAGGAGGTAAACAGAAATACAGAGAACTATTTTACCCAATAAGGAACCGAGAGAGAGGAGGACATTTCCCATCACCCCAGCTCAAGGCCTCCTTCCCCAATCCTTATTTTGCATTCTACAATTAAACTCCATCCGTGATGAAATACAGTGGGAGCGTCCACTCCCTAGAAACATAGGCCCTCAAAGTCATCAGAAGACAGCAGTCTAATTGTACATTTCCCAAGGTCAGGATGATATAGAGTCGGACTACAATGGACCCGGCCGAGCTTAGAGCCCGGGCCTGCGGGTCTTTCCCTCGATTCTCAGGTTCTCCTCTCTGGGTCTCCGATAAGCAGCTGCTAGAACATCAATGCACAGGACCCCTTCCAGACAAGCGATAGCACACAGTTAACTTTACTGAAAAGAAGTAACAGCTCGTTCCCCAGAAAACCGTGAGGTCTGCAGGGACCTAGCCCAACGGAAAGCTGCACACAGTTGAACACACTCCAAATGCATGCCATTTATATAATCAAGTAGGCCTGCAGGGACTCGCACTAAAATCTGGTTTCTAGATCAGTTCTAGACTTCCCCAGTAACTACAGGTACCACTTGCTCCGCACTTGCATTAACGAAAAGGCCCATCGTAATAGTTTTCCCAAAACGAAGAGTTTGCTTCAAATGTAAACCCACATCTCTAGCTCTGAGGGAGCAAAATACAATCCCCCGCCTATTTGGCCAGTATCTGCTCTTCCGTGACCCCCAAAGCTTTAAATAAGGCCCAATGCTAAGAAGGATCAGGATGTTATATTTGTTTATAAATTCTGCAGGTGGTGCAAAGCGGAGTGACGGTTGAGGGGTAGACCGAAAGGACGGTGATCAAAATAAGCCTCGACTCAGGTGCCACCATTACCCAGACGGTGGGTCACCTCCAGCATGGGGTCCTCCACTGCAAGCGGGAAACAGCAACTCGACTCCAGACCTAAATTTATAGTAAATTCTATACGAAATAACGGAACAGAAAGACCGCAACTTTGGGCATTGCAAGAGAGGCTTCTTTCCTTCTATGTAACCTCTCTCCTATTCTGTTTCTTTAAACAACAACATTCTAATATCCCCTTCCACCCTCGGGTTCTCTTAATTTAGGCATCTGAGGGTGTTTTCCCTTTCTTCAGCACTTGGGGGATGGAAGCCATCTTCTATCTCCTAATATTTCATTCTTGCAGTGACTGTTTGGGTGGGTTGGTAGGGACGCAGTTGCCTTAAGGTTAAATGGTTGAAAGCCAGTTGAGTAATAATTGAATAATTTCTCACAGTGAGCAATTGGCCTTCCTAAATTTAGATTTCAGAATGGCTGGAGGAGGCTCGAAAGGATGTCAGGGACAGGGTTACATGGGCTGCAGGGCCCTCACCGCAAATAATTCACGTAGAAAAAAAATGGGGTCAGAAGGTATATGAGAAATCTCGGTGTCTTCCCCTCAGTTGTGCTGTGAACCTAAAACTGCTCTTAAAAAATAATAAAATCTCCAACAACAGCAATACTCCTATCAGTGGCGCACGGTCTCTAGAATGGCCTTCTGGAATTCACATCCCTGTGTAAGCTCCTCCCCTTAAGGGCGAGCTGGACTGAACGACTTCTAAGTAAGCGACTTCTGGAAGGCAGCTAATCTTACGACTGTACCAACAACACTGCACTAAGTAAGTGACTTCGGACTGAGAGGACGCGGCAGAAACCATGAGATGTCCCTTCCAAGGTTAGGTCGCCCAGACTGTGGCTTCCATCACGCTGCCCCCTCCCTTCCCTTCTTGCGCACTCTGGCACAAGCCAGCCGCCCTGTTGTGAGCTGCGCTCACGCAGCAAGGAACTGAAGGAGGCCCCAGCCAACAGCCAGTGAGGAACCGAGGCCCTCAGTCCAGCGAGTTATGAGGAACTGACCCCTGCTAATGTCACTCGAGTGAGCTCGAAAAAGAATCAAGGAGTTTCGTCACGTAAGGTTTCACTGGTAATTGATTGATAAGGCAGATGGGGAGGAAGCCAGAAGGGTACATGTACCCTCCTCTTGGAAGGGGAACGGAGAATATGCCAGTGTGCGGGATTTTCTTCTTCCTCTTTCTCCCTCATTTCTTCTTCCTTCTTCTAATAAAATCCATCTCGGAGAAAGGCCTTGTACTTGTGGCAACGTCCGCGTAGGGAGGTTTGAGAGTAGAGAGCAGATTGGAGTAGTGGAGAATGGCCTGAGTAGACGCCTCACAGAAGTGCCATGCAGCTCAGCGCCACCGATCTTCTTGCCGCTGGACAGCGGGGCAAGAAGGATGACCGGCCATTTACACATCCGGCAGCCTTCCCGTCGGAGTCGGCAGCCCAGCTTTATTCCCCGTTGTCAGGAAGCCCATCGGAGGTATCCTGCATCCAATATGTCGTGGATAACTGCTCAGGTCCCCCAGGCCGCCTTCTCCGTTCCTTCTTGGCTGGAAGCTCGAGGATGGTCACAGACTGAATGGCTGTGCACGTGACCTCTATCCTGTCTCCCACAGGATGATTCTAATGATTGGAGTCAGGCCTCCTAGAGGTCATGGGCCACCTTTGATAGATTCAGCTTGACTGTCTGGATATCCAGAACATTCAGAGGTGATAAGTCAGCTCTTAAGAAACAAAACTGGCTGGGTGGGGGGAGGCGCCTGGT
>NW_027532818.1:246859-248617 GCF_008692635.1 Crocuta crocuta | reverse complement strand
TGAAATGTCACTACCGCGTCAGCCAGGGTACGGTGGAATAGAGTCAGGAAACACACCCAGTTCTTAAAAATTTAAATACCAGACCTGCTGCTGGCAAGGTGTTTCCAGCAAAGCAATGGGTGGTTCTGTGCTTTTATTTCTTTGCCAAAAGTATAACCATACTACTTATTTATCCCAAAGGAGCCATGTCAGTTTAGGCCCATAAACAAATCTTATTTTAACACTATTTATCCTCATGAAGATGCAAGCTCCATACTGGCCCACCCCANGTATTAAGCAATTTACTTTGAAACTAATTCTCATTTACTTTTCACAACCAACTTGAGTAGAAGACCTCTTTATCACCAGTTAAGAGATGAATATAGCAAGGTTTACAAAGGATATGTGACATGCCTGGCCGGTGAGTAGGAGAGCTGGAATCTTAACCTAATTGGACCCCAAACCCTCCGAGACTGTAAGTCCCCCCTCCCCCTGCTGTTTTAATGGACGGGGAATCTACTTACCGCTCTGCCACGGACAGGGACCATAAATTAAAGGCACCCTACCTCCCAGGAAAGGAGATCATTGATCCCCACAACCTCAAATAAAGAAAGGACAGTCACTGGGGCGCCTGGGTGGCTTAGTCGGTTAAGTGTCTGACTTTCGCTTAGGTCATGATCTCGCGGTTCGTGGGTTCGGGCCCCGCGTCGGGCTCTGTGCTGACTGCCAGCTCAGAGCCTGGAGCCTGTTTCAGTCTGTGACTCCCTGTCTCTCTGACCCTCCCCTGCTCACGCTGTCTCTCTGTCTCTCTCTCTCTCTCTCTCTCTCCTGGAAATAAATAAAAAACATTTAAAAAAAAAATTTTTAAAAAGAAAGGACAGTCAGGTCAAACCATCTTTGTGACGACTGTCACTCATTAGCAGCATCCGTGCACAGATAACAGAGTGAGTCGTCTACAGAAATTCTCCCCCGCAGTTTCCAAGCCTATGTTATGGGCTTGGAGATTGCTGATTGTCTGTTTTGGCAAAGCCAAATAATGCGGTATCTCGGGGCGCCTAGGTGGCTCAGTGGGTTGAGCATCCAACTTCGGCTCAGGCCATGATCTTGCGGTTCGCAAGTTCAAGCCCCACGTTGGGTTCTGTGCTGATAGCCTGGAGCCTGCTTCGGATTCTGTGTCTCCCTCTCTCTCTGCCCCTCCCCCGCTCATGCTCTGTCTCTGTCTCTCTGTCTCTCTCCCTGCTCTCTCTCAAAAATAAACACGGGGCGCCTNCTCTCTCTCTCTCTCTCTCCTAGAAATAATAAATTAAAAAAAAATTGTTAAAAAAGTAAACAAACATTAAAATAAATAAAGAAATAAATAATAAATAATTAAATTCATTATCATGGATGGCCACCCACACACGAAAGCTTNGGCCATCTGAAAGCCACAAGGAAAATAGGCATCCTATTCCCTGGCAGACGAAAAAGGTCAAGTTGCTGGTTGACTTCCAGTGTCTGTTCTTCCTTTCTTCCATCATAACAGAATGCCCAGTCTTGATTTGTTTTGCAGCGACCCGGAACGAAGACTAAAACTCCAGATTTCTTTAGAGCTAGATATGGCCAAGGGGCTCAATTCTGGCCAGCGGAACGAGAGAAGAAAGGATGTGCTTGAAGAGAGAAAGACCGTGCCCTGTGATTTCCCTTTTCCTCGCAGGCACGGGTAACATACTGAGGTAGCAGAGGTACTAGGACGAGGAGACCATAATCTCCGAGTAAGGGGCCAAAAAACCCCCTTAAGCC
>NW_027532818.1:242443-246756 GCF_008692635.1 Crocuta crocuta | reverse complement strand
TCCCCTTAAGCCATTGCTGCAGATCCCTGTTACAAGCTGCTGAATCAATATCCTACCCACTGCAGATGCCCCCCTTAAAAGAATTTACCAGAGAAAATGTGGCAGGGTGCCTCTTAAAAAGGGAAGTTTTTGGGGCGCCTGGGTGGCTTAGTCNCGTAGAGGCATAACGTCCACGTGCAAGCGCAAAATCTTAAGCATAACCAAGGTGGAGGACGTTTTCCATGTATGTCTATCATGAAGCTATCATTCAGTTCAAGATATAAAGGAGGGGTGGGCAGATTTGAGGCAAACTCAAGTCCGCCCAGCACCTGTTTTTACAAATGATGTCTTAGTGGATCCCAGACGCGCTGATTTGTTTACGTAACATCTTATGTCTACATTTGCAATACAACACCAGAACTGAAGAGTTGACACGGAGATTGGCCTGCAAAGCCCAAAATATTTACTATCTGGCCCTTGATAGAAAAAATGGGGCGACCCCTGTTATAGAACATTCTGGAGCACACCAGAAGGCTCCCTCGTGCTCTAAAAATGAACTCTACCCGTCAAATCTTGGCATCAGTGAGCAAGCGTGATTATAGGAATGGGACTGTGTGAGGAAGATTGCCTTCACCACGCAGGCTAGAAACCTCTGTTGGTTTTCTCGTCCTCATTGGAACAATCAAGCGTCTAACAGTTTCAGCTTGTCAACTAGTCGCCTGCCAATGCATTGCAGAGCTTCTATTTTTAAAATTATCTCACAGGGGTGACTAAGAATTACATTGAAACGAACAGGAGTGAGGAGGGAAGCAGACTTCCTAGGCGGGTGCACCCCCCTCGCTCGGGCTGAGGTTCTGCAGTTAGATCTGACCGTGGGCTTGGGTCATGCCTTCCTTTGTTTAGGTATTCAGACTTCTAGGACACGGAAAGTAAGAAGGGGCCCTGAGGTCTCATGCTTTGGCCCCGTTTCTTACATTTTTCCTATTCTTTTGACTTTACAGCATCCATCGCGTAATTTGGGGGAGGAGGGTTCACGTTCTTCGCCTTCAGTCTGCTGGTTGGGGTTATGTGGATCTTCTCTAAGGGGTCTGCTCTCTTGATAATACCAAGGAAGCACCAAGTAAATCAACCCACCAGCTCAGCTGCACCTGTCCTATCCAGGCAAGAACATGCATGCCAGCACCCACAATAAATCACTGTTGCTCAACAGTAGCGTGCCCCGGATCGATGAGAAGCTTGGCCCATTCCAGAGTACTCCAAGAACGCTGAACACGTTGGGATGGCAAGATGGCTCCCTGAACAGAAGGCAAAGAACAGGTGCCCTCCTCCGCCAGAAAATCCTGGAACAGATGCTTCAAATTCCAAAGCATTTGATCTCACGCTCTACCCCACGTATCCAAATACAGACAACCAAAGGGCCGTGGCAATAATAAAGAGGACACCCTGGACACACTCCCCCCAGAGCCCAGGCAGAACCAAGACCACACCCAACTCACAGAGATTCTGTTCCAAAACTTCGTGCTCATGTTTGAAGGTCTCCAAAAGCATGCTTGCGTTGGAAGCGTGACTTAGTGGGCAGCAGCCTCGCAGCCTGTCTCCAAAGTCTGGTAATTCGGGTCCCAAGTTCAGTTACTTCAGCCAAAATGAAATCCTTATTTTCCCACTGTCTCAGAAACCTCAGGAACCAGCCTTTCTTGGCTAGCCTGGGAAGCAAATGGCCGTGTGCCATTGTTTGAATGAGGGTCGTGAACACGGAGGGCAGCGGGCTCTTCCCAGCCATGGCCTCAGTCCTAGGTGGGAAGGTGGGGAGGAGGGTGAGCGTATGAGCGTGACGGGTCACGGGGCTGAGAGGGGTATAGAAGGCGAAGCTGGGGTCTAACGCGTACCCCTAGTATACTCTGGCCCAAATTCCAAGAGCCAGCCTCTCTGCTTTCCCTCATGGCTTTCTCTGGTGGCCCACAGCAGCCTGCAAGTGCCAGAAAGTTACCCCCACTCCGGAAGTACCCTCAGCAATGGCCAGTCTCTCTCAGCCTTCAAGAGGGAGAGGTCTGAGGCACATGTTTTCTGCTGGCACCCTGGCTCACCCACTGTGAACCCTGCTTGGTAAAGTTCCTTTCACTGACTTCCTTCCCTTACTGTCTCACTTCCTCGCTCCTAGCGCAGTGCTTCCCGGGGCCACTCCCCAGATAAATGACTTGTACCCAGATCCTTATGTCAAGCTCTGTTGCTGAGGAGACCCAAACCAATGGAGGGGACTACGAAAGTACAAGTCCCAAGGATGTGGGCAGATCCCCGCCTCCTCCATTGCCCGCTGGTCTCTGGTTTTCACACGCGAACTCACACACCAACGTACTTCAGCCCGTGGCCCCCTACCCCTCAGTGCCCCTGCTCTGTGCTGAAAGTGTGTGTCCCCTCCAACTCCACATGTGGAAATCCTACTCCACAAGGTGATGGTTATTAGGATGCGGGGCCGTTGGGAGGTGCTTAGGTCATGAGGGCGAGCCTTCCTGATGGGATTGGTTCCTTCTAAAGACACCTCAGAGAGCTCCCTCTTTCCTTCCACCACACGAGGACACCGTGGTAAGATGGCCACTGTGAACCAGGAAGCAGGCCCTCACCAGACACTGAATCTGCCAGTGCCTCGATCTTGGGCCTCCCAGACTCCAGAACCATCAGAAGGACAGTTGCTGTTTGAGCCACGCAGCCGATGGTATTTTTGTTACAGCAGCTCAAACGGACTAAGACAGCCGTGTGGTCAAGCCCTCAACTACAATAACTGAAGCAGGAAGGCACTGAAAGCAACCATGCCTGCCTCGCTGTTGTGAATAAGGTAGGGGCTACGCAGGGCCCGTGTCTGTTGCTTTGTGGCAATTACACGACACAGTGAAATCGCAGATCGAGTAGAATAAGTTAACGGGAGCTTCCACATCACTCTTACCTGGTTAGGGAGTTTTATTACCACTTTTTGCTTTGATCTGTCTGTCTGTCTGTCTGTCTGTGTTTCACATGAGGAAACCATACTATTCTTGCTTGAACAGAAGTCCAGTTTCGTCCCGGAGTCCTCGCTCAGGTGTTAGGCGTTAGGTAGCCGTGATGAATATCTGCACGCAACCCCCTTTTCCCAGGTCCCCCCCTCTAGCAGAAGGCGCCCCAACTCCGGTGTCCACCCACATCACAGCCATTTTCTCACCCCACGCCTAGCTCTGCCATCACTTGGTTTTACCGCCAAAAAATCAGAGACAGCGTTTTCTTTCGTTCAGGGAGAGAGCCGAGCTCTCCTGCCCTACACCATCCCTAGTCTCTCACAACATTAACACCGCACTGTGTGTGTACTGTCAGCCTTCACGGAACGGTAGCAAGATGACAGCATGGAAGTAGCTTAAACTGACATTCTGTATCACGCTGTTCCCGGAGTTGAATGACGCCACACCTTCCCCCACACGCCCCTGAGTGTGCAAGAGACAGGCAGCGTAGCAGTCACATGCGTGCGTTCTGGTGCCACCGGCATGCCTGAATCCGGATCAAGGCTCTCCCATTCCTGGGTGGCCTTGGGCAAATCACTTGCACTCTCTGTGCCTCCATTTCCCCATCTGTAAATCAAGGGTAAGAATAGTACCTTCCTCACGAGGGGGCTGCCAGACACAAATAAGGACAGAGCTTGACACAAGGTAGGCCCTCTAATAAGTGTTAGGAGTTGTTACCATAAGCCAACATTTCAGCCTTGCTTCTGTCTCTTCAAGATGGAGCCCGTTCTTAACTTTCCATTCTGTTTAGGAAAAGCTCTCTTTCCTACTGACAATGGTTATGCTCACCCGAGGTCCTTTTGCTGTCACAGCCATCCTTGGGACATCATAATTCCCAGGAAAATTCAGAATAGAGAGGCCACAGTCTGGACCCACCCAGAAAATTCTTTGAGGTCCCTACCGTTGCAGACTTCCAGTTTCTTATGAGTAACTTCTCCTAGGTAGACATGCACGTACCTGCATACCTATGCGCGTGTGCGTGGGTGCGCGCACACACACACGCACCCTTCCGAAGAATAAACAGTAAGGCTCAGGGACTAGAGAGTCTTAATCCACTAAGGGACAGTTGAATCTGCCTTGCTTCTCCCATCCACGATAAAAATGGCAACTTCTCCGTACAGAAGGCCGCTTTTCTCATCTTCCTGCTTCTAGATCATCACGAAGGACATCTTAATACCTAGGAAAGAGAACGTGTAATAGTGCCACTCCAAATAGCATAGCCACTTACCTTTTAATTTTTACTCTTAGCTCTCAAAAGATGGGACTGAGGACTTGAATGCTTTTCATTTTTTGTAAAAAAAAAAAACAAGT
>NW_027532818.1:236491-242423 GCF_008692635.1 Crocuta crocuta | reverse complement strand
CTTGACCTCGGACCAGAACAAATTCTGAGGCTGGGCTCCCACCCCCTTGTAATGTCTGTAAAGAAAAGGAAAAAGGATATATTTGTTCTCCCTTTGTCCAAAGAGTAAGGGATAGTTCTTTTGATTCTGTTCGTTCAACTCACGTTAATTGGGCACCTATGATCCATAGGCGCTAGACACTGAAGAAAAATCAAAGAAATCTCAATCTGGTCTTGAAACAGATTATGAGCTAGTCAGAAGCCAAAATGCTGGAGAGGAACAGAGGGGGAAAAAGAGTCATGCCCTGATCACCACTTTGCGTCACCTAACGAATGAATTGGTCCTTGGTAGCTAAGTTACAAATAATGGTTTTAGAGGGAGTTGAAGAAGTTTGGTGTGAGCCCAGCATGTGCGAACAACCCATTCAGAGCCCAGAATTCCTCCTGTCTATGGTTTCCAAAACCCACCTAATATGTTACGAGATTTCCCTTTGCACGTCACTTCCATGTGCTTGTACCTCGGAAGGCCTATAGTGTGTGCATGCGTCGTAGATAGTCTGTGCTACCCCACGGTTCCCACCAAGACCCCAGTCTACTTGTCAGTTGCCATCTGGCATCTGAACGAGTTTAGGGCTAGAGTTTTTTGGAAGGCCTAGCGTTTTTAGGAAGGACTAGCATTTATAGGAAAACTTTTTTTTTAATGTTTTATTTATTTTTGAGACAGAGAGAGACAGAGCACGAGCAGGGGAGGGGCAGAGAGAGAGGGGGACACAGAATCGGAAGCAGGCTCCAGGCTCCGAGCTGTCAGCACAGAGCCCGACGCGGGGCTGGAACCCACGAACTGTGAGATGATGACCTGAGCCAAAGTCGGACGCTCAACCGACTGAGCCACCCGGGTGCCCCCGGAAAACATTTTCAGGTAGGAGATTGAATAGACGATGATTCCATTTAGGACATCGCCACTGTTCCGAGGCATTCGTCTCTGGTTAGCAGATGATGGCAATGTAGAAAGAGAACACCAGGCAGCCCAGCAGGAAAGAATGCTGACAGAAGACGCTTCCCCCGTGTTCCCTCTCTGAAAGAAAGAAAGTGTTCTAAATGAATGGTGGTAAATACACACCCTGCTCGGATTGGCAATGACTTTCACCGTTAACACTGTATGTTGAAAGGCATGTAAACCAAAACTGACCTGCCCCTCAGCCTTGAGGGTATGAGTCACCAGAGCAATTCTCACGTTTCTCCACGCAGAAGGGCAGCAGACCTTCCAAAAAAGGTTGTGGTTTTTCTGTTTCCCTGGTTCCCTGACACATAGCCCAGCCGTGATCACATGTGACAGCCAGGAACCTGTTGCCTTATTTGGGAATCCTGTAGCCCTTTTCGTAGTTGGGGCGGCAAAGACTGAAAAGTCCAGATCAAGACGACCACGGCTCCCAAGAATACAAAGGATCGGATAGGGGAAGTGAGCATTCTACCGGAATAAATACAGAAAACTGCCTGATCCCAAGAATAAATACTTCCATACCCAAGTCCCTGTAAAGGCCACCTAAGAAAATACTTAGAATCTTCCATTTTCCGTAATGATTCCTCCCCTTTTCCTTCTGGCCATATGTTGACGATCTGCGTTTCCCAGCTGCTGCGGGGAGAACTCGCCCTACTGGGGGAAGGCTATGTCAGTTACATTCACCCACGATCCTCTGAACACATGCTTCTCAAGTGTCCCCCAGTCGGACCCTACCCTTGTGCTGTGTGACATTCCTTGCGGCACGCAGACAGAAAGAATGGTGTCAGCCTAAAACGAGGAGATTAGACAACGCGGGGTGGAGGCTAAGGGCATAAATGCTCTGCATTTTATAGCTTCCCGTCCGCTTTCCCGAAGGATGATAGACCTGGCGGGTGGCCCCAGCGCAGGTCTCAACCTCCCAAGCAGGCCTGCCTAGGGAACAGGCCTTCCAGCTCATTCTGAAGCCCTGGAAGCCGCACAGAAAGCACGTACTCCTCTGTTCTAGTGACCACTCCTTTTTATTCTGTGTTCCTCCAAATATGAGATCACTCCGCTGAGAGAAAAAAGGACAGCGGGGGAAGAGGGAGGGAGGCAATGGACCAGCCATGGGTGTGTCAGCTCAGACTGGGACGCGGGCCCATGGTGGACCCTGAGTAACCAAGAAAAACAAACACAAACGCAGAATTCCTGCCCCAGCCGTGAGAGTGCATAGCAGAGGCAAGGGTGCCCTCTGCTGTTAACCTGTGATTTGTTGTGTTTCATCTCCAAGGAAAATTTCAAGCTCCGTGTAAAACACATTTAAGAAACATCCTACCATATACTATAGCATAGGGAAACCAACTTGGGATTTCAGCTGTTTGAGCCTGGCTTTTGCGTGCTGGGTCGGGTGCGAGAGACTTGGAGCACTTGCGGCTGTGCGCGCAGCCGTGAAAATTCCATCATGGCTTGAGAGGGGACCTGGGGACTTTATAGATGCAGGACAGTTTGCCTGGAAACGAAACCATTTCTTGGGAGCACGCCTTCTTGGGTTGGGAGCACATTGTGACCAGAATCTCCATCTACTTTCCTGTCCTTTCCCACCAAACNAAGATGGTCTTCTAATAGGGGAGGGAAAGGGGGGAAAGGGGCAAGGGGAAGGGTGGATGCCGGTCTTTCAACGCCATCTTCCAGAGTATCTTTTACAAATGTCACGCCGTGTATTTTATAAGTTGCCTTGCTACAGAGTCACTTTGTTAGCTGAATTTGTCCCCCTAGCAAAGGGTCATAGTTGGCGTGTCTGCATACCTAGAGATGAAAGATTCCCGAATGTTTCTGATTTTAAATGTATGTATCACTTGAACCCTTTTGGACCCAAGAAATGAACGGAACTTAGCAAAAAGGAGAATTTATTGGCTCATGTTAATGAACATTAAGGCCACAGATGGGGCTCCATCTCAGAGAGGACAGGAACCAAGAATCTGAATGTCATCAAAGTTTTCTCCATCTTTCACCAATACTGAGTTCATTCTCTTTTTACTTAAAATGGATTTTTTCCATGGGGCAGGAAGCATCGTTACTGGCCATTCTCGGGTTCACACTTCCCCCTTCCCACCTTCCGAGGAAAAGAGGATGCCTTCTCCTAATCCCTATTTGGAAAATGTCTTTTTTGGTTTGTTTGTTTGTTTGTTTACTTATTTGTTTTGAGAGTGAGAGCGTGAGCAGGGTGAGGGCAGAAAGAGAGGGAGAGAATCCCAGGCGGGCTCCTTGCTGTCAGCGTGGAGCCCAATGCAAGAACCGTGAGTCCGTGACCCGAGCCGAAATCAAGAGTCGGACGCTTAACCAACTGAGCCACCCAGGCGCCCCCTCACTGAAAGTTTCCGATTGCCCTTGCCTGGGTCGTGAGTTCATATATGTGGCCAGGGTGGGTGGGGTTTTAAGATGAACAATAAGAAGGGAGCGAGACAGGATAGACAAAGTAGTAGACATTATAGATGACTACTGCCGCCTGCTGAAGAGGGTAGGGGTGGTAGAGCTTTGTTTACTTGAGCTTCTCTTGTATATCAGGCGCTGTGCCAAGCATGTTCATTTTTCACACATAATCTTCTTTACTTGCCACAGCAACCCTATGAGGCAGGTGTTATTATTAGATTCTGGAACTGAGATTCAGAGAGGTTTAGCGACTTGTCCTAAGTTGCACAGCTAGTAAGTCGCAGAGCTAAACCTAGAGCATTTTGATCCCAGAGCCCAATGTAGTAACCACTATTCTATTTTCCTCCCATTTGTCAGATGATACATGTTGGTTTCTNGTTCAGTTTTGTTTTTAACATCTCAGCTAATTCCTGGGACATGGTAGGTGCCAATTAAAAATGATTTAGAGGCTATAATGAAAGGCTTTCTAGCCATAACTCAAAACTGATAGATTTGATGACGTAAAACATTTTTTTTTCACACCAGAAACAATGTAAGCAAAATCAAAGGACAAATGGCAAGCTGGGAAAAACTATTTGTGACATATTTCACAGAAAAAGAGCTAACAGCTCTAATTGGCCAAGAACTTTTTGGTAATTGAGTTGAGAGAGGTCAATAATCCTACCGGAAAGAAATGTGCAAAAGACATAAACAGACAGTTCACAAAGAGAGATGTAAAAGTGGCTCTCAAACGTCTAAAAAGATGCTCCGCTTCACTCATAATTTAAAAATGTAAGCTGTAACTACACAGAGTCACCATTCTCACCCATCAGAGTGACAGTAATTCAAAAAGCTGGACAACACATTCTGTTAGTAAATTGTGGGGCATTGTCCTCGCTGGAGGGAATGCAAAATTGCACAACCTCGATGGAAGGAAATTTGGCAATGCCTCACAAAACTACATATACACTTAGCCTTTGACCCACCAGTGCTACTTGTAGGAATTTACCCTGAAATACACCTCTATCAATATGTAAATACACACGCAAAAAGTTATGCATTTACAGCATTATTTGTCAAAGCAGAGGAGACTGAATAAACTATGGTGCATCCGCACAGTGGAATACTATGCAGATAAATTAAAATCCCCAGTAAAGAACAGATAGACATCACAGGCCTCGAGATGTGCTACTCTGAAAAACACACAGCATCAGCTATATAATATTCTTACCAAAAGTGCATAACATTTTCAGATTTGCATACTTACGAGCACAAGACCTTCCCTTGTGGATTCCAAAGCAGTTCCTGAAGGACTTGGGGAGGGGCATCTTGGTCGTATTCACGTATAAAAAGGCAAACTATTTTTTCTGCAGTCTTCCCGCATTTCGGTATAAGGTAACTCCCAGTTGTTCAGATCAAAAGCTTTTAGTCCTCAAGTTCCGGTATCCCCTTCTTGATAAACTGTAAGAAGGTGGAGTTAGAGTTACTCTTTTTCATCAACATTTGGCTCAGAGGCCCTCTGCTCAGAGCTCAGGCTTGGGAGAAAGAGGAAGAAGATCTGAAGCTGGGTAGATGACACCTATCGGCACCCAAATGTTGGGACTTTCAACATAGTATAGCTGGTACCCCACACCCCACCGTGACGTTTTAATAAACTGAGTGTTAGTTTAAGGAAATCCCTCATTCATTCCCAAGTCATCGCTGTAGAGCCAGAAACTCGTTAGGTGAGGCACAGAACTTCAAAGAGGAGGTAGCACAGGGATAGAGCCCACGCTTCTTCTCATCTTCCACTGGCCGGCACTCAGTCACATGGCCAGACCTACCTGCAAAGGAGGCTGGGAAATGTAGTCTAGCTGGGTGCCCAGGAGCGCAAGGGAAATGGTTTGGTGGACAAGTAGCCAGTCTCCTTCACCCTGGTGATAGGTTACAAATAAGGTCTTTTCTTTCACGTATTAATTCACTGATGTGAATCTGTCATTATTAAATATTAAAACATTTATAGTTTTCAAATTATGACATGATTTCTTTTTAATTGATTAAATGGATGACCTACGTGAAACTCCTCATTGTGTAGAAGACCCATTAAGTACATGATGGAATGCCAGACCTCATAACATGGCACTCAAGTCATATCAAATCATTTCTCAGAAATGGTCCCTGGTTATGGCAGTTGAGAAACTCAAGAAATGAGGCTGGTGCCTCCACGAGAAATAAAACTAAGTGTTGCTCAAGCAATTCTCAAGAGCTAGCTGTTGACCACGGCACACCAGCTGTTCCCGTTTCTTAACACTTTTCCATAAAGCCCCAGATTTCAGCTTTTGTTTTTTTTACCTTTCCCTCTCTGATGTAATGTGTATGTTTAACTTAGTGGTGGCTCAAAAGTGAGCACAATAAGAAGGGACACCAAGTTTGGAAAACATAAATGTTTTAAAAAAATAAGAAAAAATCTGAGGACTTTAGACGTAACATGGTTTGGAGCTGAGGCAAGATAGAACAGAGCATGGGGGGGTCCCGTGATTTTGCCATTGGCCTTTTTCTCTCTTTGATCTTCCACTACGGCCCTGTG
>NW_027532818.1:235147-236349 GCF_008692635.1 Crocuta crocuta | reverse complement strand
TGCAAATTACATTCATTTACTCAGCAGCTGGGAAGTTTTCAATCAGAGATCCTGATTTAATTGGTGTTAGGGTCATAGGCTTTGGGATCGTTCAAAAGCTCTCAGGGTGATTCTCCTGTACCCCAGAGCTGAGAACCACTGATTTCTTCTCTGCTTTGCTTTTGGTTGGCTCATTTGGGGGACTTGACCATATTTCTGATGAAACTGATTTATATGAAATCAAAAGTCGATTCATTTTATACCCTTGAAAAACTTTGTAGGAAGTTGGGCTGTAACTTATTGCCAACTTAAAGACTTGACTCTCTGACCAAGTAGGTAATGTGGAGACCCTCCTGGGCCTGTCAGAGCAAAGTTAGCTGGTTCTCTGTAAATATAAGCAGAGTAGACAGTCACCCGAAGCCGGAATGAGTATTCTAGCGCTGTTGCGAAGACTGTTCTGTAACTGGAGCCCAGATGTGATGGGTTACGTTAAACCGTTCCATCAAGCCCTGTGGAACCGCATTCATGGACCAAGGTCTCTCCGCGTTGGCACCATTGACATTTGGGGCTGGATCCTCCTCTGTGGTAGAGCTGTTCTATGCACTGTAAGATGGTTAGCAGCCTCCTAGCCTCCACCAAAATAGATACCACCACTAGATACCAGTGGCACCCTCACCCCCACCAAAAATGTCTGCAGAAATTGCCAAATACACCCTTGAGGTCAAAATTGCCCCCGGGTCGAGAACGACTAATATAAACTCACTCTCGGTTTGCCAGCTAAAACAACAAAACAAAAACAAAAAGCAAATCGTCCTGTTGTTTTGAAACTACCCAGTTTGAGTAATAAGTTGAGAAGGCCTTCCTTCCAAAATTCTCCAACTGTCTTCTAGTCCTTTCTGTTCCCATCAGGCCCATGCGCATGAGCAGTTAAAACCGAGCGTCACTCTCAGATAGGGATTCTCAACCAAGGGTAATACTACTCCCCGGGGAAAATTTGGCACCGTTTGCAGACACTTTTGTTTGGCAGCCCTGGGGAAGAGTGGGTGCAACCGATATGTGGTGGGCGAGGCCAGGAATGCCACTAAACGTCTTACAACGCACCAAACAGCTCCCACGGTGATTACTGGGACCAAAATTAACCAGAGCACTGAGGTCGAGAAACCTGGATTCAAAGCAACCATATCCATAAAGTCCAAAGAAAAGAACCATTTGGGGGAAGCTTT
>NW_027532818.1:233360-235060 GCF_008692635.1 Crocuta crocuta | reverse complement strand
TGGGGGGAGCCTTTAATAATATAGACCAGCGGCTCCCAACATCCCATAGTGCACCAGACAGCTCCCAGCAACAAAGAACGACCCAGCCCCAAATGCCAATAGCGCCAAGATGGGGAAACTCTACCCTAGGATCACCCCTGCTGTTGGGCCCACTGGTTTTCTGGGTTTGTTTTTTTCTTTGTATTCGCTTTTGGTTTTGTGCCTTTGTTCCCACACTTGTATCTGCCCTGGTAGCCAATCCAGTTTTGGATGTCTAGACCCAGTTCAACTTTGGCAGAGCAATAGGGTGGTTTGGAAGGAGGGAGGAAGCCTTGGCATAGAACCCCGCCAACATTGGGGGGGGCAGGCCAGTTAACATCAAAGGTTCAGCCAGGGCTGGGGGAGGCGAGCCACAATCGTAATGCAAGCTGACAGTCAGCACAAACAGCTCTGCAGGAGACACTCTGTCCTGCCAGGTGCGGGGACACAGCGGCTGGGAATCTGGGGCGGTAGAGACTTTTACTGTAAAAATAGGCTGTTTCCGTGAAGGTAAGGCAGTCCCAGGCAGCAAGCTGAGGTTTGGGGCCAAGGCTGGATCCCAGGGTGGGGTGCCTTGCAAGAGTGCATCAGGACCCCAGGGAGAGGAAGGGGCCTGGATAATTGCAACCCACCTAAAGGAGGATTTGAGAAAAGGACTCCCGTGCAACTGCGAAGCAGAGCAGATGGGAGCCTGGGGCCCGGTTTGGAAAACGGGCGATGGGTCTGCATTAGCAGAGTAGCGAAGCCAGGCGGGAGAGGTGGAGGCGTGGAGAATGCCGCCGAGCTGGGCCAGAAGCGATGCGACACTGCACCTTGGGTGTGAGAAATAGGAAGACCGACTCCATAACAAAAAGCAACTCCCCCTTCCCACGCAAACCGTGCTTTGAATACATGCAAGGTAGCACTTTTTTCTTTTTATTCCAGCAATGTGGCGGTGACTAGCCTAAGGCCGAATATTCTGGCAGTCCCGGCCGGGCTGAAAAATTTCAGATGAACACAAACTCCCCAGCTGTCAGTGTCGAGTCTTCAGCTCTTCTCGCCACAGTAGGTTCTCCCGGCCTCCGGGGAAACACAGAGTCTGTGTGATATAAGTGAGGGAAGATCATCAACGCTGCTAAAGCAGAGATGGGTCGGGGGACAGGAAAAGACGAAGCACCGGGCAGGTGGGAACACTGAAAACAGGTGTTTTCAGAACCTCTTCTGAGCAGCCACATAATGGCGTCCAATGCCAGCAGGGTACAAGGCCCTATAACTACCTTTCCAGTAGCTATCGCTTCTGAAATGCTTGAGGGCACCAAATGTCATAAGAACAAACTAACATGATTTTTTTTTTAAGAGAGAGTACGCAAGACGGGGAGGAGCAGGAGAGGGAGACAGAATCTTAAGGAGGTGCCACGCCCAGCACAGAGCCCAGCGTGGGGCTCCATCTCACAACCGTGAGATCGTGACCTGAGCCAAAATCAAGTCAGATGCTTAACCAGCTGAGCCAACCAGGTTCCCCAAACTCACATGCCTTTGAAAACCACCAGTAGAAGGTGGCTATTAAAGGAAAAAGAAGGATCTCTTTGCTCACTGAATGCCTGACTGTAAGCCAAGCAAAACACAAATATACACACGGGACATTGTCAAGAAAGAAGGTAATGGCATATTTTTTTTTTTTTTTTTTGTCCAGTAACAAAATC
>NW_027532818.1:231153-233324 GCF_008692635.1 Crocuta crocuta | reverse complement strand
AATTAAAAAGACTTTATTGCAAAATACAAAATATTTGAATACGTTCCACATGTGAAGTGTAGATTCATGGCAATACTGTGTGAATAACTGGTTTGATTTTGTGGATCGTACCTAGGGACTTGTCTTCGAAGTCTTTCATTCATAGTACTGTACATGCTTTTGTTTGCGGAGTCATCTCCTCATTGGCATCCCACGTTTTCTTTTTTCACTAAAATTTCTTCCTGCATTACGAGAGGGATCTGTTTCCAAATATTAGGCTGCATGTTTGTAATCGAGCTTTGTACTGCATTGCGAAAGGCTTCTGCACCAGCAACGGCATTTCTTTCTTCAAAATAAACATCGCCAGTAGGTGTAAAACGCACGTACCCTTCCTATCCACATTTGCTGACGAGATTGCCAAGTAAACACGCATATAAGCGCGTAACTGAGGATGGCAAACAGAAGTGTACATCTGTTGAGAGAACAGACTTCGCTCCGATCGTCTCCATTGGATGACTGACTTCCAAGAGAGCTCTTCCTCCAGCCACTGAAGAGTCAAGGTCTGTGTGTAAACAAGGATCTGAGGGCAGCTTGTTTTCCATACGTTTCTGTCCAGGGGACTGAATGGCCCCATTTTTTTAAGACTTTATTTTTAAGTGATCTCTATGTCCAATGTGGGGCTCAAACTCACACCCCCANAAAGAGAGAGAAACAGAGTGCGAGCAGGGGAGGGGCAGAGAGAGAGAGAGACACAATCCGAAGCAGGCTCCAGGCTCTGAGCTGTCAGCACAGAGCTGACGCGGGGCTCGAACCCACGAACAGCAAGATTGTGACTTGAGCTGAAGTCAGACGTTCAATGGACTGAGCCACCCAGGCGCCCCTGGATGGCCCTGTTTTAATGATTAAACTGAATGCATTCAATTATATCAGACTTATTATCATCCCAACATGAACACTGTAATTGAGTGAGCATTGACAGGTCAAGAGCATGGCTCTTTTCATGTGAATTTAAGTCCTAGAAAGAGAGAATAGCATATTACTTGTCTTTTCATGGCTGATGTTTCTATTGAATATACTACTATGTCTTTGAAAGCCACTTTGAAATCTGTTTCAAATTAAGCACAATACTAAAGCAAAACAAAAAGGGAAAGATAGACGACCTAGCTTCAGAGGCCGTTAACCTAGTTAGGTGGACTATAAGCAAAAGTACTCAAACCTCACAAAAGAGATATAACAGAGCAAGGCCAAAGGAAAAAGGACTCATATTTTGAAAGAAATCAGGGGCACCTGCGTGGTCAGTCGGTGAAGCCTCCGACTCTTGATATCAGTTCAGGTCATGATCTCACGGTTCATGGGATTGAGCTCTGTGCTGCCAGTGGGGGGTCTGCTTGGGATTCTCTCTCTGCCCTTCCCCTGCTCTCTCTTGCTCTCTCTCTCAAAATGAATAAATAAACATTAATTTTTATTTTAAATCAGAAAACAGTTCTGGAGGAGATGGAGGCTTACTAGTGTTAAAATACATTTCTGGGCCCAAGAGGAAGGCTTTCCAGGACACCATGTCAGCAAACTGAACCTTAGGTGGCTTTCTGTCCCTATAAAGGTTCCCTGTCCTGGAATACTGTAGGTGCAGTCAGCCCATCCCCAAACGCCAAGCCCACCCCAAACAAGGCTGACTGTGTGGCCCCCACCGAACAGATGCTTTCTCTGTCTCTTCATTCTCTTTGTTCTTTATTCTTCATCTTATAAAAGCTTCCTGTCTTCTGCCCCATTTTGCAGTCCTCAGAGTGGAGACTGTCCCCTTCGTGAAGTGTTAAGTAAGGTTTGTTTGTATCCCCTAAACTGTCTTCTTTTGTAAATTAAGGTATAGTTGACAAATAATATTATATTAGTTTCAAGTGTGTATACCACAGTAAGTCTAGTTAACAACTGTCACCCTATGGAGTCACAAAAAAATTCTTTTCTTGGGCGCCTGGGTGGCTCAGTCGGTTGAGCGTCCAGCTTCGTCAGGTCATGACCGCATGGTTCATGAGTTCAAGCCCCGTAACGGGCTCTGGGCTCAGCAGCTTCGGATTCTGTGTCTCCCTCTCTCTCTGCCCCTCCCCCATTTGCACTCTGTCTCTGTCTCTCTCTCAAAAATAAATAAATAAACATTAAACATTTTTTAATTAATTAAATTTGACGCACGGTTCCCC
>NW_027532818.1:224744-231021 GCF_008692635.1 Crocuta crocuta | reverse complement strand
GACGCACGGTTCCCCAGTCACACTAGCCACATCCCAATGTTCAACAGCCATGTGTCCCTAGTGGCTACCATATTGGCATATTGACAGCGCAGACTGAGAACATATGTCATCATCGTAGAAAGTTCTGTTAGCACTGTTTGAGAGCTGAGGTTATTAGGTTCGGGCGAGGGTTGGGGAGAAGGTCATAAACTCTGAGAAACTAACAAAAGTTATGGACCCTTTCCTAATAAAATGCGCAAACACATATATATGCGTTCTTTTGTCCATCGCTTCAGATTTCTTATGGTTCCCTGAAACCTATTTATAGACCATTGAGAGATTTATGGACTCCAAGTTAAGCAACCTCAGAAAGCTTTTAAATATTTTTATCTCTGACTCACAATCTTACTCTTTCCTCTAAGTCTTGTCATATTCCCAGAAGTCTCTAATATTTAAGTGAATGTTGCATAGAAAATCTTGCCTCTAATTTCCTTGTTCTCTGCACCAACAATGACCTTCTCTTCTATCCCATGTTGGTCACATAACCACTTCGTAGAGCTGGTCTTCGGAAGATCACCTGCTGTCACCTCTGCAATCACAAACTCAAATATCTGACACCCTGACTCCAAACTCCTTCTTTCCAACTATCTCTCTCTCTCTCACTCACTTAATTCCAATATTTTACTTCTTCTGCCTTCTTAAGACTCCTCCAGCTCATTGGCCCCTAAACCTTCCCCCTGCCCATCACCCCCTTCCTTTATTCACTCCCTTCCCCACCCAGCTCTGATAACGTGGGTCAGCATTTCAACCACTCTCCTGCCAAGATCTTCCTTCCCAAGGTCTGTTGATCAGCTCCCAGTTCAGCCCATCAAAACCCCATCCCCCGTGGGTCCAACCGTCTGCCTTTTCTCCAGCTACACCTGAACTGCTGGTAACATTAGAGAAAAAGCAGAGAGTTTCTGACATTTGCACTATAATATGTTGATGGCATCCAAATCAATTGGGTCTTCGATATCGCTGCAACTCTATTGTGTGTCCCTTGTCAGGTCTCTCCCATTTTCCACATCAACCACTTAAGACATCCTCTAATCTGCATATTTACATCATGACGTGTGTATAACAATAAGAGATTGGAAGTAAGCCATGCGTATTGTAAGGGGACTAATTAAGTAATACATCTACAAAATGGAACATCATGTACCTATTAGTAAAATGGGGAACATCTCCAGGAGATATCGTTTTAAGTAAAATAGAATGATTCAGAGTAGTATTAGTCATTTCCTTTGTCCCAATGGACACTTTGTATGCAATGACAAAGAAGCTATGACATCTCAGCAGCTTAACATAATACATATTTATTCCGTGCTCATGGCACAACTCAATGTGGGTAGGGTGACTCAGAGATCTAGATGCGACCATCTTTCTTTTTAATGTTTATTTATTCATTTGAGAGAGATCGCAAGCAGGGGAGGGCAGAGAGAGAGGGAGAGAGAATTCCAAGCAGGCTCTGTACTGTCAGCTCAGGTTAGATGCTACCGTCTTAAACGTGTGGACTTTGAAGCCATAACCAAAAAGGGAGAGGGCACAAACAAGGCTCAGGAAGTTGTACGGGCAGGCCCAGATGTGATGTAATCACCTCTGCCCATATTTTATTGGCCGGAACCTACTCACATGGCCTCAACCTAACAGCAAAGGAGGCTGGGATAGAGTCTTCCTGAGTTCCTCAGAGAAGAAAAAGAAGGGGAATTTGGTGATCGCATGACATTGTCTCTACCACAGTTACATTTAAGTAAGAAAGGCAACAAGAGAGAGTATTAAACTGTCCTGTATTTGCACTGAAAAGCTTAGTACAGCAAGGTTATAAACATGACTACCTCAAGTTATAAACATGACTACCTCAGTGGGGCAGGGGAGAAGAGGTAGAGGGCGCCAGAAGGAGAAAAGTAAGAGTACTCAGTGCATGTGCAGATTACTGAGCCAGGGGTCTATGTTAACTATGCAACAACAACAACAACAAAACAGATTTAAAAAATTAAACAAACTAACAAGTAGAACACCGTCCACTCTCCTCGAACCTGCCGCTAACGGCCATGCTGGCGGTCGCCACATGGCTCTCCTCCTACTGCTCAGAAAAAAACTAAAGCCAGGGCGCCAGGGTGGCTCAGTCGGCTAAGCATCCGACTTCAGCCTCAGGTCATGATCTCAAGGTTTGTGGGTTCGAGCCCCGCATCGGGCTCTATGCTGACAGCTAGCTCAGAGCCTGGAGCCTGTTTTCTGATTCTGTATCTCCCTCTGTCTCTGACCCTCCCCTGGTCACACTGTCTGTATCTCTCTCTCAAAAATAAATAAAACATTAAAAAAATTTTAAAAGGAGCGAGAGAAAAAACCTAAAGCCATCAGTAATAACTCCCTGCCAACCGATTTCTGCTCATCCCTCTGACTTTAGATCTCACTTGAGTCCTCATGTCTGCTGAGAAGCCCCCACTCACCCAGTTCTGGGTCGCACGGGCTTCCCGGGGGCTCTTGGCGCACTCTCGAGTTCCCCTGTCACTGTGCCGTGTGCACCTTGTCACGATCGTGAGTTTGCTTGTCTGTCTCCCCAGCTACCCTTGAAGCCTCCTGGAGGATGACAGTCCTACCTCCCCAGCGTCCCTGGGTCCCATCAGTGCTGGCCACGGAGTTGGCAGCCAAGGTGTGTCCAACTGATTGGAGCAGTGGACGGTCCCAGCGAAGCGTTAGGAGGTGCTAATGTTTATCACCCCTGCAGTGTTTCACGGCTCAGGAATGAGTCTAGTTTGTGGCCACATGAGGTACTGTTCCTATCAATATCTCCTTTCTAAGTAACTGCTGATGAATTTTTTAAAAATTTTTTAATGTTTATATTTGAGAGAGAGAGAGAGTGTGTGTGTGCAACAGAGGGGCAGAGAGGGGCAGAGACAGGATCTGAAGCAGGCTCCAGGCTCTGAGCTGTCAGCACAGAGCCCGACGCGGGGCTCGAACCCACGAGCCGCGAGATCACAACCTGAGCCGAAGTCGGACGCTTAACCAACTGAGCCACCCAGGCGCCCCAAAGCTGGTGACTTTTAAGGGAGTCACATCCTTGGCCTGAAAGTGATCACTCTCACTTTCATAGTACAGATCACAAAACAACATCTACCCTTTCTTCTTCCAGAGTTCATGTGTCCTCAGGAAATAGTAATGAAGCTTCTGATTTTCAATTTTTGTTAAATATGCATAAACTCTCAGTTCTTATTCCTTCTCTTCTGCAATTCTTAAGAAGCTTAAAAACAGAGAGGGGGCAGTTTACATGTAGAAACAAGGCAGAGAGAGCGAGGGAGGAAGGCAAATTCAGGCTTACGTTTTTCTTTCGGCCTACTTTTTCCCAATGGAGCCGGGGTGGCTGTGACCCCAGGTCCTCACAGCCCTGAGCACCACACACTCCCCATTCTGGTGCATCCTCACCCACCTCCCGCTGCCAGACTGCCTTCTGATATCAGCAGAAGCTCCTTCTTATGAGAAGAAAGCTTCGCATCTGACTCAGTGTACCGTTCATACCTCAGGTCCCAGCCCCTGTGAGCGGTAAGGACCGCCCCACGCAGAACGCAGAGGAAAAGCCCAGGCTTTGGGGTGAGAAGGGCTGGCTTTGAATCCTGTTCTATCTCCTTCGGGCTAAAAAACCTTTGGCAAATTATTACATTCTCTGAGCTGCAGCATCCTCAACTGTAGAAGGAGGATGATCAGGGCGCCTGGCTGGCTTAGTCAACAGAGCATGTGACTCTTCATCTCCAGGTTATGAGTTCGAGCCCTGCACTGGGCATACAGCTCCCTTAAATACAATCAATAAAAAAACAAATGAAAGGAGGATGCTCATTTTTATAGGGCTGCTGTCAAATTTAAACATAATAATAAAAGTAAGTTATCTCATACGGTTTCTGTTTATATCATAGATGCTCAATAAACAAGAGCTATTATTACTATCATCATCATTAATATTAATGAGTTGGTCTTACTGCAGCCCCAACAAGAAGAGGAATCTTAAATCTCCAGGAATATGTACCACCCTGGCCTGCAAACCGCAAGGACAGCCTGCATTCGTGATGCATTTGCATTGCACCCTCTAGCCACTGCCCATAACAATGGAGGAATAATGGCAGGTACCGCTACCGGCTTCCAAAAGAGAAAACAGCTCAGAGAAATCAGGCCACTTGCCCAAGGCCACGCAGCTCATAAATTCAGAGCTGGGACCCAGTTCTTCTGACTCTTCCCGCCTCGCCAGAATAAAGCAATTAAGCAGTACCGTATTTCCAATCGAGGGGGGCACCAGCAATTTGATTCGCAGATTTGAAGCAGTGAATAAGCAAGTTGGGGCTGGGGGAGAAGGAAGGTGGCACTTGGGGACTGCGGGCGAGCTCCACCATGACTTCGCTCAGGGTTTCTCACCCTGGTGCTGCTGGCGTTTGGGGCCAGATCTTACTGTGTTGACAGCCTTTCTTTGCACTGACAAGGCAATGGGAACTGATGTGCCTCAGGGGAGGTCCGATGGGTCCCAGCCCATCCCACCTGAGATCACCTTCTTCCACCATGATGCTTCCCCAAGATTCCCTAAGACATCTTCAATAAAGGTGATGAAAAACAGGCGGGAAATGATAGCTGACAGGTTATTGCCACATAAAGGGAGAAAATAGTTGAACCCGAACAAGTCATCGTAGTAGATGGCTCTCGGTTTAAAAAGGAAAGAAATAGGAATGAGGAAGAGAGAGAGAGAGAGAGAGACAAGAGAGGAAAACCATGAAAAGATGGCTTTTTATTTCATTCATTTTGTAAGTGGTTTGATAGGACTCAGCCTTCTCTTCTGCTTCACATTGAACTGGAAGTAATCAGAGCACAATCTGCTTAACGACCTTAGAAAAGCATTTCAAAATTAAAAAAAGGGACAAATGCTTTCAAATCTGCTCCAGCACAGATTTATGATATGAACAGAACGCGGAGGCAGGAGCCCTGTATTCTCATCTCTACCACCGACTGTCTGAATGGCATGGGATTGCTTCACAGAAAGCCTCTCCCAGTTTCTCATCTGTATAATACGAGGTTTGGATGGGACAGCCTCTGAGGTTCCTATGGCTGTAGAATCCTGTGCAATCTGAACCTGATACCTGGTAGGTGGAGGAAACAGTGCCTATAGCTAAGTTTCGTTAAACATAATGTTGACAGTTCTAGAATTGGCCTTTCTCGACTCTTCCGTGCAGATTTCGCAAAGCATTCCAATTCATCTTCAGTGGCAGGTGCTGCCTGAAAGGCTTTGAGAGTTTATCCCCCTGTAATGTGTCCTGAAAATATCCCCTGGTGGTGTAATTGCTGCATCATTGTACAGTTTTGTTTTTCACACTAAGCTGTACCAAAATTTAGCTCAGCTTCACATAGAACTTAGGAACTTAGAGATATAATATCCGAGGTGAAAGGCTATAGAAATTGCCGATACACCCGCCCACCTTTAACACGTTCTAGGGCAACTCTACTTCTAGCCAAGAGCAGTTTACCACCCAGTGACTGGATCCTATGACTGGCCGTTTCTTCTAGACCTTGCACACCATGCAGCCGCCATCACGGATCTCCACTCTGCCATTGTATCATGAAGGGAACCAAACACAGTACATAGATGAGAAGGTGCGGCTGTGCTCCCACAAAACTTCGCTTCCAAATTCAAGCAGAGGGCTCGATCTGACCCACTGGCCATAGATGGCCCCTAATCTACAGAGCTAACACCTGGCCCCCAAGGGACCTCCAGGACCCCAATCCAGCACCGTGGCTTTCACCTGATTGGTCAGGAGCCTGAATGCCAGTGGTCACATGTTTTGAAAACAACCCTGGTGAGCTGGGGGAGGGGAGCGGAGGGGAGAGGAGGACGCATCCTTTAATCTCACCAGGCGATGGTGTTTCAACCTCTCTGGTTTTAGTTTCCTGCGTGGCTCACGGTCTTTCTTTCTGGTAAGTGCTCAGTCTTTCAAATGTCTTCTCTCTTTGCGCCTCCTTCTAACCTGTCGTCATGATTCTTCCGTAGCAGCTTCATGTCTTCAGAGCTCTCTACTCCCCTTGACCCTGACTGGCAAACTCAGGGACACCAGGATCCCATGCGGGGCACCTTAGGCTCAGCCATATGGGGACTTTCTGGGGCTGCTATTCCAGTATCCCCAGCCTGTGAGACACGGCCACCCGTGGGTCTTCTCCTGACCCTCTGATCTCCCTCGGCCCGCCCAGGAAGAGATCCCATGAGCCCCACCAGCAGGCCCTTGGCTCCCCC
>NW_027532818.1:224148-224664 GCF_008692635.1 Crocuta crocuta | reverse complement strand
CCTCTCAGCCATACCTCAGTCTCACCCCCTTTCCAAAATCATCCTTGAGAGAGGGAAAGACTGCCTAGTTCCTCTTTCTTTCTCTTAAGGGACTCCCACTTTGTCACCTCGTCTGCCTTCCTAAGCTAATATTTTTCCCTGCCCCCCCTTTTTAGGTCACGGTAATGTGTAAGACATTGGAAATACAACTGGCTTACCGATAAAGGAACCTAAATCAAGAGGAAGTTCAAAACCATGACGTCTCTTCTATAGATAAAGGTATCCTGGAGGTTTCCCTTTTGCTTAGTATGATTGTCCTGGAAGCATTTTCCCCCCATTTATCTATTCTGTTTGCTTTTAGATCCATACAGATATCATTCTTTTGTGAGTATTCCAGAAAAGAAGACAACCAGGGGCTGAGGTGGACTTGACCGTACCTCGTCCTCAGGATGTACCAAGGACAGAGTGAGACTCATTGATATTTTGAAAATGCACCCCTCCCCAATTATGTAAAACCAATGGTTCTCAACCAGGGGT
>NW_027532818.1:221332-224135 GCF_008692635.1 Crocuta crocuta | reverse complement strand
GGTTGTCATAAGTGCAGGGGTGGGGGGGTAGGAGGCAGGTGCTCTAAGCATCCAGTAAGTAGAAGCCAAAGATGCTGCTAGACACCCTGCAATGCACAGGACAGCCCCACCATAAAGAATCACTCAGCCCCCAATGTCACTAGTGCCAAGGTTGAGAAACCCTGTCTGACACCAGTCGCATCTACAAAGGGGAGAAGTATGACAAACAGGGTGCAGAAAGCAACCATTTCTCTGATCGCGCATTTGCTGGCGCCTTCCAGTGGGCCGATGCCTTGAATGGCAGCAGATTTCTGCAGTGTTTCGGGGCCACCTGAGCTCCCTTCATTCGTGATTATGCTTTGATTCAGGCCTCCCACCTTCCTTCCCGACTTTGTTCTTGCCTAAGAAATAGGAGAGAATAACACAGCGCTAAATTGTCCCCGAAGTCCTTCTACAAGGTTAGCAGCCCTTGACGTCTTAATAACTGAGCACGCTTATAAACGCACAGATACCCAGCGGCGAAGCAATGTTGACATCCTTGATTTTTCAATTGTTGAATTGCAGAGGATTGATTCGTAATTCCATCCAGGAACAAGACTCAAAAAGCCCTCTCATTAGGAGACTAGAGACACTGGGGTGTTCGCTAGTGGTTCTCAAAGCGTGATCTGTAGGCCAGCAGCAAGCGCATCACCTAGAAGCTTGTCAGAAATACAAACTCTTGGGCCCCGCCCCAGACCGATGGCCATGTGCATGGATAAGCGTGCACACAACCACACCATTCCTTTACGTATTGCCTATGGCTGCTTTCGTGTTACAGCGGCAGAGCTCAGTAGTTAAGGCTGTGACTGTATGGCCTTCAAAGCCTACAATATTTACCCTCTAGTCCTTAATAGAAAGTTTGCTGACTTCTCATCTAGAGTGTTGGAGAAAATCAATTACAAGGCTTTTTGTCGTTATGGAAAGAAATCCTGAAATGTATTATTTCGTAGTTTTCAAACTCCTCCCCTTCTGCCCCCCCCCAACACACACACATGCACGCGCGCACACACACACGCACGCACACGGACATTGGCTGAGAGTCAGTACAGCAGGCAACATGTACTATATTTACAGGGTCACTAGGGCTAACTCTCCTTTTGTTGTTTTTAGATTTTTTTTAATGTTTATTTTTGAGAGAGAGAGAGAGAGAACAAGCAGGGGAGGGGCAGAGAGAGAGAGGGAGAGAGAGGATCCCAAGCAGGCTCCATGCTGTCGGCGCTGAGCCCAAGACAGGGCTCGAACTCACAAACCCTGAGATCACGACCTGAGCGGAGCTGAGAGTCGGTAGCTTAACCTACTGAGCCACCGATGCGCCCCCTAGTGTTAACCCCTGGGGTCTGACAGCCTGGGTCTTCATTTTGACTCCGCTGTTGACTAGCTTCATGAGCTTGGGTGAGTTTTTCAAAGACCTCTGGCCTCCAGTTTCCTTCGCTGCAGAATGGTTATAACAATAAGACTTGCTTCATAGGATTGCCGGCTGAATTCAATGACTGAATTGAATTCATTCAGTGCCGAATGAATTCAGTGTATGTACACTGAGCACTCAGTACTAAGCACTTCAACTAGTGCCTGGCACATAGACCCCAGTCTGTGTTAACTATGCTGTTTCTGGCTGTCGGGGTAGAATAGCTATGCAGTAAATGTTTGCCGCTATGACTACTTATGATATTTACATCAAGGTACTCCAAGGGTTGCCTGTGTGGCCCAGTTGGTTAAGCGTCCAACTTCGGCTCAGATCATGATCTCATGGCTTGTGAGTTCGAGCCCCGTGTCCAGCTCTGTGCTGACAGCTAGGAGCCGGGAGCCTGCTTCAATTCAGACTCTGTGTCTCCCTCTCTCTGCCCCTCCCCTGCTCGTACTCTCTCTTTCTCTTTCTCTCTCTCTCTCAAAAATAAATGAACATTAAATTTTTTTTTAGTAAAAACAAGACGCTCAAAGGACATTTTGAAAGGAGGGATGGCTTCTCCTCAGACCTCTGCTTTCTCTTTCATCATTTAACAGTCGGGGGAGATCTGAAGGCCCAAGGAGTCTTAAAGAAGAGACATCAGGAATGTGTTGTCCAATCAGCCCCTCCCTCTATGCAGCTAAATCTAAGGGGACCGGGTACCCCGCCCCACCTCACCCCCGGCAACCCCACCTAACTCCTCCACCTGCCCAAACCTCTGTCAGGGGAGAAGAGGATGGGAATGTGTGGTCTGTATAAAGTCCAATGTCCCACTCAGCTCCGTCCGACTTTCATATAAACCACTTAACCTCTTCCGTGGCTGAAACACGGTGTGGGAGGCATTCGTAGGTTCCAAGGTCACTGGGGTCCCCAAATGCTCTACCTGCTGAAGCTGAGAGTGGGGCTCATTCTCATAACCCCCTTCACCTAAGACCCAGTTCAAGGGCATGTGACCAGCGCGGTCCCACATGGCCCATGCTCAGAAGGGCCCTGCCCTTGGCGTTATGCTCAGTGGTCGCCATCTCGAAGCTCTTAATTTGTGAGCAGAGGGTCCCCTATTTTTTGCACTGAGTCCCACAGACGTTGTAGCCAGACAGGCCTTCATCGTTTGTAGAAACCTGATTCTAACCCAAGCCCCCTGTGCAAGGCTGACTATCTATTAAAGACTCTGTGTGAGCATGAGAACTGATTTTTAAAATAACTAACAGTAGCAGCAACAACAAAAGAGGACTTAAGTTTTAAGGGAAACATCTCTGGCAATTTTCAAAATAAAGATGTCTAGTAGCGGCCAGCAGATGTCGCTCTTGGCACATGGCAAAACAAAGGGGCTTTTTAACAGGC
>NW_027532818.1:220493-221327 GCF_008692635.1 Crocuta crocuta | reverse complement strand
GGAAGCAAAGCCTTCAAGGAGCTTCATCTAAGAACTTTTATTGTAACATCTTGCTTTTTTCTGATGAGGATACCACCACAAAGACCGGAAATTCACCAGCCACCGAATCTAAATGGAAGAACCGCAGATAATAATTGTAACAAGGTGTGACCTCAGTTAAATAAAAACTAAATAACGCAACCAAATGCAACTTCTTCAGAGAGGTTGGCATAGTGTTTTAACACTATCTTGTCCTTTCAAAGTGGTGGTTGACCGAGGGCATATGTGATATTTGGATTTATAATAAACATATATTTGGTCTACACCCCCATTTCTAGCACAGAGCTCCTAAACCCTTGAAATTTCCTGACAGAGTGATAAAGGTGTCTTTTGTTATGTTAATGTGGTGGCTTTTGGAAGGCAGCTGAAGGTGGGGGCTGGTTGCCTAGAGAACCAACCTAGTGATTAGATGGCTGGAACTTTCCAGTCCCACCCCNCCCTTTCATTATCAACCAGTGATCTTTTTTTTTTTAAGTTTATTTATTTATTTTGAGAGAGAGAGAGAGAGAGAGATCAGGAAGGGGCAGAGAGAGGGAGAGACAGAATCCCAAGCGGGCTCCATGCTGACAGCGCGGAGCCCCACATCAGGCTCAAATCCATGAACCATGAGAACCCTGAGCTGAGACGCTTAACTGACTGAGCCACCCAGGAGGCGCCCCCTCAACCAGTGATCTAATAAGTAAAATGTTTCTCTGAGTTTTATGAGCCAATCTAGCAAATTAATTGAACCCAAGGAGAGAGCCTTTGGACCCTCCAGTCTATAGGCCGTAGATCAGAAGCTCGGTAACAACCTAG
>NW_027532818.1:201330-220476 GCF_008692635.1 Crocuta crocuta | reverse complement strand
CATCAGACATGGCGGGGGGGGGGCAGTCTTGTAGGACTGAGCCCTTGGTCTGTGGAATAAGACACTGTCTCTGGGTAGATAAGTGTCAAAACCGAGTTGAACTGTAGAATATCCAGCTGGTATCTGAAGAATTGCTTGTTGAATGTATGGGGAACCTCCTTCCCCACAACGAAATTAGGTCTCAGAAGACCAAACGAGCATAAAAAAGACAATTTCCTAATGTGTTTCCTGTTGTCTTAAAGGATTGGATCTGTTGCTCAAAAAAGTATCAAAAGGCTAACGTCCCCTAAAGAACCAATGCCTTTCTTTCCTGGGCTCGCAGCAGAAATGAAAGACTAAATCCAAACTTTCCCTTGGATGTGTTTCCTAACTTACTGGAAGGTCCCAGCTGAACATATATTTCCTGTTCGAGGTATGTCTTTCCCATGTAAACAGACAGTGATGGAGTGAGATGATTCAGTTGCTAGAAAAACTATCAGATGCTAAGACCAAACTCCATTCTTAGACAGTGGAATCAGTGTGTTCAGTGTTAAAATGCCACCAACCCTAAGGTAACAATTCATCATAGAAAGACATTCAAATAGCCCTCACAGTCTCTCTCAAACGAGTTATTTATGTGGTGAAAGATTAGAAATCATTTTTTCAACTTGCACTGGAATTCATTAGTGTGTCCAACATTGCAAGGTCTGCAAAACTCTAGTATGTAAAACTAACCTGCAAACAGCAGTACAAAAACAGAATGAAAATAACGCCTGGGTTTCATTAAAGAAAATGGTCTCGGTCAGTCCATCACGATCCAGTAATCCCTAAGCCAGCAATCTGGGAAGCTCACCCTCCAAGTTTCTGGACGTGGACCAGTTATCCAAGATGTGTATGCAATGAACATGCAATTTCTCATATGTTGTTTCAGCAAAGTGAAACAAGCGAATTATGCCTACAAGGGGATGTCTAATATGCGGCTTTTTTACATCAATGAAAGATAGAGGGCTAATGACAGCAGGAACAGCTTTACTGATGCGGACTGTGGGCATCAATCTGTACAATCGCAGAGTGGACCGGTGGAGGTGACCATCTCTGAAGAACGCCCGCTGATGACCTTCACCTCCACTCTACCTCAGCAGCCCCATTCATCAGCCCCAGGACCTGTCTAGACCATCACTGCTCCACCCCCCTCCTTAAATCCTGTGATCCAACCACAGTCTCTTATCTTTGCCCCATTTCCAGCCTTCCTTCTCTTCCTGCTTCTGGCCATCCTACTTCCTCCCCGTGTAGAAGTCTACTCCTGGCCTGATTTCTCTCCCAAGTGTAGACCACACAGCTCGTATTGAACACGCTCTCATCGGCACACCCAACTGCCTTGTATCACTGTTATACCACCACCCACGGTGGGCAAAGCTCCAAACCAGCATACTCAATCTGCCTTCGCATTTTACCCCTACTAAAGGGGAGTCCACTACCCCCAGTGCGACAGGTTGGTGCAGTCACAAAATCCTAGACTCCGGCCACAGCCTGTCCCTCAGGGCTGATGGAAACTTTCCTNAGACATTTAATATGCTTCTCACTCCCCACCCCCCGCCACTTCCAGCAGATGGCACACTTTTCCTACATCTCCAGGAACAGGTTGGCCAGCTCCAAACTCCACAGGCCAAATCCAGTTCACCACAGGTTTTTTATAAAGTTTTATTTATTTACTTTTTTTAAATTTTTTTTATTTATTTCTAGGAGAGAGAGAGAGAGAGAGAGAGACAGGGTGAGCAGGGGAGGGTCACAGAGAGAGGGAGTCACAGACTGAAACAGGCTCCAGGCTCTGAGCCGGCAGTCAGCACAGAGCCCGACGCGGGGCTCGAACCCACGAACCGCGAGATCATGACCTAAGCGAAAGTCGGACGCTTAACCGACTAAGCCGTCCAGGCGCCCCTATAAATAAACTTTTATTGGAACACAGCCACACCCATTTGTTTACATATTGTCTGTGTCTGGTTTTGCATTACAATGGTAAGATTGAGGAGTTGTGACAGAGCTTATGTGGCCTGTAAAGCCTAAAATATTAGCTTGTCCTTTATTGAAAAATTGTACTGACTCTTTTTTTTTAATGTTTTATTTATTTTTAGGAGAGAGAGAGAGACAGCGTGAGCAGGGGAGGGTTAGAGAGAGAGGGAGTCACAGGCTGAAACAGGCTCCAGGCTCTGAGCTGGCAGTCAGCACAGAGCCCGACGTGGGGCTCGAACCCACGAACTACGAGATCATGACCTAAGCGAAAGTCGGACGCTTAACCGACTAAGCCACCCAGGTGCCCCAAAATTGTACTGACTCTTGTTCTAGAACAATAAGGTCATCAGGTATGTCTTCTCATCTGCTCCCTTCCAACCTATGAACTAATTTGCATCGGATCCCGTTCTTACCTCTCCCATCAGTCCCCAAACATGAGATGTCTCTTCTCAAGGCCAACCCTTCAATCTCTGATTCTGACTGTAGCCTCCTTCTTCTCCAGAACCTTCGTCATTCAGTTTTCTCTGTCACCCGTCAACCAATCACCCATTCAGTTTTCTCTGTCTTCACCCTCTCCCTCTGCACTGCCTTTTTCTTTAGGTCCGTAGATCTCTTCAAGTATGTCGCTCTGACAAGCCTTTCCTGATCCTTCACTGGGCACACCCACCTGCTCTTCGCTCACTTGGAAGGGGCATGCACACCTGCTGTCTCTACCTCCTCATCTCCCCTCTACCCCACAAGCAGTCTGGATTCTGTCCTAATCACTCCATCAAATCTGGTCCGGGAATGGCCACAAATCACCAATGACCACCATGCTGTGAAAGCCACTGGACAATTTTTAGTCCATATCTTATCAGACCTCTCTGCTGTATTCAACACTATTGGCCATTTGCTCCTTCTTGACATTCTAGACTCACTTCATCCTAATGATATTACTCTCACCTACCTTCCCTTCTGTCTAATTCACCGTATGTCTTATTTAGGGCCTCCTATAGCCACTCTAAATCTCAGTATTCATAAGTGGCATCCACGGCCCACTGCTCTGCTCACTACATAAATTTATGGCATATTTTTATCCACTCTTGGGACTTTCACTGTAGCCTACAAATGATGACTCTCAATTCCACATCTCCAGCCTTAACCACTCTTGCCGATTAACATATCCCACTGAGTGCTTAGAAAGTTCCATGTGAATTTGCTTTGGCTGGCTCAAGTGTAGCATGTCCAAAACCAGACTCATCAACTTCCCGCTAGAACTGCTCTTTCACTATTCCGTCATCCACCAATCCCTAAGCTGGACATTTGAGAGTCACCTTGCCTTTCTTCTCATTGTCAAGTAACACACCCTGCAGACTTCTTTTCCCGACTGGAATGAGCGCGTCCGTATTGACTACTATGTATTATGTGTGCCAGTGGTTTTTATGGGTTGACCCAGCTAATCCCCAGGACGCTCACACACCATAGGCATTATCCCCATTTAACAGGTGAGGCTCAAAGCAGGTGAGTAATTTTCTCAAACCACAAAGCAAATGTGTGAGAAGAGCTAAGCCAGTATTAGATCCTAAGACTGCTGTGACCTCTAACCCTGGGTGTGATCTCCACTCCCCACCCCTGGGTGTGATCTGAATAGGGGTTTTGTGGTACACAGCGAGTTATCTGCCCAATGCCCAACACTTCCATTCTGCATTCTGTATCAGCCATGCAGTCTGGGGGGCAAAGGGGGGCCGGGGTTGACTCCTCTTGAAGTTCCAAGCATGGCTGTAGGTGTGACCTGTTTGTTTATACCGAGGTGAAATTCACATAACATGCAATTGACTATTTTGAAGTGTACAATTCGGCAGCATTTAGTGCATTCACAGTGTTGTGCAACCTTCACCTCTGTTTTGTTCCAAAACGTTTTCATCACCCCCCAAGGGAGACCCCATGTGCATTAAACAGTTTTTCTTCATCCCCTGCAGCCTGAATTGTTTCAGCCTCATCAGGATAACCTCCCTCAGGACTCAGCCGAAGCCAAGTTGAGCATGGATGTCCCATGACTAAAGAGATTGGTTCTGGGATGGACATGAATAGAATGTGTATGTAACTAAGTTATATTGATGTCAGGCAGCAAAAATATCTTCTCATAGAAAGAGGGTTGCTGCCCTAACCTCCAGCCTAACTGGATACTAGAAGGAGAAAATCTAAATTTCTGAGCTCCTCTACCTTGGTGGTCTCCTGCTCTGCCCAGTCTGCTGGGACCCCCAACGTCAGGCTCATCTATCTCTGTGAAGAAAGCACGGAGAGGCTGCTTCTAATCAGCCCCTTGGTCCTAAGAATAAGCCTCATCTGATTGTTTGCCGGTTCTATAGGAAACTAAGCAAAAGTCAAGGAGTCAGAGCAATCATTCTCTCTAAGGTTATTACCTGCACTATCCCTGCCACGGGGCCTACGTGAGCCTCAAACCTAATTTGGTGCATTGAAGTCTGAAGGCAGATCTCCTGGGGGCCTCTAGAAAAGTAGGTTCCCCGTGAAAATATTTTAATCTGTCTACACTGCAATGAACTGCCCCAGGAACAATGAGATTGCTTTGGTGGTTTACCCTCATTAGCTGCTCCCCTGCCTGTTGGGATCACCTTCCCTCAGACATATTCTGGACACGTTCCCAAGAGGTGAGTCTGTAAATAATCAACTTAACTTTTAACAGAGTCTGAACGTGGTCTTCGGTGTATGAAAACTCAGAGACAAGCCAAGTAAGGGATCCGCTAAAATAATTCCTTTTAGATTTGCCTTACACATGTTTCTGTGTTTCCTCATTTTTCTACTGTCGATCTGCATTATTCTTCAAATCAGAAAAAAAGGTACTGTGTGAGAACGGGGTTCGTGTCCACCCATTATTAGCCTTCCATTTTGTGGGCCTCCCCCCTCAGGGGTAAGGCGAGAGTTTTGGACTATGCGATGGCTAAATCTTTTCAACTCTGACAACGCAGAATTTGAGGACACTAACGAAATCAGCGTCAAGATTGGGGAACGGGCCACTAGCAATAATGGTAATACTGTGGCCATAGAACTAAGTGTGTGTGTTGCCACGGAATGACTTCAAAAGAAATTAAATTTTAGGGGTGCCTGGGTGGCTCAGTCGGTTGAGCATCTGACTTGGGCTCAGGTCGTGATCTCATGGTTCATGGGTGGCTCGCTGCTATCAGCATGGAGCCTGCTTCAGATCCTCTGCCCCTGGCTCTCTCTGCCCCAACCCTGCTCTCTTAATAATAAAAAATAAAATAAAATAATAAATTTTAAAGGGGAAGGTGCTGAATGTTACATATATGTGTATGCTATATGTATATGTTTGTATATATATGTATATATTACAAACGGTATTTTGAAAGAAACACAAGAAACTGGCTACAGTAATTCCTCTGAGCTGGGGAACTGGGGCTGGCCTGGGGGTCATTTTATACTTTTTAACTGTTGGACTTTTTGCGGGCTATACTCTATTGACTTCTCAGAGCAAGAAAAAAGGAGAATGTGCCAATATCCACATCCTGCCATTCAACGTCACAGACATCTAGAGCATTTAATATATGCTACATTTTTCATATATCCCTTCCCTTGAACTTCACCTCAGCTTCCAAGTCAGGTATTATTTATTATGTCTGTTTTTATAGATGGTTCAGGCGAGTGAAACAATTTCCCGGAGTCATTCCGCTTATGAGCGCGGAGCTAAGATTGGGGCCTGCATCGGAGTCGAGGGAACACGTTGTATTTCCAGCGTGCCTGCATGCAGGGAGAGGTTGGCCCCGGGTTCTCCATGATGCTTTTCCAGGGTGCTGAGGACAGTCCAGGCCGGTGGGCCGCTATTGCAGAGTGCGGCTCAGGGGGCCTCATTTGTCGTCGATCCCGTCTATCACTCTGGCTGGCGGCGGAGTTAGACGCCACACCTGCGCCGCGCCCCCCTCTCCCAGCGCTGAAGGCTGTTCCCGGTGAACCCCTGTGTTTCTCGGCCCGAAAGCTATTTTTCTGGTTGCCTGAAGGTGTTTGCTGTACAGACACGCCGAAGTGTTGGAAAGGCACTGTTCTGGAAGCAGCACGCAATCAGATGACAATCGGCCGGGACGGGCATTGCAGCCCCCTCGCCATCCTGGCGAGGCTAACTTCCAGAAGGTCCTAGGCTGGCTCCCAGAGGTCCCCGACGGCGGTTGTTGAGGACCCAGCCAGCCCTTATTGCCCCTTCCCATGCCTGAGGCTCAAGTCCTGCTCCCCTCCTTTCGTGGGAACCCCCTCCCAGGCAGACAACTGGTGTTCATATCCTTGCCTCCGGAGGACGCCCCAAACTCTGACACCAGGAAAAACCTCCTGAAGGGGTAACTCAGAGGGGGAGAATCACACCCATGTTCGGTGCTGGGACTGAAAACATGCATCACCCATTCCAGTCCCCGCGCGCGTTTGGTTTCTTAGCGACAGCGCCGTGTGCGCCTGGATTCTTCCAGCTCGTCTTGAGTGCGCAAGCCCAGGAGGCGTGCATTTGCCGTGGGGACGCTCAAGGACAAAGGAACAGCTCTGGAGCCTCTGTGCGGCCCGCAGACGGCCGGGTCACTGGGAACCGCACGGAGAGCCCGTCTCCGATGAAGTGTGGGCCCGAGGGCTTCGCCTGCGCCTGCGCCTGCGCCTGCGCGGGGGCCGCAGTCAAGCGTGGGCCGTGCTNCCTGCGCCGACCGCCGTCTCCCTCTCTCCTTCCGCGTTCTCCAAAGCCCGAGCGCCACTCTTCGTCCCGCGTCCCTCCTCTGCTGCGGGCTGCTGCCGGACCGGCCACCGCGGGCTTGGGGCCTCGCCAAACCTTTCCACCCCTTAACTGATTCTGAAAGGGATTCTTTCTGCTGTTCGGCCAGATATAACCAAATATGCCTGGGAATTGCACCCTTGAGTAACGGAGCAGCCCAGAAACGACAAATGCCTCGCACTCTTGCTCTACCTCCGGGCCCCGTCATCGGGCGTCATCACCTGCACGTGGGTCCACACGCAAGGAGAGAAAAGCCACGAGAGAGGAGCGGAAGCAAGGTAAGAGGGAGAGGGGAAGCCGCTGCCGGTGAAGACGGTGGTTTTCCCGTGGATGGTGAAGGTTATGGCCATAAACACTGCTTCTTTTCCATAGTCCTCTGCTTTGACTTGGGGTCAGATTCAAGGGTGAAAGGAGATGGAAGGTGCATTTAACAGCCTTCTCTTTAAGCCCACTAACTGTGCTCTCCTGCATTAATACTAACGCACTGCTCGAAGCCTGGAATTTTCTCTTTAAGTGTTTTTATTTATTTTTGAGAGAGCATGAGTGGGGGAGGGGCAGAGGGAGAGGGCGACAGAGGATCCAAAGTGGGCTCTGCGCTGAGAGCTGGGAGCCCAAAACGGGGCTCGAACTCACAAACTGTTAAGATGATGACCTAAGCCACCAGGCGCCCTTAAGTCTGAAATTTGTTCTCAGGGCTGTCCCAGGAGCTCCGTCTCATCTCTATTCAGAATAATTTGGTTGTTGGTTTTTAAGGAGAGTACCCTCTGCTGACCTCACCTCTCCCTTCAAAGTAGATTCTTCAGGTCTCAAAGGCTCAGACTTCCCGTATTTTTTATCTTTTTGCTTACCGTCTCACCTCATGTATCAAATCAGTCATTGATGGGGGCATTTGTCCTTTAAAACACGTTTATAAGTCATATTTGCCTTTCTATTTCTCCTGCCTCTGTCGGGGGCAGGTCCTCTTTATCATGAGGACCCAGGATTATTGGATGATCTAGATTCTTATACTAGCACCCTAATGGATTCCCTTACTGGAGTTTGAGCACTTCCTAAAGAGCAGGGTCATGTTCATCTTCAAAAATGCTCATCATGACACACCACACCACAGCAGCCAGAGTGAGACTCTAAAACGTAAGTGAGCTCATGTCATTCCTGTGCTCAGAACCTTCCCGTAACTCCCCATTTTAGTCACCGTATAAAAGTCTTTTTTATACGCAGTTTCTTTACTGGGATGTAATTGACACGTAAGACTTCCTTAGTTTCAGGGGCACAGCATAATGATTCAATATTTGTATAAGGAAATGATCACCAGGAGAAGTCTGTTAACATCCGTCAGCATGCGGTTAAAATTTTTTTTCTTATGATGAGACCTTTTAAAAGATTTACCTCTTAGCACCTTTCAAATATGCAAAGCTTTATTATTAACTCTAATCACCATCTGTACATTATATCCTCAGGCCTTCTTGATTCTTATAACTGGAAGTTTGTACCTTTTGAGCCATTTTCCCCATTTGCCACCNAGTTTGTACCTTTTGAGCCATTTCCCCCATTTGCCCCCCCCCCCCTCCCGATCCTGCCTCTGGTGACCACCAATCTGTTCTCTGTATCTGAGTTCGGTTTTTTGATTTTGGGGTTTTTTAAGATTCCACATATAAATGAGATCACACGATATTTGTCTTTCATATAGCCTTCAAGGTCCAACCATGTCACAAACAGCAAGATTTCCTTCTTTTTTATGGCTGAATAATATTGCATTGTATATATACAGTTGACCCTTGAACAACGCAGGAGTTGGGGGGGGCTGACCCGCTGCACAGGCAGAAATCCACATATAACTTTTGGGGCGCCTGGGTGGCTCAGTTGGTTGAGTGTCCAACTTCGGCTCAGGTCACCATCTCATGGTTCGTGAGTTTGCGCCCCATGTCAGACTCTGTGCTGACAGTTCGGAGCCTGGAGCCTGCTTCATATTCTGTCTCTCTCTCTCTGCCTCTCCCCTGCTCATGCTCTGTCTCTCTCTCTCAGAAATAAATAAACATCAAAAAAAATTTTTTTAAGAAATTCCCATTATATATATTCTTGGCTCCAAACATTTATGTGGTTATAAATGAATTGACCACATATGTGTGAATTTACTTCTGGACTCTCTTATTCCACTCCATTGATCTGTGTGTCTGTTTTTATGCCAATACCACACCATTTTGATTCCTATAGCTTTGTAATATAGTTGGAACTCAGAAAGTATAATGCTTCCAGCTCCATTCTTTCTCAAGGTTGTTTTGGCTATTTGGGGTCTTTTGTGGTTCCATACAAATTTTAGGATTGTTTGTTATATTTCTGTAAAAAAAAAAAATGCCATGGGAATTTTGATAGGGATCACACTGAATCTGTAGATTGCTTTGGGTAATATGGACATCTAACAATATTAAGTCTTTTGATCCATGAGCATGGAATGTCTTTCCATTTATTTGTGTCTTCTTCAGTTCTTTGTTCACGGTCTTCTAGTTTTCAGTGTACACGTCTTTCATCTCCTTGGCTAAACTTATTCGTAGGTATTTTATTCTTTTTGATGTAATTGTCAATGGGATTGTTTTCTTAATTTCTCTCTCTCTGGTAGCTTCTTATTAATGTATAGTAATGCAACGGATTTTTGTATCTTGATTTTGTGGCCTGCAGCTTTACAGAATGTGTATGTTCTTTTTTTTTCTCATTTTATTTTTTTAAAATAGTTTATTGNGGTTGTCTTTTATTTCTTTTTCTTGCCTCGGACTTTTCTGGCCGGGACTTCCAAAACAATATTGAATAAAAGTGATGAGAGTGGATGATCCTGATCTTAGAAGAAAAGCTTTTAGCTTTTTACCACTGAGTATGGTGTTAGCTGACCATTATTGTGTTGAGTTACATTCCCTCTATACCCACTTTGTTGAGAGTTATCATTAATATATGTTGAATTTTGTCACATGTTTTTTCTCCATGTATTCAGATGATCATATGACGCTTATCCTTCCATTAGTGTTTGATATGCATATGTTGAACTATACTTGCCTCCCTGGAATAAATCCCATTTGATCATGGTGTATAATCTTTTTAATGTGTTGTTGAATTTACTTTGCTGATATTTTGTTGAGGATTTTTGCATCTGTGTTCATCATGGATATTGGTGTGTAATTTTCTTTTGTTGTGATGGCTTTCTCTGGTTTTGGTACCAGGGTAATTCCAGTCTCATAAAACGAGTTTGGAAGTATTCCCTCCTCTTCTCCTTTTTGGAAAAGCTTGAGAAAGATTGATATTAATTCTTCTTTTAAATGTTTGCTAGAGGGACGCATGGGGGGCTCAGTCAGTTAAGCATCCGACTTTGGCTTGGGTCATGATCTCGTGGTTCGTGGGTTCAAGCCCCATCTTGTGCTCTGACTGGAGCCTGCTCCCGGTTCTGTGTCTCCCTCTCTCTCTGCCCCTCTCTCATTCATGCTCTGTCTCTGTCTCTCAAAAATAAACATTAAAAAAATTTTGTTTAGGGGCGCCTGGGTGGCTCCGTCGGTTGAGCGCCCGACTTTGGCTCAGGTCATGTTCTCAACGGTTTGTGAGTTCGAGCCCAGCATTGGACTCTATGCTGACCCTCCCCCACTCACACTCTGTCTCTTTCTATCATCTCAGTGTTAAATAAACGTTAAAAAAAATTTTTTTTTAATTTTTGTTTAAATAAATAAATGTTTGGTAGAATTCACAAATGAAGCCATCTGTCCTGGACTTTGGTTTTTTGGGCTGTTTTTGATTACTGATTCAATCTCCTTACTAGTTTCTGCACGATTCAGTCTTGGTAGGCTGTATGTTTCTAGGAATTTGTTCTTTTCTTCTAGGTTGTCCAGTTTGTGTGTAATTGTTCATACTAGCCTCATGGGAGTTTGTATTTCTGTGGTATCAGTTGTAATGTCTTGTCTTTGATTTTTAATTTTATTTATTTGAGTCCTCTTTTTTTTTCCCTTGATGAGTCTAGCTAAAAGTTTATTGGTTTTATCTTTTCCAAAAGCCAGCTCTTAGTTTCAAAAACAAACCCAGCATCTTAGTTTGATCTTCTCTGTTGCCTTTTTAGTCTCTATTTCATCTGATCTTCATTGTTTCCTTCCTCCTACTAACCTAGGGCTTCACCTGTTCTTTTCTCCAGTTCCTTGACTGTAAAGATAAGTCGTTTATTTGAGATCTTTCATATTCCCTTTGCTTAAAAACAATTTATTTATTTTTAAAGTAAATGCTATATGCAACATGGGCCTCAAGTTCATGGCCCCAAGATCAAGAGTCGCATGCTCTACCAACTGAGCCAGCCAGGTGCCCCTTTCTTATTTCTTTTTTTTTTTTTTAATTTTTGTTTATTTCTGAGAGAGAGAGAGAGAGCGAGAGCGAGAGCGAGCAGGGGAGGGTCAGAGAGAGAGGGAGACACAGAATCTGAAGCAGGCTCTGAGCTAGCTGTCAGCACAGAGCCTGACGCAGGGCTTGAACCCACGAATCATGAGATCATGACCTGAGCCAAAGTCGGACGCTCAACCGACGGAGCCCCCCAGGCGCCCCAACCCCTTTCTTATTTCTTGAGGTGGGCGTTTATTGCTATGAACTTTCCCCTTAGATCTGCTTTTGCAGCGTCTAGTAAGTTTTAGTGTGCTGTGTTTCCATTTTCACTTGCGTTTAAGACACGTATTTTTATTTCTCTTTTGATTTCTTCTTTGACCCATTGACTGTTCATGTATATGTTGTTTGATCTTCACATATTTGTGAATTTTCCAGGCTCCTTTTTGTAACTTTTTTTTAGACCACTGCTGTCAGAAAAGGTACTTGATGTAATTTCAGTCTCTCTAAGTTTATACTCGAGAATGTTCCCTGTGCACTTGAGAAGACTCTGTATTCTGTTGCTTTGGGATGGAATGTTCTAAATATGCCTATTAAGGGGGCGCCTAGGTGGCTCAGTCGGTTTAGCGTCGGACTTCAGCTTAGGTCATGATCTCGCGGTCCGTGGGTTCGGGCCCTGCATCGGGCTCTGTGCTGACAGCTCAGAGCCTGGAGCCTGCTTTGGACTCTGTGTCTCCCTCTCTCTCTGCCCCTTGCCCACTCATGCTCTGTCCCCGTCTCTGCATCTCTCTGTCTTTCAAAAATAAAATAAGTAAATATGCCTATTAAGTTCATATGATCTGATGTGTTGCTTAAGGCCAATGTTTCCTTATCAGGTTTCTGTCTGGATGATCTCTCCATTGATGTAATTGGGGTGTTAAAGTCCCCGACTGGTATTGCTCTCTATTTCTCCCTTCAGGTCTGTTAATATTTGTTTTATGTACGTAAGTGCTGCTATCTTTGGTGCATGACTATTGACAAATGTTACCTCTTCTTATTGGATTGATCCCTTTATCATTATGACCTTCTTTGTCTCTTATTATAGTCCCAAAGTCCCTTTTGTCTGATATAAATATAGCTACCCCAGCTTTCTTTTGGTTTACATTTACATGGCGTGTTTTCCATCCCTTCACTTTGATAGTGAAGCTGAGCTCCGCAGCCGCACTGACCCCCCGCTCCGCCCTCTCCAGCACCCCAACTTTGCCGTTCCGCACACGCCGCCACCACAGAGCCTTTGTTCTAGTTGTTTTGTCTTGTTACTTGGCGTACTCCTGTGGGAGCCATCCTCCAAGGCGGCCCCCCAGCGAGCCTCCCCTCCTGGCATCCAGGCCCCGATGTGGTCCCCTCTCATGCTGAGTAGGGCGGCCCTGCGTAACCAATAAGATACTTCCGCAGTGATGCCTTGTGACTTCTGAGGCGAGGTGACAAAGCACGTTATGGCTTCTGTCTTGTTCTTTCTTGGACCCCCAGCTCTGGGGGAAAGCTGGCCACTCTGTCGTGAGGATCCTGAAGGCCTGCGTGCCGGGGAACGGAGACCTGCTGAGAGACAGGTTAGTTTGGGGGCCCTGTAGGTGAGCCCCCCGCCCTCGGCAGGAGACCCTTGTTCTCTAGTCAGATCCTCCCACAACCGCAGCACCAGCCACCATCCCGACCGCAGCCTCGGGAGACATCCTGAGCCGATTAAGCTGCTTCTGAACTCCTGACCCACAGGAACTAGGAGCTCTTAGGGGCTGGTCATTGTTTACAGGTTCTGAGTTCGGGAGTAATTTGTTTTCCAGTGGCTAATACAGCCCCCCTCTCACTCTCAGGTACTGACTTGGTTAATGCCTTCACCTCCCTCAGATCTTGTCTCAAATCTCACTGATCCAGTGAAGTCTACCCTGAGCGTGCTCTTCAACATCGTAATCCGTGCCCACCCCCTTGCCCTGCCCCCAAATCACGATTCTTCTTTATCCTGCTCCGATTTCCTTTTTCTCACAGTACCTACCTACCATCTTCCAAGATCGTATCTGATTTACACGTGTATTATGTTGATTCTTATTTGCCTTTTCCCTCTCCTGTAACTTACTGGGAAGCAGGGCCCTTTATGTGTTCTAATCACTGACATAAGCCAAGCGCCTAGAAAAGCGTATGGCACAAAGTAAGTGCTTAAGAAAAGTTTGATAATCACTCTGATCAAGAATCTGCAGTGCTTTCCAGGACCTAAAGTCAAAGGTATGTGATTCTCAAGATGCTTACAAATGAGACTCCTCTTTCTTCAGGCCTATCTTTTGCTTCTTGCTTCCTTCCTATACATACCCTCCCTTTCAGCCAAATTCACCTGCCCACCATCTCTGCCCTTGTATCTGTCACTCAGAACACTTCCGTGGACATCTTGGCGTAGGAAAATCTGACCCACCCATTCTACTCTTGTTTTTTTTAATTTATGTTTTAGAGAGAGGGAGCGTGGGTGCGTGCATGAGCAGGGGAGAGGCAGAGGGAGAAAGGGAATGCCAAGCAGACTCCACGCAGTCAGCATAGAGCCCAACACATGGCTCGAACTCACAAACGGTGAGCCGAAATCAAGAGTCAGACACTTAACTGACTGAGCCACCCAGGCGCCCCTCCCCATTCTACTTTGCCTCATCCGTGCAGATTTCATAATCTCCTTTCGACAAGAACGGATTTTGCTCTGTGAACTTGCATAGCACCTGGAGACCCCGTAAGGTTTACACTTTGCTCGTATTGCCTTTAGAATTAACTGTGTGCACAGAGACCATGAGTTGACAAAGAATCCTTCCCCTGTCTAATTCATTTCACAAACGTTCATCGGGCACTTACTCCGTGGCGGTCACCTTGTTAAGAATCAGAATGCCAAAGGGACAAAAAGAATGGGGATATAAGATGAGTAGGGAAAGGCGGCTCTCCTCACTGTTTTGTGCAGAAGAGAGATGTGGCCGTAACAAAAGCAGCGGAGGGGAAAGGGGCCCGTGGAGGAAATGAGAACTAGCAGGTTAAAGAGGCAGGAAGCCAACCAGAGGCAGGTGACAAACCCCAGGAAGCAGGCGACTCGCGGAAGCGGTCATCAACAATGAACAATGCCACAGGGACGTCAGGGCCAAGGAGGGCTCCCAGGCAGCCACTGGTGGCAGCGAGGAGGTCACCGTTAGCGTGAAAGATTCCAGCAAGATGTGCCCTGGTCCCATTCCCAGGACGCACAAGAAGTCGACATTCCCAGACTTCCTTGCGCTTGCGTTGCGGCCACGTGACTGAGCGCTGACCATTGGGATACGGGAGGAAGTGATGCGTGCCTGGTCGGGAAACTTTCTACACAGTCCTCTACTGCCGCTCGGGATTTGGGGCGGGTGGAATGCAAAGGATCCAGCGGGGAACTTCAGGAGAGCCCCAAGGGAAAGCCAGGCCACAAGCTAGAGGGAACGGGGACTTTGGAGTTACCACACAGAGGACGGCTGCCCAGGAGAGCCNGTGGTGACATGACCGAGGGGAGTTTTCACAACGGGGAGGGCGTAAGGACCCGACTGCGGGGGGCTGAGAAGCAAAGTGAGGGGCAAGCAAGTGGGGACAATCCGGACAAGCTCCAGAGCAGATCTCTGCTCTAAAATGTCATTTGTCAACATTTGGGGGGGACGGAATGAGTGCTTTAATTTTGAGGGGGTCTAGGAGGGGACTGTGNCAAAACAGAGAGGTGGCCTTCTTCCTGCAATTCCCAGTAATCAAGTCTGTGTCCCAAAATAAAGTCGTTTCCCTGAAACTGACTTGAGCTTCTCGAATTCGGAGCACATGCTACCTACTGCAACTTGCCTGGGTGGGCTCGGGCAAGAGAAAGAAGCCAGTGGTGTTCTTTTTTTTTTAATGTTTTATTTATTTCAAGGANTTCCAAGGCTAATCTGCTACTAGCAAACACAAGAGCCAGTCAACATCTAGAACCTCAGCTTATTAAAACCCCAATTCTAAGAGTTTGAAGACTTAAAGTCCAGATTTTTCCAAGTTCTTTTTTTTTTTTAATGTTTATTTTTGAGAGAGACAGAGACAGAGCATTAGTAAGGGAGGAGCAGAAAGAGAGGGAGACATAGAATCCAAAGGAGGCTCCAGGCTCCGAGCTGTCAGCACAGAGCCCGAAGTGGGGCTCGAACCCATGGATCATGAGATCATGACCTGAGCTGAAGTCGGGCACTTAACCGACGGAGCCACCCAGGTGCCCCTCCAGGTTCTAAAAGCAGCGCCCCCCCACCAAAGGCTGGCAACCGTCCCATGAAAACGATGTACTTAAGTCCCTAGAAGAATGTTCACATCTCTCAATTCTTGCCAAGGTCTATATCCAACTTATGCAGGACCTGCCTGGATACTTGATTGAGACCCGAAGGGCATCGCCTGGGGAATGGTTTCCTAGGCGGTGGAATCGGGGTGCTCCGGTAAGGATGTAGTTCTCAATTTCTTCTCCCACTGCATAGTTTCATTTCAGAAAAATAGATTTGTAACCCACTGACACATCTGCTGGCCACATGAAGGTCAAATCCAGATCCATACAAAGTAGAATAATTTTGCGTCTGTCTCAGGAAATTAGGTAACTTAAATAAAGGCAACCCTCAGGAAAGCTTTCTCTCCGTTCTTAGAGATATACATTAATAGTAGTGTCTGGTTACCGAGCGTCAGATCTTGGCTCTTACCAGCGTGATGCTTCCTGTGAAAAATGCAGAGAGTTCAAATCCCTCAGGGTTCGAAATAATCTCCCATGTGTTAAAGAACCAAAGCTTTGATGGTTAGCTGTTCCCGCAGAGACCACCAAACGTGTGAGAGCCACTGGGGGCCCGCTGTTCAGATGCAGGATTATAATTATTCGGAGGGTATTTGCATTCATTTTTTTCCCTTAGGTTTCTGCAGTTAATGTGATATGTGATCTGAAAACTGTTTCTCTGAGCAGTCAGGAGCAGCCACTGTTATGACCTTCAGGGGATGCCATCCTTGGGACATGTAACCAGTGTCCCCTTTTTAAATCAGGTGGATGTGTGGGCAGATGGGCTGTCTGAGTTCAGCTCAGCTCCTGTTCACTATTATGGGCCCTGGAAACACAGAGCATTGATTCCATGCCTTCTGTATCCTGACCCTGATCCTGGGCCCAAGTTCAGGAGCACCAGTTCAAGACCCCCAGATGACTTGTTTACTCAGAGAGCCTTCCAAGTCAGGAAGAGAAACACATGGCCATCCTTGCCCTTCAGAAGTTTCACTGCAAGACAGAGTGACTCACTTGAATTTTTTGGTGATGGTGAACTCTATTAAATCACATTCCTAGAACTACTACTTACTGGGCTCCTTTTCTATAAGCTGCAAACTTGGGGAGAGGAGCCTGAAATATAGTTGCGTTATCAGCACAGTCGACCCCATGAATCTTTATGTCCCACCCCAGGACCTGAGACGTGAAAGAGTGCCTTCCCAGGCCAATGGGACCGCTGATATGTGTAGTCACAGCCGTAGACCAAAAAAAAATACCACTACTCTCTGGCCCCAGAATGCCGTTCCCATCCTCCGCCCTGGCCCCGGCCAGGTAAATAGTAAATGAGCAAAAATTCAGCCGACCACTTTAGAGAACTATTACTCTGCTTTTGATGAGATGTATCTATCATGACATCAGCTGCATTCCGGGGGAGAAACGGAGACTCTTTTGCTACTGTAACAGAATTTGAAATACTCGTGAAATATTGCTAAGATAGGAGCACCTGGGGGCCTCAGTCAGTTACGTGTCCGACTTCGGCTCAGGTCGTGATCTCACGGTTCGTGGGTTCGAGCCCCACATTGGGCTCTGCTGACATCTCAGAGCCTGGAGCCTGCTTCAGTTCTGTCTGTCTGTCTGTCTGTCTGTCTGTCCCTCCCCTGCTTGCACTCTCTCTCTCAAAAATAAATAAGCATAAAATTTTTTTTAAATACTGCTGAAATAGTATTACAGCCCGTGATAGTGAATGACAGCTGTGAAACCAGCCCAGTCCCCTCCCCACCTGTTGATCAGTTTCTGTTCTATAAAGGCAGCCAGCGAGCTGTAATACACTTAGCCTTTGTTCTCTGTCTCAAACTGTGATCAGAACACTTCTAACCACGTGATGGCCTGATATTTAAAGTTCGTAGCCTCTGTTTCTATTTCTGCTTTCACAGTGGCCCTGCCCTCACTCTTCTCCATGCAGGCGGCCTTGGTCCCCTCAGGAGGGTGGTGATACACGCAAAAGCTACTAATCAAGTAGCTACGGTTTTGCCTTCCAAAGGCCAAGGCCTGGGCGTGATGCAAAGACCTGGAGGAAAGCATGGCAGAGAAGGGCACGCTTATTCACGCTGTAGCCTAAGATGATCTGGAATGTGGGGCAGTGAGAAGAAAAGCTGGTAAAAACAAGATCAAAGGGGCTGGCCAGATGTCCAAAGCTGGTTACTCCCCTTGCATACTTTTGGCTTCTGTAATCTTGCTTGCCTCTTGCGTCCACCAACTGCCCAGATGGCCCCACTGATAAGTGCCTCTCCTTTTTTCCTTTGTCTCTCAACCACCCCCATCCCAGCCATAAAAGGAGGCCGATGCCAAGTTTCGGGGTTCAGCCTTTGGAGGTGAATCTGCCAGGCTGGCACCGGTGCGCAATAAACGGTCTTTTCCTGATTCCCTGCGTGCATGTGGCTTGTCTCTTCCTGGGCACCGAGTATTTACTCTAACAGCAGGAAGAGAGCCAGGAAGGAACTGAGAAGCCCCTAGTAAAAAGGAATAAAACACCTTTTAATAGAGATCGGTCATGGGGCGCCTGCGTGGCTCAGTTAAGCGTCCCACTTTGGCTCAGGTCATGATCTCACGGTTCGTGGGTTCAAGCCCCGACTCAGGCTCTGTGCTGACAGCTGGGAGCCTGGAGTCTGCTTTGGATTCTGTGCCTCCCTCTCTCTCTGCCCCTCCCCTGTTAGTGAGCTGTCTCTCTTTCAAAAATAAACAAACATTTTAAAAAAGATGATACAGATCGGTCATTATTCCCATGCATTTGATCATATCTAACATGTTTTGACTATTCACTGGGGACCAAGCACTGGCTGGGCCTTTTACTCTTATCAGCCCATGAGTCTTCCCCAAACACCTGTGAGGTCAGTACTGCCAACCCCCCATTTCGCAGAGGAGAAAAGTGGGGCACAGAAAGGCTAGCTAAGTACCTTGCCCTAGGTCATAGGCTGCGGAGTGAGAGTCAGGGAAGGCCCATAGGCAGTGTAGCTGTGAGGTCCACACTCTGACCCCCGCACCAGCTGCCCCTGGCAATCAGTGGCATTGCATGTGAGCATGAACGAGCCTTCGCAGAAGCTCTTTAAAAGCAGCTCGGGGCGCCTGGGTGGCTCAGTCAGTTAGGCATATCTGACTTCTGCTCAGGTCATGATCTCACGGTTCATGGGTTCGAGCCCCACATCAGGCTCTGTGCTGACAGCTCAGAGCCTGGAGCCTGTTTCAGATTCTGTATCTCCCTCTCTCTCTGCCCCTCCCCTGCTCACACTGTCTCTGTCTCTCTCTCTCTCTCGGAAATAAATAAAAACATTAAAAAAAATTAAAAGCATCTCAATATATCATTAGGTTTGGAGACCACACATGGATACACAATGAATGGAAAAAAAATATGGCTGAGGATAAAATGTTCAGTGGCCCCAAGATATGAGTGGCTATATCTCAAAATATTTAAGATAGAAAAGAAGGTTTAAAAACCCCCCAAAAGAGGGGCGCCTGGGTGGCTTAGTTGGTTAAGCGTCCGACTTTCGCTTAGGTCATGATCTCACGGTTCGTGGGTTCNGATATGGGGCACCTGGGTGGCTCAGTCAGCTAAGCATCCCACTTCGGCTCAGGTCATGATCTCATGGTTTGTGCGTTTGAGGCCCGTGCCGGGTTCTGTGCTGACAGTGCAGAGCCTGCTTCAGATCCTCTGTCCCTGTCTCCCTTCCCCTCCCCAACTCATGCTCACTTGCTCGCTCTTGCCCTCAAAAATAAAAAACATTTTAAAAAAAGTAATAAAAATTCAAAAAAGATAGAAAGG
>NW_027532818.1:198963-201230 GCF_008692635.1 Crocuta crocuta | reverse complement strand
ACATCTTCGTGGGATGATGCACATGGAGAATCTGAATTAAACTTATATAAAATGCGAACAGGAAAAAACTGTAACGTAATGCTTGATATTACACGTGTATTTAAACATGTTTAGTGGTTCTCAACAGGATGCACTTTTGCCCTCCACGGGACATTTGACAATGTCCAGGAAACATTTTTTGTTGTCAGAACTTGGGTGGGGGGTGATAGGGCCGGTGGGTGCTACTGAAATCTAGTGGGTAGTAGCCCAGGATGCTACTAAATGAGCTTCAGTTTTCATTCTGTGCCCCTAGACCCACTAACACTCAGCGTGGAGAATGAACAATTCAGGGGTTTGCGGTGTCGCTTGTGATTGGATGTACCCCATGACTGATGGAGGAAAGTGTTTCCCGAAGTAAGTCCGTAAGAACACTAGCCGTATAAAACAGCCCTAAAGAATGGCTTGCCTGGTATTCTGATTTGGGAAAATACTCCCCACCCGTACCAAATTCTCCCTTCTAACTTGGCAATAAATGGTAGCATGTTCTGGTTTCTGAAAAGTCTTGTGAGATGCTATACTTTTTTTAATCCAGAACTTTCCAAAGATTTCTGAGTAGCAGAGAACAAGGATGTTCGATGTTATCATGCTTGACTGTTGGCGTGTCAGAATATTTTTCCTTATGGATTCCTTTTATCTGATTCCTTTTTAAAAAAAAATGTGTATTGGGGTGACTGGGTGGCCCAGTTGGTTAAGCGTCTGACTTTGGCTCAGATCATGATCTCGTGGTTTGTGGGTTCAAGCCCCGCGTTGGGCTCTGTGCTGACAGCTTGGAGCCTGGAGCCTGCTTCCGATTCTATGTCTCCTTCTCTCTCTGCTCCTCCCCTGCTCACACTCTATCTCTCTCTTAATAATGAATAAATGTTTAAAAAGTTAAAAAAAAAATGTATTTATTTTTGAGAGAGAGAGCAAGCAGGGGAAGGGCAGAGGGAGAAGGGAACAGAGGATCTGAAGTGGGCTTTGTGCTGACAGCAGAGAGCCCGATGTGGGGCTTGAACTCGCGAACCATGAGATCATGACATGAGCCGAAGTGCGACGCTTAACGCACTGAGCCTCCCAGGTGCCCCACGTCTTACTCCTTTTTCTGTTCTTACTGGAACAGCATGGCATTTCCTGAAGGGAAAAAAAAAGGTACGTGAAGGTAGGTCACATGTCTGTGGATTTCACTGAAGGACAGGAAAGTGGGGCCTGTAAACCATCCTGAGAGAGGCCGTGTGTCCAGTCAGGGGAACCACCGTGAAGCAGTGTGCCTCGGTGTAAAGGGAGAGCGGTGGCCTCGGCGACCCCACTGTCAGAGAGGAGCCTAGGAGAGAGAGGACGTGGGCTCCGGGACCCCGCCGAGGGCACAGCGTTGCAGACCGGCGCCAGAAGCCCGCCCCATTCATCTAGCCCCGTATCCCCACTTCACAGACAAGTAAACTGAGACTCAGCAAGGTAACGTGCCTTGCCCACGGGTCCTCACACTCACCACAGCATCCGAAGGGCCTTCTAGTGTGTTCTGGTTGTGGTGCACTCCTCAAGCAAGTGAGCTGAAAGTGCTGGAAGCAAAAGTTGTACCATAATATTGTTCCCAAAGAATTTACTATTTTGGTTCGTGTTCGCCATTCTCTCTAAAGCAGCAGAAGGAAGCCGTGTTAGACACGTTTCGCATGCACCCTGCTTTTCCCCGAACTGCCGAACTGCGCGTGCACAGCCCACAGCGCTGACTTTTAAGTCTCCCCCTGGAGACCATGTGGTATTTTGGAAGGAGGATTGGTCAAGGAGCCAGGAAACTTCAGAGTGAAAACATCAGCCTTATTCTTAAGGATAATACCTTTTCCATTTCTTTAAACCTAAGTTTTACTCATCTCATCTACCACACTTTGTTGAAACAAAATGCTACTCTTTCAAAGAATCCCATCAACCCGGCAAGGATCAAGGTTTGCCACAGCTGAGCATTTTCAAAAGGGAGAAGCTAAGGGAGGGTTGGAGGCGTGGCTTTGGGGCTGGCTGGTCAGGCAGGCCGTGTGTGCTGGAGACCATCAGGTCGCTTTTTCTGTGTTTCCCACCTCTAAAAGAGGGATGAAAAGGGGTGCCTGGGTGGCTCAGATGACAGAGCATCTGGCTCTTGACTTCGGTTCTGGTCATGATCTCATGGTTCGTGGGATCAAGCCCCACATTAGGCTCCATGCTGACCGCACAGAGCCTGTTTGGGGTTCTCTCTCTCCCCCTCCCCCTCCCCCTCCCCCTCC
>NW_027532818.1:191689-198876 GCF_008692635.1 Crocuta crocuta | reverse complement strand
GAACAAACTGAGGGCTGATGGGGGTGGGGGAGAGGGGAAGGGGGGTGATGGACATGGAGGAGGGCACTTGTGGGGATGAGCACTGGGTGTTATATGGAAACCAACTTTACAGTAAACTATTTAAAAAAAACAGAGGGATGAAGTTGTGTTTTCAGCTTCTGAGGATTGCTTTGGAGGCAAAATAACACGAGGTATAGGAAAGCTCTTTTAAGATGGTTGAAACGTCACAAATATAAGGGATAGAGGCTACGGAATGTGCACACATGTTTTCAAACTTGAAGTGAATGTGAGTACTTGAGGAGATTTCTGTGTTGGGTCTCAGACTCATTCAGATTCCCAGATTTGCTCATTGCCAAGTCATGTCAGTGACTTCCTGATTTCTCCAAAGCAGTATGGCTTCCTCCCTCTGGACGAAACCAGCAGACAGGCCAGATAGTTCCAGAACTTACATCCAGATGTGCTGCTCATGCTTTCCAGTGTACACTCAGCTGCAGTGGTATTTCTCCATTTTCCAAATGACCCAGGGCATCAGAATTTGTCCACGTATAGCATTGTACACTCTCAGTCACAGCAAACATGAACCGGGACTTGAAGAGATTTCTGGATGCTTGGAACATAAGCCAAAGGCAGCACATAACTGACTGAGCTACCCAGGAGCCACTGGTATTTCTGTATCATTCTATCACACAGTGTTTCTCGCTAGACATTGTAGGCCGGCCTTGCTCGTTTTTAAAAACTTGATATATCTTTTGAATCTGTTTTCTTTTCATTTCTTTTTTTAAGTAGGCTCCCTGCCCAACATGGGGATTGGACTCGTGACCCCGAGTTCAAGAGTAGCACACTCTACCAACTGAGCCAGCCAGACGCCGCCATAACTTGATATATCTTTTGGATCTTTTTGAATTCGTAGCTTTCCTCTCTGTCCCTTTGTTCTCTTATAATTTATCTCTTGAAAAATTGAGGCCATTTGACCTATAAAATCTCTCACTGCCTGGATTTTTCTATTTTCTATTTTGGGGCAGTTGAACCTGACCTCCGTCTTCTTTATTTCCTTCCACTCTCATCTTGATCCAGAGGTCTAAATGGACTCAAGTTCAGTGTCTTTGGCAAGTCTGTGCTCTTTCCTCAGGAGGCACATCTCATCTCATTGTCCCTTGAGTTATTTTTGTAAGAAGAACGTTTGCTGTCTGTTTTCAGGTGTGAGAGACTGACTTAAACAGCATATCCCCAACCCCCTCAAAGAGGCCAGCTGTGCTTTGGTGATCCTGCCCAGGGGACGTGCAGAAAACATTGCCAGGGAAGGCTCTGTGGAGCACAGAGGGACAGAAACAGATCCCGGGACCATACTAAATGTCTCCTTCCCTCACATGTCTGTGAATAATTTCCCGTTCTCACCAGTTGTAATGTGGAAATGCCTGTCATTCGGAAACACTTAAAATAGAGCATGGTGACATCTGGCACGGGTCACACTTCCTTGCGATATGATGACAAATGTATGGTGTGTTACAAGGTGAGACTCACGCATTGGGACTGCTGTAACTAGAACATACGATCCTGTGCTTGCGTCCCATGACACATAAAGTACTTGCTTGTCACTTCACAGATTCCATAAAATACGTAGGGAAAATACAGCTCAGGGTAAGGAAGGAACACTGCCACCATGGATGGCATCAATCCCTCCATGATCAGCAGAGCTTCATGACACTAATTCTAGCAGTCAGCTACCAAGAGGTTGACTAGGAACGAGGTCATTAATGTTTTCATCCTATGAACAAATCCTGTGGCCCTCTTTCCAGTCGTCATTGTCAAAGCGCCTGCTTTCGTCATAGTCCTGGTAGTAAAGCAGAACTCAGAACAGTTATTTTAGGGACGCCTGGGTGGCTCAGTCGGTTAAGCGTCCGACTTCAGCTCAGGTCATGGGATCTCGCAGTTCGTGGGTTCGAACCCCACATCGGGCTCTGTGCTGATGGCTCACAGCCTGGAGCTGCTTCCAATTCTGTGTCTCCCTCTCTGCCCCTCCCCCTCTCATGCTCTGTCTCTTTCACAAATAATTAAAAAATTTTTTTTAACCCAGTTATTTCAACAGTGCATTTAATACAAGAAATTGGTCACCCTGGTGTTAGAAGACTGAAAACAGGCAAAGGAACGTGGAGGTATCTCCGAGATGGTACCTGCTGGAAGCAGCCACCACCCCCAGGGCTCAGTGGGAAGAGACTGAGGCTGTCTGACCCTGGAAGATTGTAGGTGGGTCCCCACAGGGCTGCAGCCCAGATCTCTCGGTAGAGTTCTGATCCCATCTCATGGTTCCGATATGGCCCAGCAGGTGTGATGAGGCTGGCCCTGCAGTGTAGGAACGAATCAGGACCTGGAGCCGACTGCTAGGGCCGGGGGTGGGGCCGTTCCCGGGGAGGCACTAAGGGGAGCTGCAGTAGACAAGAGCACAGCCTTCTCTCTCCTCCAGTGTCCCTCTGGTGTCCCCTCCCGGCAGAGCCTAACGGAGCAGCTGGCAAGGTGGGCATGGAGAAGTGTGCTCAGGGGCTGAGAGGCGATAGCTCGGTAATCGGCACACGTCCCTTTGTTCTTCTGGTTCCCCTTGCTCTCGGTGACACGTATCAGCTTAGTCTTTTGAAGCTTGTTTCTGAATTCAGTCTTTCTTGGACAAGGGGCTGGGGCTGTGATGAGTGTTTTGGGTACGTCCGGCTCCTGCTTTCCGTGTGTCCAGGACCAGCGCATGGCATCTCCCAGCCCCTGGTTGGGGAGCACTCTCTTCTTCCTTGGGAAAAAATGCCCTTGTCTTGTTTGAAATTCTTGAGCCCGCGGTCTGTTTTCCGTACCATCGTGGGTTAGTTCTTGAGGCCTCTTGTGCCTGGACTCAGATTTCTCCAGGCTTAGGCACACTGGTCATGTGGTTACTGGGGTCTTGAACTTCACCAAAGAGACGGGTCCTAGAGTTGGCCCTTTCCTTTCTGTGCTGTTGCTACCGAAAGGCTGAAATGAGGCTTCTGCTTTGAACCACGGCCTTGGATCCCAAACTTGGCAGGATCTTTCAGAAGGTAGGGTGATTAAGGACTCCTGGGCGCTTTGAGGGGCACCCTGTTATTGAGCAGAGTGTCTGGAGTAATTCGTTTGGGAAAAGTTAATAAGTACAGAGATACACGGTACTGTCATTCAGTATGCCTAGGAGAAAGGAGATACCCAGTGACAGCCCATTCGTTCATTCATTCACTAATTTAGTAAGTATTGAGCACTTAGGTGCTAAGCACTATTTTAAACCCGAGTGATACAGGGATGACAGGCGGAAGAAGTTTACAACAGACAGGGGTAGCAGGTGACATGGGGGGCCATTTTAGAGAGGGGACACCTAAGCAGACATCTGAATGGAGACAGCGGTGTGGGATTCTCTTGCATTTTTCCCTTTGAACAAAGCCATTGACCGATTCCGGAGTGCCTTTCCAAGGATGTTTGTGTGGCACGGAGCCTTGGAATACTGAGGTAGTGTCTCCCCTACAGGCGAAGGGCGGATCTGCTTCCCAAGGGGTAATAATGACAGTGTCTCCCTCCAGGACAAGGGTGGGGGAGGTTTGCTTGCAGCCCNAGTCTTGAAAACTGAAGCAGGAGGAGGCCCTTGGTTATCAGGAGCACCTCCAAAACCATGATTTCAGTAAGTGCTCACGGATGCCATCTTGATGAGATGAAAATCAAGGATGTTTTGAAGCAAGAACCACAGAAGTAAAAGAGAAATTCTTCCAGCTATTACTAAACATTTCAGATCACTAAGAAGAGATAAGCCTGCAGCACCACGTACACATCTACTGGATTAGTTTAAGGATGAGGTTAACTGAAGCCGAGGTTCCCCAGAAGGTTAAAACCGCTTATCTTATCTAACACTTGAATTTGTTATGAAATGGGTTCTGGCGTGTATCGTGTACCGTCAGCTAAGCCATGCTAAGTTTTTAAGAAATCTCTTTATTTCAATGTGCTGTACCGTTATGCACAAGAATAGGAAATCGGCTTGGCAGCCAGGCCCCCTGACAGATCACTTCAAGGTAAAGAAGAACAAAATTGCTTCTACAGATCGCACTTGGTCTCCAAGCAACAGTGTATAGCAACAATGGAGCAACGTAGCGGGACTTGGCTGTCAGAATTTCCCCGGAGTCTTTCTAAATTCGTAACAGGTTGGCTGTATCCATTGGCAAACCTCCAAAAGGGACCAGGAGGGTGAAGACGACCATGCCTATCAGACACATCATGACTCTGTAGATACTATGTTACCGTCCCAGGCATGCTCAACGTTTCCCTGTAGTTTTTATTCTATTTTTCAAGTTTACTTATTTTGAGAGAGAGAGAACGCTCAGGGAAGAGAGAGAGGGAGAGAGAGAATCCCAAGCAGGCTCTGCGTTGTTGGTGCGGGGCCCGACGCAGGGCTCGAACTCACGAACCATGAGATCATGACCTGAGTTGAAGTTGACAGTTGGATGCTCTACCAGCTGAGCCACCCAGGTGCCCCTCGCTGTAGTTTTACACTCAAAAATCCAGCCCTGATGATAATGGATGCATGTCCTTATACATCTGTCCAAACCCCCAGACCGCACAATGCTCAGAGTGAACCCTTGCGTACACCGGACTTTGGGTGATGATGTGGCACTGCACGTTGACACTGGGGAGGCTCTGCATGTGGGGCAGGAAGGGGCCATATGGGAAACCTCTGCACTCTCCTCTCAGTTTTGCTGTGAACCTGAAATCTCCCTGAACAAAATAAGTCTTTAAAAAATGATCCAGCCCTGAGACACCTGGGTGGATCAGTTAAGCATCTGACTTCAGCTCAAGTCATGATCTCATGGTTTGTGAGTTCAGGTCCCACATCGGGCTCTTTACTGGAGTCACACTGTCAGCACAGAGCCTGCTTCAGATCCTCTGTCCCCCGCTCTTTCTCTACCCCTCCCCTGCTTGCTCGCTTGCGCGCACTCTCTCTCTCTCCTCTCTCTCAAAAATAAACAAACATTTTAAAAATTAAGAGCTAACCAGCCCCACATGGAGAAGGGCTAGAGTAAGTGGACAATTAACCTGTTCAACTCTGAATTTAAGACTCCGAGAGAACCCAAATCAGCCTGCACCTGCCAGAATGAATTTCATTTTCCAGCCTTCACCTTATCGGTCCAGTAAGCTGATAACAGCAGTTATACATACTGGCACCGAGGCACTGGAAATTCGCAAACATTAAGTGACATCAGAGATGTGTCTCCATTCCTGCTCCTCCCCCAAAGGCTCCAGGTCCCTGTGCGTTTACTATGTATATACTATATCCATTTCACCAATTCAAGGTGGTGGTCAGAGAACAAAAGGTGTGTAGCTAAAAGGGCCGGGGGTGAGCAGCTACAATGTCACTGAGCCCCAAAAGAAAGTCACCACCGTGCTGCCGATGGCAAAGTGTGGCAACGTGAACTTTTCACAGCTTTATTGACCTATAATTTCATACCATAGAATGATCCCACTTGAAATGGACAGTGCAGTGATTTTTAGTGAATTTACGGAGTTGTGCCACCATCCGCACAAACCAGCCTGGGAACATTCCCACCACTTCCAAAGCATCCCTACTACCCACATGCAGTCACCCACCACACCCACCCCCAGCCCCTGGCAACCACGATCTCCGTTCTATCTCCGTAGATTTGCCTTTTCTGCACATTTCACATAAATGGAATTGGACACGTGGTCTTTGTATCTGCTTTCTTTGAGCATGATTTTAAGGTTCACCCATGGTAATGTGCTATTTTGCNCTCAAACTCACGAACCGTGAGATCATCACCTGAGCTGAAATCAAGAGTCAGATGCTTAACCCACTGAGCGCCTCAGGAGCCCCAACATTTAATTGAGAGAGTTCTTAACAAAAGCCACAGGCCACAGAGCTAATAAGCAGAGTTTGGGTTATTTCCCTAACCTTCTGATTTATATTTATTGGAGTCACATTTCATAACAGCTCCAAAACCATGGAGACCTCACTGTGACCTAAAGTTCAAGGATTTTATTACAGACTTGGTGCCAGCACATCAGAGGGCTGGAGAGTGACGTGTCCGAGCTAACGATGCCTCTGTTCCTGATACCGAAGGGCTTTCATCCCAGAGGAGGCTGTGGTAGGAAGGTATGTCCAGTCACCATCAACTAGGTGCTCCTCTTCTCTGATTTCCTTCTAGTCAGGGGACTGAGTTCTTTCTTCAGAATAAACAGTAGTGCAAATCGTACTGGATTTCAGAGTCATTTACATGGACAAAATAATGCTTTCCCTCACACACACACACACACACACACACACCCTGGCCCTGTCATTGTTTCACTTTTCTGTAATTGTAGCCGTCCCATCACCCCGCTTCACTCCCACCCCCACCCCCACAGCATTTTCCTCTCATCAGCTTGGTTAAGCTGGGTTTCCCAGTGTCTTGGGGTAGGCTAACTTATTTTAAGTATGTACAGTTTACTTTTGTTTATTTATGTATCTATTGTAGAGCGCACTTGAGTGGTGGAGAGGGGCAGAGGGAGAGAGAGAATCTTAAGCAGGCTCCACGCTCAGCACAGAGCCCCCCACCCCCGCCCCGGGGCTCGATCCCATGAGCCTGGGATCATGACCTGAGCCGAAATCAACAGTCAGACGCTCTACTGACCGAGCCACCTGGGTGCCCCCAGTTTCCCTTATTTTTTAACAAGCTTCCCTTTTAAAATTGAAATCCATCTTGGGGCACCCGGGTGGCTCAATTGGTTAAGCATGCGACTTCAGCTCAGGTCGTGATCTCATGATCCATGGGTTCAAGCCCCGTGTCGGGCTCTGTGCTGACAGCTCGGAGCCTGGAGCCTGTTTTGGATTCTGTGTCTCCCCCTCTTTGCCCCTTCCCACTCACACTCTGACTCTCCTTCAAAAATAAATAAACATTTTAAAAATTTAAAAAAAAAATTGAAATCTGTCTTATATAGCTGTGCATTTTATATACCAGCAAAGTGGTGGATCTGGGTAATTCTTTTGTATCCAGATCCAGCTTCTTGCAGCTTCTCACTACTTAGGTAAACAGAATGCTGGTACAGTGTGCATCAGCCTGACTTTACTGAAGCTCTTGTTTGGCTGGGAGGGAAACTACCAAGAAACAAACTTAGAACCTCCTTCAGTCTAATCACTACCAGAAAAAGCACGAGTTGCCCTG
>NW_027532818.1:187154-191670 GCF_008692635.1 Crocuta crocuta | reverse complement strand
AAGCCTGAGTTGCCCTGGTGTTATCCTGGGGGAAGGGCCAACGGGCAGCCAGTCTGTAAGTCACAGTCAGGAAAACAGCGAATTCTTTTACCGACTCGGGATTGGTCTTCCGAGTTTCATACCGGTGCAAGCTAGCTTAGAGGTGGTAGAGATGGCCAGCTTGCAATAATGACAGGACGTACGACTGCGACACTGGTGTGCATGCGTGTCTGCAAATGAATCCAGGAGCCACCGTGAGGCACCGAGAGGTGACATGACTTGCTCAATGTCAGACAGCTGTTCGGTATTCGAAGCTACAGCAGGTAGCAACATAGGTCATCCGCTCCAGGACCATACCATGCCGTTTCTGCATGGGGGGGGGCGGTTTGAAGCCAGAGGGACAGAAGCCACCACAAAGGACCAGCAGAGGATCAAGGCTCTGAGTGGCAATGTTGAGGACTCCTGGGGACGCAGAGAGGTCCAGGAAGGGGATAAAGGGCCCCTGGCTAAAGCCAGAAGACAGTGCCACCACGAGCAATGCAGAAATTGACCGATTTCTCTTTGGGGAGATTTCAAGAGCCAGGGCGTGTGAGGGAGAGAGGAGTGGGGAGGCTGAGCTGAGGTCACGGTCGGCACCTGGGTTTCTCTCATNGTAATGTGCGCCTGAAGCACCTGGGGGTCTCTAATGCGGATTCGGATCCAGCGGGACCGAGATGCCACATTTCTAACAAGCTCCCAGGCGTCGCCCGCGCTGCTGGTCCGTGGAGCACCCTTTGAGTAGCAAGGGACGGGGCTGGTAGGAGCGCCTTTGATTTAATGTGGCAGCTTATGGCTTCTGAGTCGGTGCTCCTGGTGAAGTCCCACGCTGAATCCAGACTGTTTTCTGAGAGCCCTTACTACTGTCTGTTACAACATTTGGGTATTTCTTTCCTGCCATTCCTTCCACTGGATGGTGAGCATCGTGAAGGCAGAAATTTGTTTTCCTTCTTTTTTGTATTTCCAGCTGCCCATCTAGGGATGACATATAGGAATCAGTAATCCGTGCTTTTTAAATTAATCACCATATCAGGGCGCCTGGGCGGTCAGCCAGCTGTGTCCGACCTCGGCTCAGGTCATGATCTCCCAGTTCGTGGGTTCGAGCCCCGCGTCGGGCTCTGTGCCAACAGCATGGAGCCTGGAGCCTGCTTCAGATTCAGTGTCTCCCTCTCTCTCTCTGCCCTTGCTCCACTCATGCTCTGTGTCTCTCTGTCTCTGTCTCTCAAAACTAAAAATAAACATTAAAAATTTTTTTAATTAATCACTGTATTGATAGATGCACTATTGTTTTGCATGGGCTTTGGCCCCAGTTTTCAGCAGCTAGCGTCAGATTTGGGGATTTGGGCTGCGCAGTGAGCCAGAAGAGGTCTGTGAAATGTGGTCATGACTCTCAACTACAGCCTGTGTTTGGAGCCAAGGGCCTAGCTGGGTGTCAGCCTGCCGGCGCGACCGCTTGCGGGAAATGAAGGTGTGGCCGGGGGAGCGAACCCAGGTTTAGGGTCCCGTGATGATTTTCAGCTCACGGTGAAGCAGAGGTAGCTGTTGTGAAGCTGCGGTCACGATTTGGTCAGGCCCTTGCTTGTCACTGACCTACACCCCACATCTGTAAGTAATTTAAATTCACCTGGCATTTTGTGTAAAGAAGGGAGCGGGGTCGTGTCAAGGCAGAAGGCCTCTGCCGGAGAGATCTGTCTCAGCAAATCCCGCCCCCCCCCGGGACAAGCTCTCATCCTCCGGACTTAAGCCACCGGGTAAGAGCACTGGCACGCAGCCCGGACCCCTGGCTCCCTGCGCAAGAAGCAGGTTCGGAAGAAAGAAAAACACATTTATTTGCAAANAGCCAGAACGCAAACGTGCTGCTTTTGCGTGATGCGAATCCTCGGGGGTCACAGCCTGAGAAACGTAGAAGGCAGCTAGGAAATAAGTACTCAGCGAGCAGGCCTAGCGTCTCCCGGGTCTGCAAGCCAAATCGTGCTTCGTTGGCCTCACGNAGTGCTGATTTAAATGCAAAGTAATTGAAATGAAATTAAAAAAAACAAAACCCTGATGCCCGTGTGCCGCTAGTGGCGACCGTATCGGACAGCACGGATAAAGGACATTCGCGTCACTGTGGAGAGCTCTGTGGTACAGTGTGCGAGGAACAACGGAGCAAGTCCATGGCTTCCAGCCGGGCCCCCTCTGCCCTTGGCAGCCGCTCCCAGGTGCCGGCGGCCCCCCCACCAGCCGCGCGCGTGCTAGGCCCGTCAGGACGCGTCGCCCACAAGTGAGAGCAGGATTTCCAGAGTGAAGGAAAACCGAATCCTTCTGGAGTGGGATTTTAACGGCTTCCTCCCCATATGTGAGGCCTAGGCCCGTCCTCCGGGACTGGCCTCCGATGGTGTGGTTTCCAGCCTTTTGAAGGCATCTCTGAATACCTCCGGATATTTTACAGGCTGAGGAAGTTGGGGCCTCATTTCGTAGTTTATTATAAAGGATCTCGCCAGAGTGGAGGAGAAAACNCAGGAAATAGGAGTAAGAAGAAGGAAAAGAAGACTTGATGAGGAGAGTGCCCCCCCTTTTAAATGTCATTTTTCTGAAAATACAGTTTATACAGGTGTGTCTGTGTGTGCAAAAAATGGAAAGTTTTTGTTTCTGGGTTCCCCGTGAATACCAAGAAGATATTAGAGACACTGATGAACCAGACATCAGCGAGAACAAGAATCTAGAAAGGCTCATCAGTATGGAAGCAGCCGGGCAGACAGATCTGAGTTACTCCAGATCTTAAAGGCATCGAAATGGCTCAGTTTTGGGCGTCTGGGTGGCTCAGTCAGTTAAGCATCTGACTTAGGTTCAGGTCATGATCTCACGGTCTGTGAGCTGGAGCCCCGCGTCAGGTGAGCTCGAGCCCCACTTTGGGTGAACGTGAGCCCCACATCTGGTGAGCCCTGCCTTCCCCTCTCTCTTTCTTGCTCTCTGCCCCTCACTCACTTGTACCCTTTCTCTCTTCCTAAAACAAAAAACAAGATGCTTCAGTTTCCCAGTTTCCCCCACGTGATCCCCTTTGGGAAAGCCCTGGACGGAAACCGTCTAGAAAGGTCACGGGCTACAACGAATACTCACTGGACCCCATTTCCCCCACCAACAGTCAGCTCCATTCTTTTTAAATTCCCAGCCACAGATTTGGTTCTGAGTCTTCAAGCAGCCAAGACAAAGAGAGAAACAGGCAGTTACATGATCCGGTGTCCATGAAGCACAAACTAATTCTTAGGGAGACGTTCCGTTCGTCCTCAGTCCTAGCAGGGGGAACAGTGTCAAAGTGAGCAAGGACCTCATCGGCAACCCTGTAACAAAGAGACAAGTTTGACGTATTTGTCCTTCCAATGGAAATGCGCACCTCTGAGCGTTTCAAACAGCACCTGTTGGACAAGGGCTTGGGATCAAAATGCTTTTGTCCAGTTAAGATGCTTTCCGATGTATTGTTTAATCCAAGGCTAGATTGTAGGGCTGTGATTCATGCTGTAAGTGGGGAAATGAAGACGCCTATTTGAGTCAACTGGGGAGATTTTTCAAACTACGTCTAATTCCTTTCTTTTGCATCCTCNAAGGTTTGATTGGGGGGGGGGCGGGGGCAGTGCCTGTGTGGCTCAGTCGGTTAAAGGTCCGACTTCGGCCCGGGTCATGATCTCGCGGGCCGTGGGTTCAAGCCCTGCGGCAGGCTCTATGCTGACAGCTCAGAGCCCAGAGCCTGCTTTGGATTCTGTGTCTCCCTCTCTGCCCCTCCCCACTCCTCAAAATAAATAAACTTTTTTTTTTTTTTAAAGGAAGAAAATNATCAAGATCAACTCTTGATCTCTGCTCGGGTCACGATCCCACGGTTCATGAGTTCAAGCCCCACGTGGGGCTCTGTCCTGGGTGTGCAGAGCCTGCTTGGGATTCTCTCTCTCCTCTCTATTTCAAAAACAAATAAACATTAAATTTTTAAAAAGTTTTTTAAGTTTATTTATGTATTTATTTTCTTTTATAGTTTATTATCAAGTTGGTTTCCATATAAGTTTATTTATGTTGAGAGAGACAGAAAGAGTGCACAAGCAGGGGAGGGTTAGAGAGAGAGAGAGGGGGAGACAGAGGATCCAAAGCGGGCTCTGTGCTGAGGGCAGAAAGTCCACCAAGGGGACTTGAACTCACGAACCAAGAGATCATGACCTGAGCTGAAGTCAGAACCTCAACCGACTGAGCCCCCCAGGCGCCCCAGCAAATAAACACTTTTCAGGTGGAAAAAAAAGAAAATTCAAAGACACCTACCAAGAAAAATAACCCTGATTTCTAGTGCCAAATAGTTTGCACTTAAGAAAAAGAGATGATTTTCACTTTGGTTTTCTGTTTTAGCTGCATAGCTAAGAAATTACTTGGGATTAGTGTTGTGGGTTTTCTTTTTTCTTCCTCTAGGGCTTTGTAAGGAAACAGAAGAACCACATCTTTTGCTGGGAGGTTATCTCTATTAATATTTTTGATCACTAAAGCT
>NW_027532818.1:186790-187090 GCF_008692635.1 Crocuta crocuta | reverse complement strand
CTTCATCCTTTCATTCAGAAGGCCTGGTGCCACTTGCAATAAAAATTCCTTTCATGAAAGATGGGTGGAAAGACATTCCATCACATTCAATTTCCTATTCCCATTCCAAAGACAAAAAGCTCGGTTTGAAAAAAGAGAGAGTATTTGTGCCTGTACAGTTCATGAGAAGTCACATGCCCTTTCATTTCATTCTTTGGAAAAAGATCTTTAAAAAGACCTGTGTCGTGCCCTCCTAATTTATAGTGTTCAAGGGACCTGTGACTTCTGCACAAAGTCAAACAAATTTCCCTGGGAAGATTT
>NW_027532818.1:182262-186514 GCF_008692635.1 Crocuta crocuta | reverse complement strand
AAGTCTCTTTCAAACTTGCCATTTCTTTCTTTTGCTTACAGTTTATCTGCTGAAGAACACAGACTATTGGAAGAGTAGCGTCTCACAGTGTGGAGTTTGCTGATTGCGTGCTCGTGGCCTCCAGCTTCCAGGACGGCTGCCGGTGACCCTCCCCTCCTGTGAATCCCACTCCAGCCTGGTAGCAGGGTCGCTCTGTGTGAACAACAGAATACAGCCCGGCCGAAGGCATGTGGCTTCTGGGGCTTTATCCTAAAAGATGTGCTGCTTTGGGCTTTCTCTCTTGGATTTACTCAGCAAAAAAAGCCAGCCATTGCCTCATGGGGACATTGAGGCAGCCTGGGAGAGGCCCATGGTGGCCTCCCGGCGACAGCCAGCATTAACCTGCCAGCCCCGTGGTTGGGCCACCTTGGGAACTGCCGGTCTAGCCCCAGTCAAGCCTTCGGATAACATCAGCCCCCAACTAGCAGCTTGTCCGCGACGATGGCTAACTAACGCAAGGCTCTTGACACAGCTCGGTATGTTTCTTTGTCCTCCATGTTTCCCGCCGTTGAGCAGTGGGATCCTGAGCCTTGTCGGACTTGGGTCAGATCTCTCCGGCAGGACCACGGGGTGGCGCTGGTTTCCTGTCACAAAGCACATCATGTCTGGTTGTCTGTCTTTTAATGATGTCACCAGCCACTGATATTTAGTACCTTATTCATCAGGGGTTGCAAAGTGGTTCTTTTCTAATCTTACCCTTTCTTTTACATTTATTAGTTGGAATACTTTTATAGAGAGGGACTTCCACTCATTTAGTGTCTGTTCCCCATTGTTGCGGTTTGTAGAAAAAANAAGGTAAGAAAAATCTTTGGTTCACTTCATTTATTAGTTTTCAAGACAATAGATTGGTTTCCTGTCCTCAAAGAGGGGACAGTCATCAGCACCCTTCTAAATACTATTATCAATCAGTTCATGTATTTAAACATTGGATGGGGGCGCCTGGGGGGCTCAATCAGTTAAGCGTCCGACTTCGGCTCAGGTCACGATCTCACGATTGGTGAGTTCGAGCCCGCATCGAGCTCTGTGCTGACAGCTCGGAGCCTGGAGCTGCTTCAGATTCTGTGTCTCCCTCTCTCTCTGCCCCTCCTCTGCTCTCTTTCTCTCTCTCTCAAAAGTAAATAAACGTTAAAAATTTTTTTAAACATTGGATGGATTGCAATAATTATCATTGTCATTACTAAAGCTCAAATGACACCACAGTGGGCTAGTGGGAGCCTTATCAAGTTGGTTCCTGAGTCTGCTGACATGATCCTAATTGCCTTTGAGAGTGTCCTCATATGTAGTTGAACTGTACTTCTCGGAGCATACAGTCATTGCATACTACATACTCTCCTCTACCCCATTAGCCCTCATTTGGTCTGCTTCCTGTAATATGGTAATCACTAACTACATGTGCCAATTAAACACCAGAAATGTGAGCCTAAGGAATTTCATTTTAATTTTAAATAAGCATTTGCCTTTCAGCACTTGAAACGTAGCTAGCGCAACTGATAAACTGAATATGTTCATTCAAATTTTAATTGCCACGTGTGGCTCGTCGCTACCATATGGGACAGCACAGATGTGGGGAGGGAAAGAGAGATGAGCAAATCTACGATGGTGGCAAAATAAAAATGAAAGACAAATGAGGTCATCCCCAAGAACTCCCAGGTGAGTCTGAGCTGGAGCATTCGAAGGCTCGTATAAAGTGGGGCTGGACTCTCTGAAACACTGTGGCCCGGTCCCACCCCTAGGTTTTCTGATTTAATTGGTCCAGTGGGACCTCTAGTGCCAGTGTGATTACAAAAAATCACCACCTGGTGATCCCAATTTGCAGCCCAGCTTAAGCATATAAAGAAATGTGTGAACCATTTGTTCTTTTTTAAAAAATTTTTTAACATTTATTTATTTTTGAGAGATAGAGACAGTGTCATCAGGGGAGGGGCAGAGAGAGAGAGAGGGAGACACAGAACCCGAAGCAGGCTCCAGGCTCTGAGCTGTCTGCACAGAGCCGGATGCGGGCCTCGAACCCATGAACCGTGAGATCATGACCTGATCCTGACCTGAGCTAAAGTCGGACGCCCAACCTAATGAGCCACTTTCAACAATCATAGCAACCTTACAGTGTGTCAGCCACTCTGCTGGCCACTCCTGACGTCATCCCAAAGCTTCTGCTTGTGTGGCGCAGGGCAGCGAGGCCAGGAATCCATATACAAAGAACTCAACTTTGCAGAAGAAGATGGGAACCCAGTTAAAGCTTCCAGGATGGTAGTAACGGGATTTAGGCTGCGTCTTAAGAAAAATTCTGCCTGTTGTGATCTTGTGATTTATAATAAGAACTATATATTTGGGAGCACCTGGGTGGCTCAGTTGGTTAGAGCGTCGGACTCTGGATCTCAGCTCAGGTCATGATCTCAGGGTTCATGAGCCCGCATCAGTCTCTGCACCCACAGAGCCGGGCCTGCTTGGGATCCTCTGTCTCCCTTTCTCTCTGCCTCTCTTTCTCTCTCCCTCCCTCCCTCCCTCAAAAATAAATAAATAAACATTTATTAAGAGAAGAAGGAATCGGGGGCGTCTGGGTGGCTCAGTTGGTTAAGTGTCCAACTTCAGCTCAGGTCATGATCTCGCGGTCTGTGGGTTTGAGCCCCATGTCGGGCTCTGTGCTGACAGCTCAGAGTCTGGAGCCTGCTTCAGATTCTGTGTGTGTGTCTCTCTCTACCCCTCCCACTCTCACACTCTGTCTCTCTCTGTCTCAGATAAATGAATACATGTTAAAAAAAAAAAAGAAGAAGAAATCGTATTTGGTCCTTGGCTTCACTTCTGGGCACAGAGCTCTTCAAACCCTTGGAATTGCCTAAAAGAGGAGAGCGTTATAGGTGTGTTTTGTTAGGTTAACGAGGTAGTTTGGCGAGCCTCTAAGGAGATCATAGGGTTGGAACTTTCGGTCCCACCCCCTGATCTCCTGGAGGGGAAGGGGCGGGAGGTTGAATCAGTCCCCAGCCAGTGATGTACTCAATCATGCCTAGGTGACGAAGCCTCCATAAAACCCCAGAAGGACTGGGTGGAGAATGCAGAGAGGTGTCCAGAGTGGAGTGTGCGCCAGGGGAGGAGGAGGATTGGGAAGCTCCGCGCCCTTGCCCCGAGCGTCTCTTCCATCGGAGCCATTGCTGAGCTATAAAGGTAAGAGTTGCCGATGGAATCTAGAGATGGCTCCAGCTGCTGGGGACTGGGTTCACTGGATGCATGAGGAAATGCAGACCAAGAAGGAAAAGGCAAAACGTTCAGTCCCTGGGTTCTTGTTCTCTGTAGTAGCTACGATGAAATTCAAAGGGCGCTGGTTCAGGCTTTGGTGCCAGACCAAGCTTAGAGTTCAGTGGAGCTGAGCCTTGGCCACTAGCCTCGAAGCCACCTAGAAAGGGGAAAATTCTGCTGGGACAGCACAAAGTCCGAGACCTCTGGTCACCCACAAGGTAGTCAACACGGGGGAGAGGCAAACCCAAGAAGCGATCGAAACTAGGGCGCGTGGTGTGGAGTTATCATTTTGTGGATCCGTTTCCGGAGCGACCTTTACCAAAAGGGAGCATGAAAGCGACTAATGAGGAGCGTCTTTGCTTTTGAATGTTGCCAAGTGGAAGTGCACGCTTGAGTTGATAGAGGACCCACAGCTCCCAGTGGGTGGCTTTAGGCGATCCAGACACGTAGGAGGTTATTCTTGAAGGAACAGGCAGCCTCGTGGACTGGATAAAAGCCACCGTAGGATCTGTTAACCCTGAGAAGGGGGACCGCCCACCTCCCTCTGTGAGTGCTGAGTGGAACGCTCCAGGTAAAGGCGCTCAGAAGTTTCTACGCCATGTGGAACTGGCTTTATGATGACCGAGATAGTCACTCACTGAATATGCTTGTTACTCCGGTCAAGGTAACTGCTGTGGTTAAGCGGGGCTCCTTTCACAGGGGCACCTCATTTAGCCTTAGTACTGAAGAATGGAGAAAGCTCAGGGAGCCTTACAAATTTTGCTGCCTCTGCTTTACCTCCTGTGTCTTACAAATGCTAATAAACCATTAGGTTAATTAACGAGAGAATAGGAATAGGCTGAGGGGAGTCTAGGAAGTCTTGCCTACCTGGTAGAAACTTTTTCTTTCTCCTCCCCTCTACCCAAGGTAGAAACTTTTAAATGGTTACTATGAGATAGTAAGTAAGAGAAATACAAACAGAGGGAAACAAAGACTGAGGAGA
>NW_027532818.1:178291-182184 GCF_008692635.1 Crocuta crocuta | reverse complement strand
GTGATTAAGAAATGGATGGGGCGCCTGGGGGGCTCAGTCGGTTGGGCCCCTGACTTCAGCTCAGGTCATGAGCTCACGGTTTGCAAGTTCCAGCCCTGCATCTGGCTTGCTGCTGTCGGTGCAGAGCCCACTTCGGATTTTCTCTCTGTCTCTGTCTCTCAAAAATAAACAAACAAAAAATGGGGTGCAGAAAATGGACACAGATGAGGTTAAAACAAAAGCTCGAATACGGCGAAGGAACTCCCTGTTGGTCTCCAACATTAAATGGCCCCAAATAAGTTTGCTCTATTTACCCCAATTTGAAGGAATTAAATAATTCAGAATCCCCTGAGGGCAGGGGGACCCCTTTTTTCTACATCACACCTTGTCACTTTCAAAGAGGCAGGCAATAATTAAAACAGCTCCTTTGTAACCATCAATGGTTTCGAAACGCACATTGTAATCGCCTGGGTACCCCGACTCTGGGGCACCAGGGTGGCTCAGTCAGTTAAGCATCTGACTCTTGTTTCAGCTCAGGTCAGGAGATCACCATTGATGAGTTCAACCCCATATCAGGCTCTGCACTGACAGCGGGCGGGGGAATTCTCTCTCTCTCTCTCCCTCTCTCTCTGCACCTTCCCCGCTTGCTCGCATGCGCACACGTGCAGCCTCTCTCTCAAATAAACATTAAGAAAATTATTTTTTTTAAAAATCCCTCCATTCTGATATCTTTGCTATGGCCTGGGCATCAGAATTCTGTCCAGGGGGTTGTAATTCTGCCAAGGGTGACCTCCATTGCTGTAGGGCAGCGTCTCCATCTTACATGTGCTTGCAAATCCCCCGGGGCTTTGGTGACCTCCACATTGATTCTGTAAATCTGGGTTGGGACCCATGATTCTGCATTAAAAAAAAAAAGCCAGTGGGAGTGTAAATTGGTACAGCTTCTTAGAACAATCCACTATCANTTTATTTATTTATTTTTAAAAGTTTTTAAATGTTTATTTTTGAGAGGGACGGAGTGTGGGCGGGGGAGGGGAAGAGAGAGAGGGAGACACAGAATCCCAAGCAGGCTCCAGGCTCTGAGCTGTCAGCACACAGCCCCATACGGGGCTCGAATTACAGACTGCCAGATCATGCCCAGAGCCGAAGTAGGATATTTAACTCAGACACTCAGGCACCCCATCCAATTAGGTAGTCAGGACATGTGTGCCTGTGTGCAAGGTGACCAGTGTAGGCACATTTGCTCAGAGTGTTCGCGACAGCCTAAATGCCCATCGGTAGGGGACTGGGTGGATAAATGATGGGGCGTCCGCAGAACGCCATAGGGGATTCGATAGCTCAAAATGCAGGGAGGCCATCCACGTGTGCCAGCAGGGAGTAATCCTTCAACTCCACTGCTGTATGCAAACAGGAAGGTAGAAATGACGTGAACGTTTGTAGACCTATTTCTGTGAATACAGACTGTCCAGGGAAGGATGTGGAACAAACTGGGAACAGGGGTTGCCTTCAGGGAGAAGTGGGAGATGGGGATCAAGCAAACCCCCAGACTTGACTGGAAAGGATCCTTGCCGGAATAGTTTGCCCTGAGGCCCCCTGTCTGAGGGCTCCGGCTGAGGGCAGGCCAGAATTCTGGATCTGAGAGAAGGCGCGGAGCTTACTTCGATTAACAAGCATGTTGGTTTGATCGGTGGAGAAAGAACAATTCAGCTAATGTATTTTTTTAATGTTTATTTATTTTGAGAGAGCAAGAGGGAGGGGCAGAGAATCTGAAGCAGACTTTGTAGTGACAGCGCAGAGCCGGATGTGGGGCTCGATCTCCCGAACCTTGAGATCCTAACCTGAGCCTCAAGCAGCAGTCGGGTGCTTAACCGACTGAGCCACCTACATGCCCCTCAGCTACTCATTTTTAAGGCCAAAAATGGGAATTTGGAGAGTCTGTGTCTGGCTTTGTTGTGGGTAAACACAGGGCTTCTCCACAAGTCTTAATGAAGTTCTGTAGGAAAAGGTGATTCTTTGTAATCAGCTGCTTCCTGGAACGCAACCTGCGGAGAGTTCCTTCTGGTATTTTCCAGGAACACAGGGCTCAGGTAGAGTTCAGTATCCTTGTGGGAGAAGAGGAACAAGGTATATTTTTCATGGTAAAACCTTTTGTACTTTCTTAGAGTGTGAGTGCACATGTGCATTGGGGGAGAAGGGCTGAGCTCGACACGTGGCTCAATCCCACAACCCCCGGATCATGACTTGAGCTGAAATCAAGAGTTGGACGCTCAACCGACTGAGCCACCCAGGTGCCCCCTTTCATACTTCTGAGTTATGCCCCAAAACAAACTTAAATAGAAAGTTTGAGATGTTTACATGGATAAAAACAAGACCACGAATTCCAGAAACGTCTTTTCTTGCTACGGTTGAGAGTCCTTCCAAAATGGTTCTGGATGTAGAAGGAAGTCTTAGGCCGTGTTTATGGAAACTTGGGTGGAAGTGCCGAGGGGTTAGAAACGTTCCCAGGGTTTGATAACTCGGTTCTGAGTTTCACGCGGACAGATAAGCGGGTCAGGCTGGCCGGCCTCACCGCAGAAGCCGCCTCTGTGTCTCTCGGGGATCGATTTCACAGGCAGGCATCGTATCCCGTTCCCACAGACGCGCTGCTTGCGAACCTNAAAAAAAAAAAAAAAAAAAAAAGAGAGGGAACATTCATCTTCTGTTGAAAGGGATTTTGTGAAGTGCTGTGTTTCTATGACACTGAGCCCTTGTTAACAGCAGACTGAGGATGATGTGATAGAATTGGGGAGTTTTCTCCACCACTGGGCTCTGCTCTTTTTTTTTTTTTAAGTTTATTTATTTTGAGAGAGCATCTGCGAGGGAGGGTCAGAGAGAGAAAGAAAGAGATGGAGAGAGAATCCCAAGCAGCTCTGTACCATCAGCATGGGTGGAGCTCAACGTGTGCCTCAAACTCCCGAACTGGGAGATTATGGGCTCGAACTCATGAACTGGAAGATCACGACCTGAGCCAAAGTCAAGAGTCAGACACTCAACTGACTGAGCCACCCAGGCGCCCCTCTGCTCTTTGTAATCCACAGTTTTGGATCTGCCTCTTCTGGGCACCTGAAACCCAGGCAGGCTCCAAACTGTCAGCACAGAGCCTGCCTCGGGGCTCGAACTCCCAAACTGTGAGACCGTGACCTGATCAGAAAACAAGAGTGGGAAGCTGAACCGACTGAGCCATGCAGCCCGCCCTCCCGCTCCCCTGTGCACGCAGTGAGGCTGGATGCTGCAACCGTCTATGGGACCCCCCCCTCCTGCAGGGGTGCTCCCAGCGGGACCCTTAGACATCCCCCCTCCACCCACCCCAGGGCCATGCTGTCTGGAGGACCTACACTAACATGTTGTCCTGTCCAGAGTCCTGTACGAGCAAGCAGGGGAGAGGGGCAGAGGGAACGATTCCCAAGCCGCCTCTAAGCTTAGCACAGAGACTGACGCGGGGCTCCATCCCACCACTCTGAGCTGACCTCAAGGGTCAGGTGCTCAACCAATCGAGCCACCCAGGCATCCCCGCCTTTCCCGCTTCTGTTTGCTAGCTTGATGGTTGACCTTGGGCCTTCCTGTCTCATGGCCTCAGGCTGCTGGACGTTTCCCGCCACCCTTAGGAGGAAGGATGCTTTGTTATATTCAGGTGCCCTGTGCTTCCCAGTTCTAGTGTCTGAGCCTTCGGTGACTTCTGTTTGTGTAGTGCACAGCCTTTGAGGATTGTGTTCTTAAGATTTCGATTCTACAAACTGAGGACTGATGGGTGTGGTGGGGGAGGGGGTGATGGGCATGGAGGAGGGCACTTGTGGGGATGAGCACTGGGTGTTATATGGAAACCAACTTGACAATAAACTATTCGTTAAAAAAAAAAAAAAAAGATTTCCATTCCT
>NW_027532818.1:174543-178229 GCF_008692635.1 Crocuta crocuta | reverse complement strand
CGCAAGTTGCATTTCTCCTTCAACAGTCTAGAATTCTCCGTTGACTTGGGCATGTGGCATCCTGGGCTTTGTCTTTCTGAGTTGGGCTGGAGCGTTTGAAGGTTAAAGGCACAGGGTCATTGGTGCAGGAGAGCAACTTCTAGATGGAAAAGGACCCAGAAAGTTTGCCTTGGCAGAGAAGTCAGCGACTCCGCGATAGTTCGGGTGCCTCTCAGTCCAGGAGACCCACTGACTCTTCCTACTCCATTTCCTTACGCTCTTTGTTGGGCCGCACAAGCACAAGTCCTAGGCTTTCAGGTTCATTGTGGATGATTTTGTTGGAGTGGAATTGTGCCACATCAAATACTGAATAATATTAGTGGGAAACAGTTTGAGCTCAAGGCTCCTGCTTACTTTGAAAACGAATCCCCTCTACCTAGGAAATGGTGACCGTGTTTTCTCCGGGGAGGGATACGGAGTGCAGGACCCAGGCTAAGGGGGAGGTGACTTCTCCCTTGAAGCCTGGGACTCTTTTCGATTACATTGTACTGAGGAAGTTTTATGCTTTTTCTAAGTTTCAAAACCACAAAAAATGAATTAACTCCTAAAAAGTGACTAGACCACGAAAACGGGATTCTCCTTGGACCGTGTGGTTACCTGCTTCATTGAATTCTATGCTTCACTTGCCATCAAAGCTGTTGGGTGACAGTCCTCACTAATCTCCAGTGCCACTGTTTTTGCAATAATGTAGACTCTGATTGTCATTTTGCCTTCACTCGTTTGCTCCTGGGAAGGGGAATGAATTGGACCACCTTTTGCTTCTAATGATGGTGAGCTTTCAGTTAAAGATAGTCCTTTTTTAATTTTTTTTAAAGCTTATTTATGTTGAGAGGGACTGAGACAGTGTGAACAGGGGAGGGACAGAGAGAGAATCTCAAGCGGGCTCCACAACCTCAGCACGAAGCCCAATACAGGCTCGAACCCACCATCTGCAAGATCACGACCTGAGCCGAAACCAAGAGTCTGCTGCTTAACCAACTGAGCCACCCAGGAACGCTGATGGTCCTTTTTCTTTTTTTTTTTCCTTTGAAGTTGATTGTGAGAGAGCGTGTGCAGGGGAGGGGCAGAGAGGGAGAGAGAGAATCACAAGCAGGCTCTGTGCTTGATCCCATGAACCTCAAGATCACAACCTGAACCAAGATCAAGAGTCGGAGGCTTAGCCGACTGAGCCACTCGGACACCCTAAAGATGGTCCTTAAAACGTTCATGTACGTGTATAGGCATAGAAGTACCTCAAAGAGAAAGTAACTCCGTGACATTACAATGTTCTTCCCACTTAAAAACATGAGGGATATTTTACCTTTTTTTTTTTTTAATATTTTTATTTCTAGGAGAGNATTTTTTTTTTTTTTTTAATTTGAAAAACAGTGATTGATGTTTATAACACTTCAAGTTGAAACTAGCCTTTTCATTACATTTATTCATGAAAATGATAAATGGCCATTTCCTGATGGAGCAGATTTCCTACCATTCACTGGAAAATACATTACAAAAGGGGGAAAATGTCACTCAGCAAAGCATCTATGTTTCCTTTCTTTCTGGACAACTGAAAATGACATGAAAAGTGAGTGTCATGTGACGGTGGAAGTTACACCTCCCATCGGGGCTCCCGAGGGTAGGGTTTCAGGTATAGCAAAGCCCAGAAGCACTAAATTACTATATGAAACTTAATTTTTTTTATTTCTAAAATTTAAGTCCAAATTGGTTAACATACAGTGTAATAGTGATCTCAGGAGTAGAATGTAGTGATTCATCGCTTACATATAACACCCAGTGCTCATCCCAACAAGCGCCCTCCTTAATGCCCATCCCCCATTTAGCCCATCCCCCCACCCAGCACCCCTCCAGTACCCATCAGTTTGTTCTCTGTATTTAAGTCTCTTATGGTTTGCTTCCCTCTGTCTTGTTACCTTATTTGTCCTTCCCTTCCCCTATGCTCATCTGTTTCATTTCTTCAATTCCACGTATGAGTGAAGTCCTGTGATATTTGTCTTTCTCTGACTGACGTGTTTCCCTTAGCATGATACCCTCTGGTTCCATCCACATTCTTGCAGATGGCAAGATTTCATTCCTTTTGATCGCCGAGTAATATTCGTGTGTGTGTGTGTGTGTGTGTGTGTGTGTGTGTGTGTGATACATCTTTATCCAGTTGTCAGTCAAGAGACATTTGGGCTTTTTGTATAATTTGGCTATTGGTGATCCAGCTGCTATAAACATTGGGGTGCATGTGCTGCACCCCAACTATAAACATTGGGGTGCATGTGCCCCATTGAATCAGCATTTTTGTATCCTTTGGATAAATACCTAGTAGTGCATTTCCTGGGTCATAGGGTAGGTCTACTTTTACTTCTTTGAGGACCCTCCACACTGTTTTCCAGAGCGGCCGCACCAGTTTGCGTCCCCACCAACAGAGCAAGAGGGTTTCCCTTTCCGCATCCTCGCCAACATCTGTTGTTTCCTGAGTTGTTCATTTTAGCCACTCTGACCGGCGTGAGGTGGTATCTCAGTGTGGTTTTGACTTGTATTTCCCTGATGCTGAGCATCTTTTCATGTGTCTGTTTGTCATCTGATGTCTTCTTTGGGAAAGCATTCATGTCTTCTGCCCTTTTCTTCACTGGATTATTTGCTTTTTGGTGTTGAGTTTGATAGGTTCTTTATAGATTGTGGATACTAACCCTTTATCCAGTATGTCATTTGCACATATCTTCTCCCATTCTGTTGGTTGCCTTTTAGTTTGGTTAACTGCTTCCTTCGCTGCGCAGAAGTTTTATCTTGACGAGGTCCCAATAGTTCATCTTTGACTATGTCGAACTTTGTGATCTGAGGCAGAGCACGGCTGGGAGGAGAGCACAGAGATGGTCTGGAATACTAACCCAGACGTTGGACTGTAAGAGGCAGCGCCCACAGGCTCGCCAGGCCGTGGTGATGTAATAGGAAACGGCTGCTATCAGACCCAAGCGTTTAGCAGAGTTAAAAGCAGATCTGAGCTGCAAGCTGAACTTCGAGGTGGTCCTGGTAAAATGAGTCCCCTTTCCCAACCTGCCATTTCTTTCTTTTTTTTTCTTTATCCGCCCCCTCCCGCCTCACCCCGTGCTGCTTGTGTATTTCAGCTCCCACAAGCCTTGCCTCTCACGATTCGTTCTTTCCCACAATTCTCGGTCCCAGATTCTCGTCTCCCTCACAATTCTTCATTCTCCCCCACAATGCCTTTCTCTCCCATGATGCCCAGGCTCTCCTACAATTCTCCACATTTTCCTACAATTTGTTTTCCTGTACAATTCTATTCTCTGTTCTCCTTTTCTCCCACAATTCCCATCAGCTTCTCTAATTCTCCAGGTTTTCAGAATTTTTTTTTTCAGTCTGTTTACATTTCTCTCCGTGCTTCCCACAGGTCTCCCTGACACTCCTACAGTTTTTAGTGTTATAATTTTCATCTCCTTCATCATTCTGCACTTTGACAATTTGCTTTTTGCTAAGATAATTTTATATCCTCCCCCAAGTCTCCATTTCTCCCCCAAGTCCGTTCTTCCCGTAATCACTTGCATCTCTTAAAATTCTCCAGTTTCTCACAGTTCTTGGTATTTTGTCATCTCCTTCACAATTCCCCATCTTCTCTCACAATTTTATTTTCATCCTGACAATTCTCC
>NW_027532818.1:171553-174400 GCF_008692635.1 Crocuta crocuta | reverse complement strand
TGCATCTCAGAATTTATTTTTATTTTAATAAATCTCTACTCTCCCATTCCTCTTCTGCACACAGCTTTCCATTTTTTCCCATAATTCCCCTTCTTTCCCACTAGCCTTTGCTTCTCCCACAATATCCTTTCCTCCCATAATTCACAGCTCTCCTACAAGTCCTTGTCCTTCCTACAGTTACACGCAGCTCTCCTGTTTCTTCATTTTCTCCCACAGTTCTCTTTACAATTCTTAGTATTCTAATTTCCATCTTTAATTTTAGATTTTCTCTCACAGTTTTCTTTGCTCTGATAATTGTCCGCCTTCTTTCACAATTCACCTCTACCCCCAACTCTCCACTTGTTCCCACAGTCCCCTATTTCCCCCACAATTCCACATCCACCCCACAGTTCTATGCAGCTCATAATTCTCCAGCCCGTCCCAGAATTCTGGCTTTACAATTCTCAGGATTGGAATTCCCATGTCCCTCACAATTCATTGTTTCCCATAATTCCCATTCATTTCCAAAATTCTGTCTCTCCCACAATCCCGTATTCTAGAATTGACCACTCTCCCACGTAATTCATTTTCTCTCTCCATTTTGTTTTCTCTCACAATTCTGCATCTGCCTCCCAATTTTCTCTGATAATTCTCCGTTCTCTTTCACAGTTTTGTTGTCCACAACTTCCCTTTCTCTCAAACTCTCCATTCTCCCATAATTCTGTGTTCTTTCCCATAATTTTCCGGTATAGTACTTGACACATATTTTGCAATTGCATCTTAAAGTGTGTATTTTCCTTACCTAGGAGTTCTCTGAAGTCGGAGGGTAGAATTGATTAAGGTGTTCTTCCTCCGCATCCGTGCTAGTAACCATGCAGCCTACCCACAGCTGCCACGTCAGGCCGTTCTGTCTGTGATGAGAAACGGAGCCTGTGCCAGAAGGGAAGCCATTTACTTCATCAAGAAAGTTGCTCTGAAAAAGGAAGTCACGCCCACTGAACACTGCTGAGGAACAGGTCAGATCTGCTTTCTGGTACAAGCTTCTAAGCCCAGTTGGGACTAGTAACTAGCAGTTTCTGGCACTCGAGTAACTCTGCCCTTGACTTTTAGTCTAGGTCCTGTTATATAAAGGAACAGCCACTGAGTCAGTAAGGACATAAAGGAATTAACGACCTTCTCAAATATCATTCACTCAACAGTACTCGGTAGCGCGCCGGGTCCTAGGTTAAGCGTCCCTGTTGGAGGGCCAGCGCCCTTCATCGTGACACAGGACATCTACCCGCTTGCTCAGAGAGGTTTCATCCCTGACCATGGCCACCTTGCTGGAGCTCAGTACCAAAGCTAAGGGGTCTCTTGTGGGCCTGGGCACCCGGAAGTCTCCCCTAGGCAGAGTCAAGGAGCCTGTGAAGGTGGCCACTGATGTAGGCTATCATCACATAGACTGTGTCTATCAGGGGTAGGGAATGAGGTGAGAGGAGCCATCCAAGAGAAGGTTGTGAAGCAGGAGGAGCCCTCCATCCTAGGCAAGTTAGGACCCACCTTGGAGAGAATCCTAGCGAAAGAAGCCTGTCAGAAGACTTCCGAGGAGCTGAGACAGGAGTATTTGGACATCTGTCTTAGTCATTGGTCGCAGGGATGGCAGCCTGGGAAGGACTTTTTCTCCAAAGACAATAAAGGCGATGGCCTCACCAGTAAATTAATGTTCTTGGGAGCCTGGGAGGCCATGGAGGAGCTGGTGGATGAGGGGCGGGTGAGAGCCTTTGCAGTCTTCAACCACTTTGAGATCAAAAGGCTCTTGAACAAACCTAGACTGAAATAAACAAGTGGCCAACCAGATGGAGTGTCACCTGTACCCCATACAGAAAAAAAGGAATCTAGTACTGCCATGCCAAGAGCGGATGGCCTTCTGGGCCCTCCGGAAAGACTTTGGGCCAAGTCCAGGGACTCTTTGCTTCCGGGGGATCCCAGGATTAAGACGATTGATACAAAGCACAAAACCCCACAGCCCAGGGTCTGATCCAGTTCCCTATCCAGGGGAAGAGGTTTGGAATCCCCAAGTCTGTGACGCTGGCATGCATTGTTGAGAGCATTAAGGCTTTTGACTTTAAATTGATGAATGATGAGGAGATGGCGACCATACCTAACTTCAACAGAAACTGGATGGCAAAGCACTGTGGATTCTAGGCGTCACTTGGAGGATGTATCCCTTAGTGCAGACTATTGAAGCTGAATCTCTTGGTAAGATTACCTGGCAGGTTCTCTCTCTCCACTTTTACTGCAGTAGAACTTTCTTTACCAGAATCCTATTTTAGCCAAACTGATCTGAAATCCTAGTGACCTTGGCCCTGCTGTAGGCTAGAATCTGGGCAGGGTTATATCTGGGTCAGTATGTTCAGCTAGGAACAGATTGTCACAGAGATATAACTGATAAACAAGTGACCATCTTTGGGTTTTTTTGGATTTTGGGGGTTTTTTTTTTTTGTTTTTCTTTTTGTTTCTTGGGGGGTGGGTTTTTTATGATTTTGGGTGTTTTGAGTTTCTTGAGTTTCTTTTTGTTTTCCTTGTTTTGTTTTTTGTTTGTTTTGGTTTTCAATTATTTATTTGATCTGATGACCGGGGAACTCTATAAGGATTTGAGATCTCAAAAAAAAAAAAAAAAAAAGATGAATAAACATACCAAAACAAAGCCCTCTCTTGTGGAACTTAACGTTTTAGTAAACAAATCAATCGACTAGGGCACAATCCAACACACAGAATTTCCAAGTGTGAGAAACCATGAAGAAAATGGAGCAGGTGGTGTGGCAGGGATCAGGAGGCAGTGACGCTACGCCAGGTGTGGTGCGGGCAGCGGCAGGTTTGGAGCTCCCG
>NW_027532818.1:168739-171511 GCF_008692635.1 Crocuta crocuta | reverse complement strand
GCTCTGGGGAGCTTGTTAAAAAGGCAGAACTGCAGCCTCACACCCCCTGCGAAGCACTGAGTCGCAAATCTGCGTTGTTAGAGATCTGTGTGCACCGTGCGGATTGAGAGCTTTGGAGTGGGTACGACCTCAGATGTGGTCATCTGGAAAGACTTCTCCGAGGAGGTGACATCTGAGCTGAGACCTGAATGGTGAGAAGGACCCAGCCCAGTGAAGGTCAGGACAGAGTGCAGTCCCGACAATGGGAACAGCAAAGAAAAGCCTTCTGTGATCAGAACCAACCGGGGAGACCAGTGGGGCCCGCGGGAAGCGTGGCCTGAATGAATGAAGCAAGTTCCTCACACAGCCAACAACCCGCCATTTAGAGTGCAGGGTCCCTCATTCACCAGGACCCACCCTCTGTACTCCGAGGCACCATGTGTCTCTGTCACATCTATATCAAGGGCCAGGACTGCCTCTCCCTCATTGAAATAAGTGCCATAAGTTACATACTGCCAGAGGTTATCATTCTGTTCAATATTTCCAACATTAGGGGTCCCTGGGTGGCTCAGGCAGTTAAGCATCCGACTTTAGCTCAGGTCATGATCTCACGGTTCATGATTTCGAGCCCTGCATCAGGCTTCGAGCTGACAGTGCAGAGCCTGCTTGGGATTCTCTCTCTCTCTCTCTCTCTCTCCCCCCCTCCCTCCCTCCCTCCCTCCCTGCTTCTCTCCTACTTGCACTCTCTCTCTCTCAAAATAAGTAAACTTAAAAAAAAATTTTTTTTAATATTTTCAACATCATAAAAACTTCAGAGGATAGACTACTGCTAATCAATATATCCTAATTTTGTAATGATAATTTCAGTCTTAAACTCCTAAAAAATGGACTCCCTTTACCATTCAAAGAATGCTCTAGAATTAAGGATAACCATCTTTTTTAAAAAAATTTAATGTTTATTTTTGAGAGAGCCCGAGCATGAGTGGGGGAGGGCCAGAGAGAGAGAGAGAGAGAGAGAGAGAGAATCTGAGGCAGGCTCCAGGCTCTGAGCTGGCAGCACAGACCCCGATGCGGGGCTTGAACCCATGAACCATGACCTCATGACCCGAGCCAAAGTCAGATGCTCAACCGACTGGGCCACCCAGGCACCCCATGGATAACCATCTTTTAATTTGCATCAGTCCCAGCTACTTATCTGAATCCCAGTTCCATGTTTCCAGATGCACCTAGCACGTGATTTGTTGAAGGTTTCTCGAACTTCCCACTGAACCTACTCGTGACTAGACTGTGTTTCTCCTGCAAATGCGATGCCTGTTTTAACTGCTTGCTTTCTGTCTGTGGGAAGTTCCCAAATGAAAACCTTAGAATCATCTTTGGCTTTGGTTCCCACTCTTGGATCATTTGTATCTGTTAAGCAAACAAATCTTGCTGGGTGGTGTTTTCTTGGCTCCTTTGACCCTTTCCCTTCAATTCCTGCTGCCAGAGTCCTAAAGCCACCAATTTTCTAACAAAGTCTAGACTTTCCATCCCCATAGAGTCCAGTCCCTGCTCTTCATTTCTAGGATGGAACAGGACGCCTTGATGTGGTCTTCTTAGAACCACTGTTGACTCTTTTTTTATGATTAGTTTTTTATTTTACTTTATTTTAATTTTTAATGTTTATTTCTGAGAGACACAGCATGAGTCGGGGAGGGGCAGAGAGGAAGGGAGACACAGAATCTGAAGCAGGCTCCAGGCTTTGAGCTGTCAGCAGAGAGCCCCATGTGTGGCTTGAACTCACGAACCATGAAATCCTGACCTGAGCCGAAGTCGGACGCTTAACCGACTGAGCCACCCAGGCGCCCCAAATTACTTCTTAATACTTAAGGGCAAAAGGGTCTGTCCTGTTTTTCTCCAGAAGGTTCAGGAGTAAAACGTAAGGGGGGAAAATGCTACAGCTTTAAACTCAGAATGTCCTCTTTATGACAAAAAAAGTATGGGCTGCTGTCAAAACCCACATTTTATTTCAAACACCAGTCCAGTCTCCATCAGCTCCAAACTCCCAATAATAATAATACACCTTTTAGTTCCCTAAAGTCTAGCACTATAACCTTCCATGCCATCAGCTTTCTCTCCAAATACAGATTCTGACGACTTACGTCCCGAAGCCTTCTATTAGCTGCTTTAGGCAGCTTCCATGGTTGATTTTGAATGTCCACGTGTATGATGCTCCTGGGCTGCCTTCCTCTCAGAAGGTACAAAAAGCATGCGTCTCTTAGTTAAATTGTATAGGTGTGCAGTAGCCTAGATCTTGAGCAGAAGGTGTTCTTTTATTTTTTAGTGTTTGTTTATTTTGAGAGACAGCGTGTGCACACAAGAGGTAGAGGGGCAGAGAGGAGATCCCAAGCGGGCTCCGCGCTGCAGTGCAGAGCCTGATGCGGGGCTCCAGCTCACAAACCTTGAGATCATGAGCTAAGCTGAAATCAAGAGTCAGCATCTTAACCAATGGAGCCACCCGGGCGCCGCAAGAGTTCGTGAAGGTTCTATATATCCTAGACCAGAGTAGGAGCTAGTGCTAGCCGGTGACGAAGAGACCAGGCATAGAAATTTGCTGGTGATTCTTACAGTACCCGACTTCTTTCAGGGCGCTGGCTAGGGTGCACTCACCTGCGGTGGGGTAGGGCGGTCATGGAAGATCTAGGTTTGGAGATTTCTGATGCTGTTAATCTTTAGGCACGATCAGCAGCCGAGCTGAGCCCCCGGGTGATCAAGAGAACCTCTCGGGGAGAATCTGTTTCACCAGAGAGCGGGGTC
>NW_027532818.1:168210-168733 GCF_008692635.1 Crocuta crocuta | reverse complement strand
ATGTGTCTAGATTCTCCAGCTTTCAGAGAGCACTTCAGTTTCCACCGAAGCCCTTGGCCTCCTTGAACGGTAGAGGCCTGTCTGCCTTGACGCCTTCCCAGCGCGTTGGGGTTGGGGAAGGGGTGCACGCGTCCGCCCGTAGGTCTGGGTCGCCTGTTGTCTGTCTGACTCCTGGAGCACGGCTTCCTGCTTCCCGCTTGTCTGCCGCCTCCTGCCGCGTAACTTTCAGATCGTGCAGGACGTTTCTTCCCCTCTCCCACGGCTCTGACCCGGTCCTGGGCACCTGTGTCCCGGGCACCTGTGTCCCACCTGCGAGCAGACACCGACGGTGCTCCACCCCCATGCCCTCGGCGCCCTTCACGTTTAGGGGCGCAGTGCCTCCAGTGTACGCTCCCCCTTGATAGCACCCACGTTTCTTTATAGGCAGAGCCGCAAAAAGGTTCTAGTTTTGCTAGCTGGGTTTCCAAAAGAGTGATTTTTTTTTTCTCTCTGAAGACCATCACACGTGTTCACAGGTCCTGTT
>NW_027532818.1:163486-168155 GCF_008692635.1 Crocuta crocuta | reverse complement strand
AATCTCTACAGAGGAAATGAACACAAGTCACCCTGGGAAGAGAATTGTTGGTAGAAAAGACTCCCCTCCTGCCCACGAATAGGCCCCTCTCTCTGATGACCCAAAACCTAACTTCAGTTGTATTTACCAGGCTGCCGGCCGCTGACCCTGATTTCTCTGCTTACCCACAAGGTGACTTGTGGAAGGTTCTGGATCTCTCCAGACCTCCGTTTCCTAATGGGGAAAAACAGGGAAGTTAAGGGTTCTTAGGTCACAGGCTGGCCTGACGGTCAAATGCAGAAGTGTACGCCCAGGGTTTAGAGAGAGTTTGGCCCACAGTTGGAGCTCACGTGATTGCTGTTGTTACCCTCCAGCTGTCTTTCCCCCCTTCTTTCTTTTTCTTTCTTTCTTTCTTTTTTTTTTTTAACAGGCTTCACACCCAGTGTGGGGCCCAATGTGGGGCCTGAACCCGGGACCCTGAGATCAAGACCTGAGCTCAGATCAAGAGTCGGACACATAACCGACCGAGCCACCCAGGCATCCCTCTTTCTCCTTTCTTTAAACTTATTTACAGACTTCTTGCCGTTTTCCCGCCACTCCTTCTCAAGCCATTGCCCTTACTTAACTCAGTGGCGTGTTAGTAAATGGAATCATCTCAGGGGCTTTGAGAGACACCCTGATACCAGGAAGCCGGTGATCCACCTCCAGCCGATTTGATCAGAATCTCTAGAGATTAGTCCTTGGGTCTAACTCCTGCTTTGGGGAGGGTCCATCAGACGCTCCTGATGGATGGGCAGGACGGAGGGCTTCCCGTCCCTGGGCCCATGGAGCTCTGCTAGAAAGCCTTCAGGGGTCACCTGCCCAGCCCAGTGGCCTTTTCCTCCTCATCCTTATCTCCTTGAATTTGTCCACGAGGAGCTCTTCCTCGTAAGTTTCCCTTTTGTTCTTCCCTGGTCTTTCCTGCTCCGTCTCCCTCAGTGCTTCCCTTCCTCTCCTGCGCTCCCAGATGGGGCTGTTCTTGGGAACACCACTCTGGCGTGCTGAGCCCTAGCTCTGACCCGTGTTGGGAGCCTGCGACCTGCGTCCCTCGCCGCCTGTGAGACCCCCAGGATTTAGCCTGGCCCATCTCACGAACAAAGCCTAGGCTTTGCCATTTATTAGCAGAGAGGCCTTGGGCCATCCACTTAGCCTCTCCATGCCTCCGATCCCTTACCTGGACAACGCAGCTACCAAGGGTGTTGACTTCCTAGGGTCGCTGTGAGGAATGAGGATTAAATTCGTGAATTCAGGTAGAGGGGTTAGACCGGCACCTGGCCCACAGTGGTCCGCAGATGGGAGCTGCTTGGCGTCGGAGCATTATTCGTGCTGTCTCCAATGCTATGGTCAATGGTGTCCCCGTGCCCTGCGCCTCCCACCCCTGCGCCAGCCTTCTCTGTGAGCCACGCACGCGGCAAGGTTACTGTGGCATGAATGTCCTTGGAAGCCATGCATGGATTCTCATCACCATCTTGGGCATCAGCTAGTGTCCTCCTCACTAAGCTGGGCACTGGAGAGGGTGCGTAATTGCCCAAGGCCACACAGCTGGTAAGATGCATGGCCATGGCCAAATTTGAGCCTGAGTGAGATGGTGACTCAAACCTGGGGTGACCAGCCATCCCAGTCTTCCCTGGACGGAGGGTTTTCCGAGGACGGGGATTCTCAGCGCTGGACCAGAACGTCCCAGGCAGACTGCGACCCAAGTGGTCAGCCTGTGTAATCCTACCCAAGCCCTCCCTACCCACCTCCAAAGAAAGTAATCTTGATCTCAGCTACCTACAAAATGGCCTTGACTTCATCCACAAAGTGGAAATGGTAGTGTGATACCGTGATTCGTAATAAGAAATGCTTACTGGGTCTTCCATCCCGGTTCCTGGCATGGAGATCCGAGGACCTTGGGAATTGCCTCCATGATGGGAGCAATAGAAAGTGTCTTGTTGTTGCGTGAATGAGGTGACTTTCGGAGAGGATTTAAGGATGGGGGCTGGTTGCCAGGGGACCCGAGCGAGTGCCTGGGGAAGGGGAGGGGCCGGAGATGGAATTCAATCTCCAGTGGTCAGTGGTGTCATCTGTCAAGCCTGTGTGGCGGAGCCTCCGTAAAAACCCAGGAGGACTGCGTTCGGAGAGCTGGGTTGGTGAATACATGTGGTTGCAAGAAGGGACATGCTCCACATAGAAGCTCAGCGCCCTTTCCCCACGCCTTGTCCGACGCAGCCCTTCCATCTGGCTGTTCCATGCTTCTATTCTCTTATAACACACTGGTGATTTAGGACGTAAAATGTTTTTTTCAGAGTTCTGTGAGCTGCTCAAACAAGTTAATCAAACCCAGGGAAGGGATCGTTGAAAACGCCAATCCTATAGCCTGTCGGTCGGAAGCACAGATGACAAATGGTACTTCATCTATTGATGGATACTAGGGCTGCTGCCGTAACTTGGCTATTGCAAATAATGCAGTAAACATAGGGGTGCATGTATCCTTCCAAATTAGTGTTTTCGTATTCTTTGGGTACATACCCAATAGTGGAATTACTGGATCTTACGGTAATTCTATTTTTAATTTTTTTAAAACAGAAACGCTAAGTTCTATACCCAGTGTGGGGCTCAAACTCAAAACCCCAAGATCAAGAGTTGCATGCTCTACTGACTGAGCCAGCCAGGCACCTCTCTCTTTTGAACTTTATTTTGAGAGAGGAAGAAAGCACAAGGAGGAGAGAGAGAATCCCACGCAGGCTTTGCACCGTCCACGCAGAGCCCAGTGTGGGCTCCTGAACTCTCAAACATGAGATCATGACCTGAGCCAAAGTCAGACGCTTAACCCAGCTGAGCCACCCAGGTGCCCTGGGGTCTAGAGAATTTCTTGAGAGAGTGAGCCTGGGAGGCCGTATCCCACCTCCTGCCCTAAGAAAGTACCTGCCTCCCAGAGGCAGACCTTGAGACTTAAATATGAGTGAAAATAACTTGCAGGTGATTCAAGGCAACAATGGTAAAGAAGAGTGTAGGTAAGACAAGGGAAGGAAGCCATAAGCAGAGTGGGTGTTCAGGGAGCTTGCACCGTGGTCCCCATCACGCTAAGCAGTTCGCAGTAGCACAGGGCCACCCTCATGAGGGCGTAATGGAAATGTATGGTGGGCTTCTAGTAGACATGATGATCGGGGGGTACTAATGTCAGCCAATGCTAGACATCGTCAGCTATATTATCAACCCCAAGCAGTTGTGTCTGACACCAACTGGGTACTAAATACAGCTTTTTAAAAGCTATTTTTTAAACGTTTATAATTCTTGAGAGAGAGAGAGCACAAGCAGGGAAGGGGCAGAGAGAGGGAAACACAGAATCCGAAGCACGCTCCAGGCTCTGAGCTGTCAGCACAGAGCATGACACAGGGCTCGAACTCAAGAACAACGAGATCATGAGCTGAGCTGAAGTCGGATGCTTAACTGACTTGAGCTACCCAGGCACCCCAAGTGGGTGCTAAATAAATTACTGTATATGTATAAACACACAGAATGTGTGGAATAAAAGCCAGAAGCAAGCACAGTGGAAGAGAAATTTCATTTACTCCTTCATCCACCCATTTATTCATGGAAACAAGATTCCTTCTTTACTGAAATGAACCCTGTTTTTCCATTTCAAATACAGTCTTTTGGGATAGTTGATTCCAACCCTCCCCTCCCCCCCACCTTCCTACGAAAGAAAATGTTAGGAAATGTTAGGATCATGGAACTTTGGAGAGAGACCCTTAAGGATCCAGAAGCCTTCACAAGCATGATATAGATGTAGAAAGAGAGGCCCGAAGACATAAACTGGCTTTGCCCAAGTTGAGGAAATTAGTTGGTAGAGCCCTGAACCAAACCCGGATTCTCCTGATTTCCATTGCTGGGCTCTGTCTACCAAACCATGCTTCCTCTCTCAAAAGGACCAGCACTCCTGTGGGTCAGGACAACGTGGTTTGGGACCAGTTATTATCTGAGCAGAGACCATTTTCAAGATTATCTGTTTTGTAAACTCCCGCCATATAAAAACTCGTATAAGACAACTTATGAAAGTAGGGGATAATACAGGAACAACATTGCTATGTATAGAACCCAAAGCGTTTTTCTTCTTCCTTCCTCATTTCCACCGCACCCAAAGTACTTCTGTTAGCACTGACACCATTAATCCTAATGTATTGACATTTCTGTCACCCAAGGCAAGGGATTATCTCTTATTCATCTTTCCATCCCAACCGGACGCAGCGTCCTGCGCGTGATTGTCAAGAGGACAATAAATGGGTTAAAGGAATAAGTCTGTAAACCATAGGAGAACTGTTTGCAAATCGGGAGACGTATATGTAAAAAAAAGAGAGAACGGAAGACAATATTTGTTTTTAGCAAATGTTGCTACTTTTAGCCTTACAAAAGGAATGACAGACAGTTGCAATTTTACAGCGTCCAGAACATCTCTCAGCCTGGCTTTCCCAAGTCAAGTCAGAGCAACTAGGAGCAAAACCTCTGTACGTTGAAGGCCCATCCAAACAGAGTTGCCCGGGTTTAATTCTTAGACATCAGCGTATAGGATTTCTGTAGGACAAAATAAATAGACCTTGCAGGGCTATGCCAGGTTATTATGTTCAGTTGTGAACAGGAAGACAGCAAAGGATATTTACATGGAATGAAA
>NW_027532818.1:161988-163384 GCF_008692635.1 Crocuta crocuta | reverse complement strand
GACTGAATGAAGGAAGCTGGAAACATGAATTTAATCAAAGTCAAGGGCGCTAACATTCAGACCACGAAATTTCATTCATGGGCAGGGAGATTTTTCTAGACAGTAGGCACACATAAAGCGTCCTAGATCACGGACTCCCTTAAAAATCAGATGAAAGCCATGCCCATCCTCCAGCACATAACTCCCCGACATCTAAAGTACTCCCCATTTCTGGTGGTGAGCTGGCTTTCCTTCACCACCCCAGGTCATGAATTCCTGCGACGAAGAATGAAATCTGGCAGCAAAATTAACCACCAGAGGGTTCTGACTCCCAAATCCATCTTGTCTCCATTCTGCCCCGATGGATGACCGTGAACAAGATGTAACTGCTATAAACTTCACGTGGCTCATCCGTAAACTGGTGTGATAATATCTACCTATTGCCAAGAGTTCAGAATTACTCTGAAATGTCCAGCATATGCTAATCGCTCCACAGTTGTCCATTTCTCTTCAGTTACCAAGTGGGAGGTCCCGGAAGCTGGTTACATTTGAGGGATAGTGAATCAGGCCGTTGTTTTTTTCTCTTTTAATTTGACTGTTTTCTTCTGCTCCCCAAGAGGTGTGGTTCAGTGTGCTGAAGGAGGCCAGGGGCTAGCTGTCCAGCCCAGGTCCCCAGGGAGAAAAAAAGCAGAGACTGTCCGGCAGACAGCGGTTTCCACAGGGCCTGGCACTTGGTCGGTTCCAGATAAATGAGCAAGAATGGAGGGAGAGGACAGGAATGGAAGGAAGGAGAGGCAGAGGAACAGGAAGGGAAGGGAGACTGAAAGTGGTTGGGATTTTTCTTCTAGCACAGAGCTCCAAGAACAGGGTCCCCGACAGGCCCAGGGTGAAGAAAAGCAATGTGTGTACGTGAAGATTCAGCTTGCCGTACAGAATTTCATGGAACAAATGACATGGGTGATGGATATGAAAGAAGGCACATGTTGGGATGAGCACTGGGTGCTGTATGTAAGTGATGAATCACCGAATTCCTCTCCTGAAACCAACACTGCCCTGAACTAAAATTTAAGTTAAACTAACGTTTAAGTAAAACTAACATTTAAATAAAAAATTATAAAACACAACAAAACAAAGAAATGGAAAGAAAAACAGACTGGACAGACATCAGTTTCTAGAACGTGTCACTACACGGAACATAGAAGACTAAGAATTAAGGGGTGCCATTTTCCTCTTGAGTAGGAGTGGTGATCTAGAAAATCTCTTGAAGTTTGAGGGAAGGGCCATGTGACGGAAACAGGCAGGGCCTCAAATCAGTGGTTCTCCATCTTGTTTTGCCATTAGAACCACCAGGGAAGAAGGTGGGGCCGGGACCTCCGTAGTTTCAAAGCTTCCCAGGTGATCTCAGTGTGCGGCTGAA
>NW_027532818.1:158190-158488 GCF_008692635.1 Crocuta crocuta | reverse complement strand
TTCGTTTTAGCAAATGTTGCTACTTTTAGCCTTACAAAAGGAATGACAGACAGTTGCAATTTTACAGCGTCCAGAACATCTCTCAGCCTGGCTTTCCCAAGTCAAGTCAGAGCAACTAGGAGCAAAACCTCTGTACGTTGAAGGCCCATCCAAACAGAGTTGCCCGGGTTTAATTCTTAGACATCAGCGTATAGGATTTCTGTAGGACAAAATAAATAGACCTTGCAGGGCTATGCCAGGTTATTATGTTCAGTTGTGAACAGGAAGACAGCAAAGGATATTTACACATGGAATGAAA
>NW_027532818.1:153946-158110 GCF_008692635.1 Crocuta crocuta | reverse complement strand
TGATGACTGAATGAAGGAAGCTGGAAACATGAATTTAATCAAAGTCAAGGGCGCTAACATTCAGACCACGAAATTTCATTCATGGGCAGGGAGATTTTTCTAGACAGTAGGCACACATAAAGCGTCCTAGATCACGGACTCCCTTAAAAATCAGATGAAAGCCATGCCCATCCTCCAGCACATAACTCCCCGACATCTAAAGTACTCCCCATTTCTGGTGGTGAGCTGGCTTTCCTTCACCACCCCAGGTCATGAATTCCTGCGACGAAGAATGAAATCTGGCAGCAAAATTAACCACCAGAGGGTTCTGACTCCCAAATCCATCTTGTCTCCATTCTGCCCCGATGGATGACCGTGAACAAGATGTAACTGCTATAAACTTCACGTGGCTCATCCGTAAACTGGTGTGATAATATCTACCTATTGCCAAGAGTTCAGAATTACTCTGAAATGTCCAGCATATGCTAATCGCTCCACAGTTGTCCATTTCTCTTCAGTTACCAAGTGGGAGGTCCCGGAAGCTGGTTACATTTGAGGGATAGTGAATCAGGCCGTTGTTTTTTTCTCTTTTAATTTGACTGTTTTCTTCTGCTCCCCAAGAGGTGTGGTTCAGTGTGCTGAAGGAGGCCAGGGGCTAGCTGTCCAGCCCAGGTCCCCAGGGAGAAAAAAAGCAGAGACTGTCCGGCAGACAGCGGTTTCCACAGGGCCTGGCACTTGGTCGGTTCCAGATAAATGAGCAAGAATGGAGGGAGAGGACAGGAATGGAAGGAAGGAGAGGCAGAGGAACAGGAAGGGAAGGGAGACTGAAAGTGGTTGGGATTTTTCTTCTAGCACAGAGCTCCAAGAACAGGGTCCCCGACAGGCCCAGGGTGAAGAAAAGCAATGTGTGTACGTGAAGATTCAGCTTGCCGTACAGAATTTCATGGAACAAATGACATGGGTGATGGATATGAAAGAAGGCACATGTTGGGATGAGCACTGGGTGCTGTATGTAAGTGATGAATCACCGAATTCCTCTCCTGAAACCAACACTGCCCTGAACTAAAATTTAAGTTAAACTAACGTTTAAGTAAAACTAACATTTAAATAAAAAATTATAAAACACAACAAAACAAAGAAATGGAAAGAAAAACAGACTGGACAGACATCAGTTTCTAGAACGTGTCACTACACGGAACATAGAAGACTAAGAATTAAGGGGTGCCATTTTCCTCTTGAGTAGGAGTGGTGATCTAGAAAATCTCTTGAAGTTTGAGGGAAGGGCCATGTGACGGAAACAGGCAGGGCCTCAAATCAGTGGTTCTCCATCTTGTTTTGCCATTAGAACCACCAGGGAAGAAGGTGGGGCCGNACAAACCGTGAGATCATGACCTGAGCCAAAGTCAGATGCTTAACTGACTGAGCCATCCAGGCACCCCTCTAATTTTTTTTTTAAGCTTTTGATTTTTATGTATTTTGAGAGAGTGAGCAAGCAGGGCAGGGGCAGAGAGGGAGGATGACAGAATCTCAAGCAAGCTCTGCGCTATTAACGCGGAGCCCAATGCAGGGCTTGCACTCATGAACCTCGAGACTGTGACCTGAGCCAAAGTCAAGAGTCTGATACCCGACCTACTGAGCCACCCAGGCACCCCCTCCAGATGATCTCTAGACTCTCACTTTCCGGACAGGCAGTATAGGCATCATTTGGGATCTTTTTAGTAACCAAGACTCGGGCCTTATTCCAGAGCTAACTACCCATCAGAATCTGCATTTTAACGAGACCCCCAGCTAATGCGTGCTGACCTTCGAGTGTGAAAGCTCTGGTCTAGACCCTCTTCCGCCCAGCCGTTTCATCTCACAATGCTTTGCTTCCGGTGCTGCTATTTCAATACAATTTTTGGATCTCCGCGCCAGGCACAATGTCAGTATTAAAAGTTTTAAACGTGCATTACATGTATATATTTGAGAAGGCGCAAGAATATCCCGTCACACCTGTACCACGCAGGGGGCTCGGCGAAAATAGACTGGGAAGGAAAAGAAGCACCATAAAAGGTGCGGATGATTTTATGAGCTGCTGATCAAAGATTGTTTTTCCTTTGTAGAATGCAGTGGGGCCCCCTAAAGCCCAGCGCTCTTCAAAGTCAGCAACGGCCAGTGCGGTTATTAGAAACACCTGCCTCTGCATGGCAGTCTGCGTCCAATGGCTTCTCACCTGGCAACACACAGTCCCCAGGTTCCTCCCCTGTTCCCCATGCTACCCAAAGGCGCGCTTGTCCACGGCTCTTCCAGGAAATAATAGGTGGGTTGGCGGAGGAGAGTTTGACCACTCTGGAAGGTTTCTGTTAGAACGTTCATCACCTCCTTTAAGCATACAGAAGAGAAGTCTGTTCTGAACAAAGCAAACATCATAAACAGCCTCAAGTTTAGAACTCAGGGCGATGGGGATACCTGGATGGCTCAGTCAGCTGAGTGTCCGACTTCTGGGGATACCTGGATGGCTCAGTCAGCTGAGTGTCCGACTTCTGCTCAGGTCATGATGTCACGGCTCGTGAGTTCGAGCCTCACCTTGGGCTCTCAGCAGAGAGCCCGCTTCAGATGCTCTGTCTCCCTCTCTCTCTCTCTTTCTCTCTCTCTGAAAAATAAATAAAACGTTAAAAAAAAAAAGACCTCAGGGCTGAGAAGGCAGGACGGCCCCCACGTGTTAGGCTATTCATGTTTCATTAGGACTTTTTGGAATGAGATATTTAGATCTGAGTGTTTAGGGAGACGTGGCATGGCCCAGATTCCAGAATTGCCAATTTCAGTTTCTGGACATCAGGTAGCGCCCCTGCCCAGCCCCCCACCCTCACCCCTCAGGCCTTGTCGCCGCAGTAGGATTCAGCAGTAAGCATCTACAGGGCTGGAGGCTTCGTTTGGCTGTCAGACCCCAGGCCGCTCTCTGCAAGTTAGGCGGAAGTGCTGGGTTCAGCACTCCAGCAGATGCTTTCTGGCAGTGACTGAATGCGGGTGCCTTATGGATGAGATCACGTGGAGATGCATGTTGCAGGCTGGCTCCAGGAGATGTGCAGCGTCTGGAAGCTCTGGTTACCCCCCCCCCCATGACCCGATGATACATACTTGCCATTTTCCTTCCCTTCCAGCTTTTACTCCTCACTCCCCTCCCAGTGTGGTCAGCACCTCCAGAGAAAACTTGCACCCCACTCCTTGCCTCCTGGTCCGCTGTGGGGAAACCCACACTAAGCTTTTATACTCCATTTGCTTTGGGGTATTTGCAGGTACACAGTTCTTTACCTTCTATTTCAATTTTAGTATTTTCAGTAAGTCAAACCAGTTTGGGTGTGAAGAGTTCGAAGGATTACAGTAATGGCCTTAGAGCAGTCATCTTACTAACTTATTCATGAGACTCCTTTGACACCTGAAGCCACCAAGGCAGAAGAAGAGGAGAAAAGGATTTCTAAAGCAGCGGAGCTCAGGGGAGAAGCCCTCCTTTCCCATCCCAGCTCTTACACTTGTTACTTGTAGGACTTTGGGGAAGTCGCTTAACCCCTCTGACTGCTTTTCTGGACACCTCAGAAATGAGGGGACTAGTGACGACGCCCTACAGAGTTGTGGGTGTTGAGTAAGATGACGCATGTAGAGTGTTAGGACAGGGCCTGTCCCCATTTTCCATGAACGGCTGGCTCAGCGGCCTACCCGGTTACTAACCAAGGATACTGAATCCATTAGGATACGTTCAACCGTGAAACCAAAGACGCAGCTAAACACGGCTTCCACCAATAAGGAGATCCATTAGGGTTTAAATGAGGAACGTGCAGCTTGAATCTTCCCCATCTCTGCCTCTGACATCGTATTGGCTACAAGACAAACCTCCTTCTCTATATACTTGTCTTGGTTTCCAATAGCAGGTCATAGGCGGTATCAGCATCACAGATGGTCACAGCCTCAGCTTGTCTGGCACTGCTGACCTTGGCTGGGCTCATTCGTGCATCGGTGGGTTGGAGGTTACACGCTAGGCTCGACTGTGTGGCTCTGTCCCACCTGTTCCTCATTCGCCTCGGGCTCCGATGCCAGCTGGGGCATGGCCTTCCCTTGTCCAGGAGAGGCGTCGGCTGGGACCCGGCACCTTGGCTAACTTCTGCCCTTGTGCCATCGGTGTAAAGCAAGTCACAGCCAAGGACAGAGAAA
>NW_027532818.1:153494-153857 GCF_008692635.1 Crocuta crocuta | reverse complement strand
AGGACCGGACGTGTTTCTGCCACTAGATTCTGCGCTGGTTCCCATGTTAGTGAGCCGTTGCAAATGAGCCTGGGAGACCACTTGTCAAACGAAGGGCTGGCCCCGGACGCGGTGACCTTCCAGCTCTAGCGGCCCACGATTTACAGCGTGTGGGAGAAAACCTAGCGGAGTATGAAAACCTCAACAAGAGTGGTACACAAGCCCTCTGAACCGGCATCCTTGCTTTGACCAAATTCTGAAACCCGAGCGCAGGTATCCCTGAAATCTGCCCCAGGCAGACGGCGCCGCGCGGTGACTGGGAGTCTGGGGGAAGGTGCTCCGGCGAGCAGAGGGCGCGGAGGATGCGCGGGTCGCGCCGGAGGC
>NW_027532818.1:152640-153309 GCF_008692635.1 Crocuta crocuta | reverse complement strand
CTGAGGACGATGGAGTAAGCGTTGGGGCAGGGGGCTCCTCTCCTCGGTGCCTTTCTGAGGAAGGTTAATGAACTGGAAAGGAGAGGATGTGGTTGTCACATGAAATCGACTCCTTTTTCTTGCTGTGGCAGCTTAGACCCTGAAGCTGTTTCCCTACTGTCAATAAACTTTTCAAAGCCCTGAAAAACTTCCATGTCCAGAGATCAGCAAAGCCACTTGGTAAATACAAACGTAGGTAGTGCTTACTGTCGCCTGGCCCTGTTCTGAACACTTGACTGTGGACCCGTTTAAAGCCCATAAGCGTTGCATGTGATAAGCATGATTATTACAATCCCCATGTGGCAGAGAAGAGAAATGAGGCCCAAAGAAGTTGAGTTACTTGCCCAAGGACGCACAGCCAGTAAGCGATGGAGCCTGGGTTCAATCCCAGGCAGTCTGGCTCAGGTCCCTGCACGTCTCTTCCACACTAGGGTGACCTTTTAGGAACCACTCCCTGGGAACGCTTTTCCGTCCTCTGGTTGTGATTGCTTGCTCTCGAAGTATGCACTAGAGCTGGGTTTCTTTGTTGTAGCTCTGTCGACCTTTTGGGCTGGGCTGGCCAGGCCAATTAGTGGTTGGGGATAGTGGCAAAGCTGTCTTGGCAATCACGGGATTTTGAGCAGCATGTAG
>NW_027532818.1:137156-152540 GCF_008692635.1 Crocuta crocuta | reverse complement strand
TTGGCTATGGAGGTTTGTTAGTCACTAATTCCCGGGGAGAGCAGGCTGAGAGCCTTGGTTTGGAATGGGCTTGTTAAAGGTGAGCCTGACTATCTTTGTTTGACTTAGAGGGGGGAAAAAAAACCCTTTCATCAGTCAGCCACAGTATTAAGGGATTTTGAAGTTCAAACAGAACAAACCTCAAACCAGGTTCTCAGAATGTATGATCGTAAGTTTCAATTTCCTTTCCACCATGAAAATGTAAGCAGATGCAGTTTTGCTCATAATCACATTTTCCTTGAACGTTGGGGGTTCTTGTATTGTTAGAAAGCCCACTTGAGAAAGACCAAATGCCGTTTGGAGAGGAGATTACCAGTTCCTTAGCAGCTGGCACACCGATCTCCAAGAGCTGCACTTTTTAAAGCCACCAAATTAAAATAAAAGCCGAAAAGCCCTCACATAAACCAAGGAAAATTAAAATGAAGCACCCATGTCAGGATTCTAGAGTTCTGTGGCTTTCGAGATGTGAAATGTGCTTCCTTTACACAGTGTCAGGCTCAGAGGCTGGTGTGTTTATTATCTGCTCAGCAGACTTGGGAATGTCAAGTGGTCAACCCTTCAGAACTGCCCAGAAACCACGTTGAATCACCTCCAGCATCCATGTTAAGGATGATACGTTTACAGAAAGGCAAGACGCTTGCCACAGAAGAGCGTGTCCTCTGGCTGTTTCCTGAGGCTTCACACCTTTACAGTAAAATCTGTGACTGTTATATAGAGATTTCTAGTAGAAGCTCTGTTTTTAATTAAAATACTGCACCATGATTTTAGTGATTTAGAAAGCTGTATGCTTCCTAAATGGTGCTTAGTGCATAGTACATAGTTAACATTCATCAAATGAATAAATCATTAGCAGCGTGTGTTTTCCTCATCTGAAGCCTCAATATTTGGCTTGAATCTTATATATTTAAAAAATTATTTTTAATACTTTATTTCTTTTTGAGAGAGAGAGAGAGAGACAGAGCATGAGCCCGGGAGGGGCAGAGAGAGGAGGAGACACAGAGTCTGAAGCAGGCTCCAGGCTCTGAGCCATCAGCACAGAGCCCAACGTGCCGGCTTGAACTCATGAACTGCAAGATCGTGACCTGAGCTGAAGTCAGACACCTAACCGACTGAGCCACCCAGATGCCCCTGAATCCTATATTTTTTAAATGCTCTCTGGGCATTGGGACTATTTGCCAGCCTAGGACATTTATTGAGCTGAATTCCACCTCCACGGTGTTCCAGGAGTTAACACTGGCATCTTTTGGCCTTGAGCACATAAGATAAATATTAATGTTGTTATTCTTTTCAAGTTTGGAGCAACTCCCTGTTCATAGCGTATTTCTGTTAACCATTTTTTTTCTTCATCGAATTCAAATGAAGATAACGTGAGATGAAGGAATGACTGGGTTCAGGCGCTCAGGAAGAGAGATGCCTGCTTTCTGTAAATCACGCCTACGTTGAAAACTGATTCTTCTCAGAGCCCTGCTAAGGAAGTGCCCTTGTAAGAATTTCCCACAAACTTTGTGGCTTTAAAAAACACAGATTTACTCTCTTGGAGTTCTGGAGATCAGAAATCCAGAATGAGTCGTAAGAGACTAAGATTCAGGTGTTGGGAGGGCTAGTTCCTTCCAGAGGCTCTGGGGGGCTGGGAGGGGAGCATCTCTTACAGTTTCTGGAGGCTTCCAACAATCCTAGGCTTGCGTCCACATCACCTCAGTCCCTTCCTCATCACCTTGCCTTTTTTCTCTTAGTCCTCTTCCTCCTCGAAGAAGCAGCCTGTGTATATCAGCCCCACCCAGGTCGTCCAGGATGCTGTCACCCATCCTAAGACCCTTAATTTGGTCACATCTGCAAAAAGTCCCTTTTGCCATGTACAGGTTCCAAGGATTGGGACGTGGGCATCTTTGGGGAGGCCGTTTTTCAGCCTTCGACAGGAAGTGTGGTCTGTTGCCCTTGGTTTTATGGGCTGGACCTTATTTTTTTGTTTTGTTTTTAAAAATGTTTTATTTATTTTTGAGAGAGAGAGAGAGCCATGAATGTGGGAGGGGCAGAGAGAGATCGAGAATCTGAAGCAGGCTCCGAGCTGTCAGCACAGAGCCCTATGCGGGGCTGGAACTCCTGAACCATGAGATCGTGACCTGAGCTAGAGTCAGACGCTTAACCCACTGAGCCTCCCACGTGCCCCTGCGTCTTATTTTTAAACACGATTTTAGTGATTTGTGAGTGGTTGAGGTACCATTCATCTCTTAAAATTAGAATTTGTAGGAATATACCCAAAACTCGGGAGCCCAGTTCTTCTAGGAAATAGTGGCCATGAAATGTCCAATTACAGCATAGAAATCATTGCTGAGCAACCTTATTTCAATAGTTTCATTGGTTTAGGAGGTTACTAAAATCCTATTTGCATGTAATTTATGCGTGTAAGCCAAGGTTGCGTGAACATTAAAATGAAAATAAGCATCTTAACCCAGTCTTCATAAATCAGAAACTCACTTTTTGATGTGATTTCAATCGCTTCTCCCCTCAACCCTAAGAAAGAGATAGGGTACCTATTTGACAGACATTGGGATGGATAAACTTGAAGAAATACGATGAATTTCCAAGAGCTTATTTGATTTGATCTTCTGCTTTTAGAGCAGTGACATTCCAGTATTCCAAATTTACCCCCCCCCCAAATTGGATATCAATGCTGACATTTTTGCAAAATGCTTTCTCGTACATTCTCACCAGCGATCTTGTTTACCTTGGTTCTTGCCCAGTATGATCTAGGGATGTGTGTAGAATAACGGAGGAATTTCTGATGCTCTACCCTCCCAATAGCACCGCCTCCTTCCTCTAAGTTGACATAATCTCGAAGCCGATTCTGAGACCAGGATTCGAGTGTATGTGGTTTATTTGTAAGGGACCCCAGAAAGTTCTAGTAGGGAAAGACGTGTTAGGGAAATAAGTTCCCACTGTGATTTAATCCTGGTGGGGAATTCTAGAAGCCCATAGGACGCAAAGCTCAGCGCTACCCCCCTGGAGGCAAGGGAGCTGGGGCATTTATGCTCCCATCAGCCATTGGTTGAGGGCTTCTGAGAAGGGGCAGTCTACACATCCAGCTTGCCATGGGCACAGGCAGAGTTGGCTGCCACTAACAGGGAAAGCTCTTAGACATCACAAAATGAGGCTGGCCACCAACCACAAGGCACCATTTGTCTCTGACCTGATGACACAGGGAGATACCTCAGGCACTTGTGCTTCTGGTGACAGGTTTTGGGACACAGACTCCTCAGGGGAGACTAAGGGCAGGACATACGGGTGTCCTGTGGTTTTGGGGGCTGAGTTGTGTCCTCCCTTCCAAATTCGTACGTTGAGAATGTGACTGTTGGGAGACGTAGGGTCTTTAAAGCGGAGATTAAGTTAAGGATGAGGTCATTAGGGTGGCCCTAGCCAGTCCTACTGGTGTCTTCGTAAGAAGAGGACATTAGGACACACAGGCGCACGTGCACACGCATGACCGCAGAGGAAAGACTGGAAAGACCGTGTGAAGGCGTCAGGAGAAGACGGTCATCTGTAGGCCAAGGAGTGAGGCCTCAGGAGAAACCAACTGAGCCTTGATCTCAGACTTCCAGCCTCCAGAATAGTGAAAAAAATGCATTTCAGTCCCAGAAATCACCCAGTTTGTGGTCCATTGTTAGGGCAGCCCTGGCCAACTAACCCGAAAGCTAAGCACACAAAAGATAGAGACCTCGTGGGACCTGATGTTGATTTTCCGTTGAATGCACACTGAAAACTGGGTCTCCCAAGCCGTTTGACCTTGGGGGTTTTAGGTAGGAGGTGTCAAAGGAGGGTAACTGGCTAGTGAGCATAGCAACATTGCCTTTTTGATCCTTGAATATCGGCCGCAAGTAAGACAAAACCCACAGAACCTTGGTTTAAACAAATAGACATGTGTTTCTCAGGTAGGAGGGGGGAGTTGGGCGAGTCAGGCACCCAGGCAGCACCATCTAACGGCTCTACCAGAAGTTTCCCCCTTCATAGCCAAAGATGACTTCTTGAGCTCTGGCAAATATATCCCAGTTCCAGGCATAAGAGGAAATAAATGAGATCACCCTTTCTCCTGTGATAGCCACGTCCTAGAAGTTGTCACACACGGTCCTTCTGCTTACGCCCCATCAGCCAGGGCTTAGTTATGTGGCCATGCGTCACTGAAGCAAAGGCTGGGAAATCTAGTCTTTATTCTGAGTGACCACGTAATAGGGATCTTCCTACTTAGAAGAGAAGAACAGACATCGTGGTCCCACTTGCGATGTCAGCCATGTGTAAATTACAGATCACGTCTCCAATTTCCAGATGAATAAACCGGGTTTCAAAAGATTAAGTGATTTGCCTAAAATATCACAGCAGAGAGATGGCAGATTTAAAAGCCATGTTTGTCTCCCAAGGATAATTAGATCACTTTCCATGAGGTGTTCTCTCCAGAGTAAAAATGTACTGGTTTTAATAAGGTCTCGTTTTTTGTGTGTGTGTGTTTTTTTTAAACGTTTATTTATTTGTTTTGAGAGAGAGTGAGAGCAGGCGAGCACGAGCTGGGGAGGGGCAGAGGGAGAGGGGGACAGAGGATCCCAAGCAGGCTNAACCCAGTATTCTAAAAGTAGTTAAAATTAACTCACTTCAACTGAACATTAATTGAAGAATGACGTGCCCCAACGTCCCCCTGAATGCCAGAGATGCCTATCTCTCTGCCGCCCCCACTGAACAACTTTGTAGGTGAAGCAACAGATCTGTCTCTTTTGGTGAGCAGGGTGCAGGGTGAGAGTTGTGACTCCAGCTCCTAGCGCCGTTCCTGGCACGTAGTAGGTGTTGTATTCAAAAGAATGATTATGCATATATTACATTTTTACATATTACGGTTGACCCTTAACACACGTTTGAACTACCCAACCTTGGATTTTTTGTAGGACAGTACTGTAAATGCATTCTCTCTTCCTTACGATTTCCTTAATATTTCATTTTCTGTAGCTTCCTTGACTGTAAGAACACCATATTAATTCATATACAAAATATGTGTTAATCAACCTTTTTATCTTATCGGTAAGGCTACCAGTCAGTAGTAGGCTATTAGTTAAGTTGGGGGGAGGAGTCCAAAATTATATGAGGATTTTTGAGTTTGCCAGGGCCAGCGTCCCTAACTCCCACGTTGTTCACAGATGAACTGTGTCTGTGTATGTGTATATATACGTGTGTATATATATATGCGGGGGCCGGGGCGGGGAGAGCATATAGAACATAGGAAACATTCCGTAGAAACCGGATAGGAGAAATCTAGTCTGCATGAGTCAGGGAAAGTGGAGGACAGGGGCTGACATTTAAACTGTCCTTACGGAATGAATGTGAGCCCACCTGATAGAAAACAGAGGGGAGAAGGCAAACGTCCCAGTGCTTAATTCACAATAGATGTTGCATAGAAACAAATGAAGGGCTGGCTAGATTGAGACACACCTGCAAAAGGAATGTAAAAGGAAGGCACTGCGCCCAGATAGGAAGTGGGCTGGCTGGCATCTGGGGTCACGAGCCCGGTGACAGCCAAGAAGACAAGCTGGAACCAGGCTGCAAGGAGCCCTGTGGGTTGAGCCAAGGAGTTTGGACTTGGTTGTCAGAGCAGAGAGCAAAGCGAGGCCGCACACGAGGCTGCGTTCTGTAAAGATAACCCCATCCTGACCATGCTCGGAATGATCACAGTTGCACAGAATGATCTTTAAGGCGATGGACCATAGTTCCGTTAGACTGGCCGTCTTTTTCCTTTCCGGATGTACATAATATTCGTGTGCTTATAATCCGGGGTACCTCAGATCTGAGGAATGGAAATACAAAATTAAAAATCGACATACCAAAGCAGCAAGTATCTTTACAAAGACCGTCAGCTTTGCTCTTCAGGTAGTCCCTTTGCTTGGTTTCTGAGCACCACACGTATCAGTTTTCTATGGCTGTTCGACAAAATACTCCAAAGCTCAGAGGTTGAGAACATTTATTCTCCCTCACGGTTTCTGTGAGCGGGGAGTTCAGGAGCACTTTGGCTGCACGGGGTGTGGGGCTTTTCACAAGGTTGCAGCCAAGCTGTTGGCCAACGCTGTGGTCCCTCCGAAGGCTGGACTCCAGCTGGAGGGCCCGGTTCCAAGATGGCGCACTGGCCCGACCGCAGCAGGAGACTTCAGCTACTCACTGGCTGGTGGCAGGAAGCCTCACCCCTCGCCTTGTGGACTTCTCTGTAGAGCTGCTTGAGTGTCCTCATGGCACATCAGCAGACTTCCACATCGCAAGAAATCGAGGGAAGAGAGAGAGAGAGGGAGAGAGAGGAGGCAAAAGTTGCTATGCCTTCTGTGTCCTAACCTCAGAAGTTAGTCTCTGTCATGCTCACCATGATCTCTTCGTCTGAGGCCGGGTCCGAAGTCCAGTCCTGCATAAGGGGAGGGGACTTAGGCTTCACCTTTTGAAAGGAGAAATATCCAAAAAAATTGTGGGCAGATTTTAAAACCACCACGTCACATTTTCTGGTTTTCCATCTCCCACGCTGGTTACTCCTCAGCCTCTTTTACCAGCCTCCATCTGCACAGAGCTCCCTCCCTGGCCCGAGTTCCTTCCTTATCTCTACCCTATGCAGGCGATCTTTCCAGTTCTAGCTGTTTCAACACCATCTGTGTGTAGGTGACTTCAAAACGTCAGTGTCAAGTCCCAGGCGCTCGCTGCTGCACTCTTGACCTGTCCGTTCTGGTGTCCCGTTGAGCTTAGGACATCCCCAGCTGAGTTCTAGATCAGCCCTCCAGAGCTCACTGCTGCCCATGTCACCCACTCTCCCCGTTCCCAAAGACACAGTATCCTCACTGGTTCAAGCCCACAACCGGGGCATCATTCCTGACACCTCACTCTTCTCCCACTTGTGTTGAGTCTGGCGCTAAATCCTATCGCAGACCACGTCCCGAGCCCATCTCCTTGCCCTTCTCTTGCCTGCCACCGCCCAGCTGCCTCACTGTCGTCTGTCACCCGAACCCCCACGGTAGCTTCCCTGCGCTGCTGCTTGTGCCCCCCCTAGTTTAGTCCAAAGCGTTCCGCTTACAATTTAAATCAGGTGGTGTCAGCCCTCTCCTTAAAGCCTTTCGGTGACTTTCCATTGGATCAGAGGACAATCTGTTCTGTTTAAGATGCCTAAGAGGCCCTGTGTGACCCAGCATTGCCTAGCTCTCAGACTCTACTTTCTGTCCTTGGCTACCACGGCCATGGCCACCATGTCCTTGGCTCAGCACTGTGAACTGGTGGGGACTGCAGGAGCGGTCAGGATGACACTTGCTTCGTTGACTACCTTCTCTTCCTTATCTCACTCCCTGCGCCGCCGTCTATGGGCCTTTCCCTCCTGGACAAACCACTTGCATTGAGACCTTGGTTCAGTCCACTTCTGGAAGAGCCCAAACTAGGACTCCTGCCCCCACCCAATTTCTACCCGCTCCTGAACCTGGAAGGCAAGCGAGAGAAATAGAGGAAGCCACGGAAGACCCCAAGTGTTGCCCTACCTTTTGTGACCCGGGAGACTGGAAGGTGGTCACACGTCCTGGTGCACACGTGACAGCCGGGGCAGTTTTTGACGAGGCCTTTCAGTCCTCCACATCCGGGAAGGTGAGACGCTTTGGGGCGTCCCTGGGCCTGTTGGACTTGGGCTGTGTATATTGAAGATGTGTAGGAAACCGGAATTAACCCTAACCGGTCAGCTACAATGGCCCAGCCGTCCTGGGCACGCTGATAAACACAAAAGGGAACAAAGCGAAGAGCCTCATGACTGGACCTGATCGTCGCTCCCTAGAAGCCACTTCATTTCATTTGTTTTGGCCGTATATATGCATCAGCAAAAGACGTCTTCACTCCTCAATTTGTCTTGGAGAAGGAGTATCCTCAAGTTTCCTGGAACCTGACCGTAAGCAAGCATACTAAGAATTCTGGCACAGTGTATTTTTGCGGAAAATCAGGAATCCCATGAAGAAACATGACACTACTTACACAATCCCTGGAATGTTTTTAAATTAACTTCAGCTGTGGCGATGGCGATCCGTGATTAATTCGATCGGTGTAGACAGCAAGCTGTATAATGCGTTAAAGGAGCTGGGGACGGTTTAGCATTCAGCTCCCGACTCCCACAGCTCAGGGCCTCCTCTCCACAGACGCTTGCTNTCATCCCCCCCGCCACATCCCCGCCTCAGGACCGGGTTCCCTGGGCCTCCAATATGCCAGACATTCAGCCAGAGAGATCTGTAAGACAGAGTCACTAGCCGGCCCAGCCAAACCTTCTGAGATGGCCACGGATGTTGCTGGTGTCATTTCAGTCCACGCTTAGGAATTCTCCTTCTAGGTTCGTAAATTCCTTTGGCTTGATTACCCCACATTTGTCGGGTCCCATGAGGTCAGGTAATCCAGCCAAATGCATACGAGCACATCATACTCTGGCATCTATTAAATTCCAGTGCTTGATACTATGCCGGAACCATGCCTCCTTTGTATCTTGGAATGCACTGCTCCAATTTTGTACATGTTAAATACATGCTGGGGCTCCTGGGTGGCTCAGTCGGTTAAGCGTCCAACTTCGGCTCAGATCACAATCTCAGCGGTTCGTGAGTTCGAGCCCCACATCGGGCTCTGTGCTGACAGCTCAGAGCCTGGAGCCTGCTTCGATTCTGTCTTCCTCTCTCTCTGCCCCTCTGCACTGAGGCTCTGTCTCTCTCAGAAATAAACATTAAAAAAAATAAAAATTAAAAATGCATGCCTCCCTAAACATGGAACTAAATGCGATTCATATGGATAGTTCTGTAAGATTGTATTTGTGTGACCAGATGCACATTTGAGGAGAATATCATGTGCATTATACTTTAGGAAAAGAAATGGATCTTGAAATACTACTCTGTTGGTCAGGGTAGGCTAATTTCTGTATCAGACCATCTCAAAATTGCAGTGAATGAACATGGTAAAGTTTGTTTCTTCACCTGCCTTCAAGTCTGAGACATATGGGAGAGACTTCTGCATGTTTTCACACGGGTCCAGCCTCCATCCATCTCGAAGTGCCATTTCCTCCAGGTCCAGGGAGTCAGATGAGCTGATAGAAATGGAACATGTCCAGGATCCCACAGGAGGCTTTGTGAGCAGACCTGGAGGTGCTGTGCCCACTTTCCATTGGCCTAAACCAATCATGTGACCCCACCTCCCTGGCAGGATGGCTGGGAAGCATAGTATAACTTTGTGCCCAGGAGACACAGAAACGGGTTTGCTGACCACCTAACAGTCTCATCCATGATCATTAAATCGTAACGTGAAAGTGCAGATATTTGGCCATTTTGGGGGGGCCATTTTTAAATTATAAAAATTTCAGGTCGTTTAAACTTACAGTTTATATCCCTTAACCAGAATACCACCAGATATTAGGAGGACAGGTAGAAGGAGAGGATGCTAGGGAAGTGATCTAATTCGTTAACATTAACTTGCAGTGCCGTGCGAGAACTCTGTATGGAGCTATAGATTAAAGCATTTTTTTTAGCCCTTTTTAAAAGATTTTGTAAGATTTTGTGCTCTGCTATTATCGTCGATATCATGCTTGCCCATGGTGGATTCCTTTCTTCCCCTCAATAATATTGTTTCAACTTAAACAGAAATATTTTAATATTTACTTTTGTTTTTTTTATCCATGATTTTAAATAACTGCATATGTGCATTTCAAGAAAAAAAAAACCTGGCAAACATAGAATGTAGAGCTGGATTCTTGGTGTAATAAATCAATTTCCTCTGGCATCTACAAACCATCAAGTAATTATTAGCCATTTTATCCACCAGGGAGATCCCCGCTTGAAACTCATTTTCCCTTGAAACTCATTTTCCATTTTCATGACCAGATGTCGACTTGGATGATTAAACCACTAAAATCTCATTTGTGGCTGTCCCTTTGAAGCTATCTCTCAAAACTGGATGAATACATGGATGGCACACCCATTAATTAAAAGTCATGTTGCTCAGTTACAGACTTGCACAGTTCTCTGATGGATTTTCCTACGCTGCTGTTTCAAGCTGCTCGGTCTTCTTTAGGAAATACGCAGAGAACATGTCGCTGCATCTATAAGAGTAGCTGCGGGCTGAACTGGTGTTTTCTGATTTCTGTAGTCGCCCAAACATCAGAATCCATTTTATGGTTGTCAATCATGAGTTGATGCTTAACTATTGTTTCCTTTTTTTTTTTTTTTTGGCCACTACAAACGATGTAGCAATAAATAACCCAGAATATAAATCATTAGGTACTAGTGTTTTTATTTCTCTAGGGTAGAGGCTATGGANAGAATAAGGCTAATTTTAATAACAAATTGCTGGTATCTTCTAACAAAGCTGTAGCACTGAGATGCATTTGTGACTGGGGAAAGAATTCTTTACAGTGGATGAGAAGTCGTNGGTTGTTAGCATTGCAGAGAGCTTTTCAAGTGATATTTTGTACAATGTCAAAAAATGATGACTTGGGAGAAATTGATCCACCTCCGATTTCTCAGCTTCCCCTTTTCACCTAAAGACAAACATGTGAAAGCAATAAAACTCGAGAAGAAGGATTTCTCTGGAGAAGTGTTGTAATGTGCAAGCAGTATATGAATTTCATCTTCTGGTAACTTTCTCCTGTTAGTTAACCCCAGCCAGTGTTCTTCACAATCACAAGTAATTGACTCTGACCAATACATCTGAAATGTGTTTGCCCACCTGTACAGAGGACCCCGGGCTCTTTCACCAAAGTTTTTAATAAAGCTTTTTAAAAAATATCGTATTTCAACCAATTTCAGTTGTTTGTTGTGATTTTACATCTAACAGTTTCAAGGGTCTTTTTTTTTTTTTGAGGTGAAATTGACAGATCATAGTATATTAATTTCAGGTGCACAGCATAATGACTTAAAAGTTGTATATATTGCAAAATGATCACCATAGGTCAGGTTATTCTCTGTCATCACACATAGCTGCACATGTTTTTCTTGTAATGAGAACTTTGAAGACTTACTCTCTTAGCAACTTTCAAATATGCAAAATAGTATTATTAACCATCTGTACATTACAGCCCTATGACTTACTTACTTTATAACTGGAAGATTATACCTTTTGACCCCCTTCACCCATTTCACACACACACCCCACCTTCCTGCTTCTGGAAAGCACCCATCTATTCTCTGTATGTATGAGCTTGGTTTTTGTTGTTTGTTTTTTAGATTCCACATATGTGTGAACTCATATGCTTGTCTTTTTCTGTATGACTTCTTTCACTTAGCATAAGGTCCTCAGGGTCCATCCGTGTTTTCACAAATGGCAAGATTTCACTCTTTTTTTTTTTATGACTGAATAATACTCCACTGTGTATATATACCACATTTTCTTTTTCTTTCTTTCTTCCTTCCTTCCTTCCTTCTTTCTCTCTCTCTCTTTCTCTTTCTTCTTTCTTTCTTTCAGATTTATTTATTTTTGAGAGAGAAGGTACAAGCAGGAAAGGGGCAGGGCGGGGACAGAGGATCCAAAGCGGGCTCTGTACTGACAGTAGTGAGCCCAATGTGGGGCTCAAACCCACTAACTGTGAGATCATGACCTGAGCCAAAGTTGGACGCTCAACAGACAGAGCCACCCACACACCCCATATACCACATTTTCTTTATCCGTTCATCCATCAGTGGACACTTAGATTGTTTCCAGATCTTGGCTATTGTCAGATCTTGGCTATTGTAAGTAATGCTGCAGTGAAGAAGGGGCATGTATTTATCTGTTCAAGTTAGTGGTTTCATTTTCTTTGGATAAATACTCAGAAGTGGGATTGCTGGATCATATCGTAGTTTTATTTTTAATTTTTTAAGGAACTTCCATACTCTTTTCCATAGTGGTTGTGCTAATTTCTGTTTCCATCAGCAGTGCCCAGGGGTTCCCTTTTCTCCACATCTTCACCAACACTAGTTGTTCCTTGTGTTTTTGATAATAGCCATTCTTACTGGTGTGAGGTGGTATCTCCTTGTGGTTTTCATTTGCATTTCCTTGATGATGAGTGATGTTGAGCATCTTTTCATATACCTGTTGGCCTTTAGATGTCTTTGCAAAAATGTTTATTCAGGGGCGCCTGGGTGGCTTAGTCGGTTAAGCGTCCAACTTGCGCTTGGGTCATGATCTCGTGGTTCGTGGGTTCGAGCCCCGCGTCGGGCTCTGTGCTGACTGCCAGCTCAGAGCCTGGAGCCCGTTTCAGTCTGTGACTCCCTCTCTCTCTGACCCTCCCCTGCTCACGCTGTCTCTCTGTCTCTCCTAAAAATAAATAAAACATTTAAAAAAATGTTTATTCAGATCCTCTGCCTATTTTTTAATCAGATTGGTCTTTTTGTTATTGAGTTTTTTGGGTTCTTTATATATTTGGGGGATTAACCCCTTACCGGATATATGATTTGCAAATATTTTCTCCCATTCAGTAGGTTGCCTTTTCATTTTGCTGATGGTCTCCTTTGCTCTGCAGCTTTTTGGTTTGATGTCCACCCACCTGTCAAGTTTTGCTTTTGGTGTCAAGTTTCAGTAATGTTGTTGCCTATTGAGTTCTCCCTATTCCTATGGAGGCTGCTTTGTCTTGCAAAATCTTAATATTTCCACCTGCTTGAAATCCTTCTAGAACTCTCCAGAGCCTTCAGGATGGACAAAATGTTTTGTTTGCACGGTCCCGGGCCTTTTCTTTCTGGCCCCTGCTTATCTCGCCGCCACCTTCTCCTCCCCACTGTTCTACCCGTTTCCCTTCCCACTCCCCTGCTCGAAACACACACCCCTATCTGCGCTCTAGTTTATAGACCAGCACTTCCTCATGTGCTTAGTGGCTTCCCCTCTTGGCACTGTCTAGAGCCTCAGTGCCCACTACAGTGCCTAATGTGTAGTTACTGAATAAATTTGGGTGGACAAATGGATAGATGGATGAGTGAATAGTGTAGGTGGCAGTGGGGGGGTGGATAACTTTCCCTTCTCTACCTTTTTAGGTTCTTGACTGAGTTCCCCCTGTAATGAAAGACAGATTAATAGAAAACCAAACAGAAGTATAATAACATATATACCCGCTGTACCCACGGGAGTCACCCAGGAAAACTAAATAACTCCCCAAGTGGAGTTATTTAAATACCATCTCCATGTTTAAATACCATCTCTAGCTAAAGACAAAAGATGATGTTGAGGGTTGGGGGAGCAGGTTATGGGAGGTTACCAAGCAAAGCACCGTAAACGAGGGTAAGACTGTTACGCAGATTTAAGTCCTGACCCTCTCCATTGATAACAGTTTCTTGAGATTTAAAGTCACCTTTGGGGCGCCCAGATGGCTCAGTCAGTTAAGTGTCTGACTTCAGCTCAGGTCATGATCTTGTGGTTCGTGGGTTTGAGCCCCGCATCGGGCTCTGTACTGTCAGTGCGGAGCCTGCCTGGGGTTCTGTCTCTCTCTCTCTCTCTCTCTCTCTCTGCCCCTCCCCTGCTCGCACAATCTCTCTTTCAAAATAAATAACTTTAAAAAATAATGATAAATAAAGCCATCATCCCTTTTTTGCTACAGAGATGGAGACACCCTTAGAGATTTCTCTTCTGCTCGGGTTTTCAGAGCTTCTTCTGTGTCTGTTCTTAAAAAATGATCAGCTCCAAATAGTCCTTAAGCCACAGAAGCACCTTTTGAGGTGCAAATTCTGTTCCCCTTCCATACTTTGGTGAACTGTGTTCCCCTCTGGCTTCTGATACAATGTAAAGTCCCTGGTCTTTTTCTTGGCTCTGGTCTCTTCAGGTATGAAACGATAGGGTAGAACAGGCTGATGTCTAAGGTTACTTCCTTTAAGGTAAAATTCTACAATAACCTGCCCTTACGGTGAAGTTGACTTCTGTGTACATTAACAAGTCAACTCACGTGGAAATGGTGGCAGCTGCCAGCATGTGCCTTGCAGACTTCCAGCTGCTGGGGGTGTAATTGACCCCGGGCTCCGACTACTCTGCTCTTAGAAATCCATCGCATCTGCGCCCGCCGGGCAGCCTTCCAGACTGAGCATGGCAGGGATACTAAGGCAGGACCTTTTGTGGGACACCACTCTCCTCTGAAGGTCAGCAGTGGCTCCAGGACCCCCCCTCGGTTTTGCCGAACCTTCCTTGGACTACACAGCAGCCTTGGATGCCTGCACCCAACTTGTTTCCCTGTTTCCTTCACTCAAGGTCCGGCGTCCACGGTGGTCCAATAGCTCCGGCAGCCTTCCCCAGCTCCCTTCCATTTTCTCTCACAGGTGTTTCCTGTAATAACATCCTTGCACGGCTCGCCCCCTCATGGCCTCTGCTTCTCCGGGGCCTCGGACTAAAGCAGAAACCTAGTTCGAACTGAGATTCTTTTCATTGATTATGCGCCAATGGCAGTTTTAAGCTTTATACCTTCTTCGACACATCTAAAAATAATCCTACTCCTGGTACTACTAAGAGCGATCAGGTAGGGCGCACTTACTGTGCTATCACTGTTCTAAGCCCTTTACGTGTATATATATTAAATCATTTCACTGTCACAAAAACCCTTAAAGGAAATACCCTTTACGTCCTCGTTTTACAAATGAGATAGTCGAGACCTAGAAAGGTGAGGTAACGTGCTCAAAGTCACAGGTTCGTATATAGTAGAGCCAGGATTCAAACTCAGAAAGGAGACCATAGTCCTGACCATCCTATTTTGCAACCATTCAACATCAGCTGATCCTGCTTTTTCTAGAAATACTCTCTGCATTTGGCTTTCCTGACTCTGTACTAACCTGGCCTTCCTTGTACCTTCCTGAGCACTGTTTGGGTCTCTTTCTGGACCTTTCTCCTCCTTGGCCCACCCTCACATGCTAGTTTCCTTGGGGCTGTGCCCCAAGCCTTCTTTTCTTCTTATACCACATCCATTCCCATAGACTCAGTAATCAACTACGTACAGATGACTCCCAAACCCAGTCCTGCCTCCTGGATTTCTGGCCCAAGTCTCCGGCTTCCTACTCAACGTCTCCTCTTGGCTGGCTGGCTGCTGAGCCCTCAAAATGATCATGTCCCAGAGATGACTCCTCGCTTATCGTCTCCCTGAATGTGGTCCTGCATCCACGTTCCCCATTCCAGAAACAACAGCACTGCCATCTACCCAGTTTTGCATCCCTCCCACACTCCACACCTAATTGGCCAGAATATGACCTCCATGCACTTACATTCCTCATGGTCGCTGCTGAGGCTCTGGAGACTAACCCAGTGCCTGATACACTGTACGTTTTCAGGAAATACTGAATGAATGAAGACTAATCCATTACCAAGTCTTTCGGTGCCACCTTGAATCTATCCACTTTT
>NW_027532818.1:134162-137140 GCF_008692635.1 Crocuta crocuta | reverse complement strand
CTTTCCCCGCCTGCCAGTCCAAAGACCAAGCGTCTTCCAAGCCAATGGGTGTCCCTGCTTCTACCTTGTCTCTTTTCCACACTGCTGCCATGATAATAGTTTGCTGAAGGAAAATGTTCTCACCTAACCTCCCTCCTTCAAACCCTTTCCTGCCGCCCTGTTAGCATTCAGCTGTCAGGCCCCACAGCCCCAGCCTGACTGACATGGTGCTCTGCGCTGTAACCTGCTCCTCTCCCCGCCTTCGCTCCAGTCCCCTGGTCTTCTGTCGGCTCCTCAAGCAAGGTGTCTCTTACCTCTTACCCTGCACGCGTTCTGTGACTTCTGCCTATAACCTTCTTCCCCTCCCTCCGTGTGGTTTGGCTTCCGTTCATCTTCCATTTCACTGAAAGGTTGCCCCCTCAGAGAGAACATCTTGGATCTCTTCAGCCGGAGTGTGTTTCTTTGCTTTAAGCTTCTGTAGCTGACTGAGTATGTTTAGGGCCTCTGTTACCCACGCCGTCGTGTCTGAAAGCTCAGAGTCAGGGACCTTGTCCGCCATGTTCATCTCTGTATCCCCAGTACCTAGCACAGTGCTCTGTACCTGTCCGTGTCCTATTAAGAAAGCTGGAGCTTGGGGCATCAGGAAATAGGTAAGGCCCTCCCTTGCAAACCTATAGGCAAGAAGTTGGCAGATCGTCTCCAAGGTTTTGTTTGATAGATTGAAATCTAATTAAATGCATCCCTGTTTTCCTGTTGATCATGTTTTCTGGGGTTTTTTTAAATTATTTTTTAAATGTCATATTTTCTCTTTGTTTTTCATTATTTTTTAAATGGTTATTTTGAGAGAGAGAGGAGAGAGCATGAGCAGAGGAGGGGAGGAGAGAGAGAGAGAGGGAGGGAGAGAGAATCCCAAGCAGGCTCCACACTGTCAGCCCAGAGCCCGACAGGGGGCTTGGGCTCATGAACCATGAAATCCGAATTCAAGAATCAGACACTTAAGCAACTGAGCCACCCAGTACCTCTGTCATGTTTTCTTTTCGAATCCAACTCCAATGTCAACATCCCCTGTTACACCTTCCTCTTCTTTCCCGGACTGAGTTAGTTCCTCTCTTTGCTCCCCAGTCAGCTCCACGTTGTTAAAGAGAGAGCAGATGGGCATGCTTTGTCAATGTTTATTATAGACATGTGTAGTCAAGAAACTAGCTCTGAGGGGCGCCTGGGTGGCTCAGGTATTTAAGCGTCCGACTTCAGCCTGGGTTATGATCTCGCCACTCCTCAGTTCGAGCCCTGCGTCGCGCTCTGTGCTGACAGCTCAGGGCCTGGAGCCTGCTTCAGATTCTGTGTCTCCCTTTCTCTCTGCCCCTCCCCCGCTCACGCTCTGTCTCTCTCCCTCTCTCAAAAATAAATAAAGATTAAAACAAACAAACAAAAAAAACCCATAACTAACTCTGAAGGTCTACGTGGAAGACTTTTCTGCAGGGTGAGATAGTTACGTTACCTTATTAACCAACGTTTGGGGGTAGCTGTTTTTACCAACTGGTTTCAATCTTGTGTTCAAGTCTTAAGGACATTGAGACAGATAATCCAACTTAAAAATGGGCAAAGGACCCAAATAGATCTTTCTCTAAGGAAGAGACGCAAATAGGCAATAAACACATGAAAGGTGGCCAACACCGTAAGCCATCAGGGAGATGCAAACCAAAACTACGGTAAGATACCACTTCTCCCCCACAGAAGGGCTGTCATAAGAAAACAGACAATAACAAGTGCTGGTAAGAACGGAGAGATCAGAAGGCTCGTACATTGTTGGGAGGAATGTAAAGTGACGTGGCCATCTTGGCAAACATTCTGACAGTTCCTCAGAAGGTCAAACATGGTTACCATACGACCTAGCAATTCCACTCTTAGGTCCCTACCCCAGAGAAACCAAAACATGTGTCCGGGCAAAAACTTGTACATCAGTGTTCACAGCAGCGTTATTCGTAATAGGCAAAATGGAGTAACAACCCAAATGTCCGTCCCCCGCTGAATGGATGAACACAGGCGGTCTGTCCATACAATAGAAGAGAATTCAGCCGTAGAAAGGAGCGAAGTCCTAGTACATGCCGCAGCATGGATGTGCCTTTTGCATATTAATTGAAAGACGCCCGGCTCCAAAGATCACATAGCATACGATCACGTTTATGCGAAGTGTCCAAAATAGGCAAATCCAGAGACAAAAAGTAGATTGGTGGTTATCAGGGGATAGAAGGAGGGGGGAGTTGGAACTATTAATGGCTGTGGGCTTTTGTTTTTGTTTTTGGAGGGAGGGAAATGTTTTGGAATTAGTGGTGATGGTCGCGTAACAGCAAATACTAAAAACTACTGCTTTATTATGTCTATTATATCCATTTTTTTAAATGCTAAACAAAGATTCTGAAGGACATCGTTGTGTGTGGACTAACACGTGTAACACTTGATGTTCTGTAGTCTGTGCTTTCCTGTTTGGGGATTGTTAGTAACGTGCAGACTGGGTCAAGACTGTGGTATCTTGGGCGACTGGGTGGCTCAGCCGTTAAGCGTCTGACTCTTAATTTCGGTTCAGGTCATGATCTCACGGTTTGTGAGATCGAGCCGCACATCAGGCTCTGCGCTGACAGTGTGGAGCCTGCTTGGGATTCTCTTTCTCTCTCTCTCTCTCTGTCCCTCTCGCCCCCTCAAAATAAGTCAGTGAACCTAAAAAATTTTTTTTCATGAAAAAAAAAGATTGTAGCATCCCTTGCAGAATTGCTAGTAATACCCATATCAGATCATAACAGGTGACTGTATTATTTCTCAGTCAGAGCTCTGAAAGCATTGCCACGGCTGCTTCCCATGCTGTCCTCTACTGTAACATACCTGCTGACAATAGATTGAGAATTTAAAAGAGAAAAGAGTGGGTATTTTTCATCGCTCTATGTGCCTAAGACAGTGCTTGCAATATCATAAGTTGTAAGTAAATGTTTCACTTGCAGGGGGAC
>NW_027532818.1:133796-133942 GCF_008692635.1 Crocuta crocuta | reverse complement strand
TCTGCAGCCCCTCCCCTGCCACACCCGGAGAGGTAAGCCACACGCTCCTGGCGCACGTAGGTAGAAGCCAGGGGTACTCGCCAGTGCCTGGGATGCACAGGCCAGCCTCCAGCAGCGAAGATGTATGTGGCCCACAGTGTCCGTCA
>NW_027532818.1:130490-133754 GCF_008692635.1 Crocuta crocuta | reverse complement strand
ACTCTTCCAGAAGATTAAAAAAAAAAAGTCCCCTTGAAGAAAAATTAATAAAAGCATCCTTGGGTTCGGTGTTCTCGGTTAATGAAGTGTCCCAGACCAGATCTTTGTGGCTCTTAACGGAAGAACCAGGCTGGTGGGAGAGGCAGACCATGAGGGAAAACCACAAGGCTGTGTAACTTGCCGACCTTGACTTAGGTCTTATTAACTCGCATAGAATTCAGTCGTGCCACCGAAAGCAGGTGGCAAAGTGTGCATTCCTTGTCTGTTAAAGAGCCCAGGAAACATTTACGTTGTGTTTAATATGCGTGAGGAAACCATCCCAGCCTCCACAGAATACTTGGAGTATTCTTTTCTTCCAGAAGCTGATAGAAGCCCGGTCCGACAGTAGGTCAGTAGGCAGGTAAATGTGGGCGAGCTTCATTCGTGGCCCTGAGTGCCGAGGGCCGCTTGATGTCTGGGCTCGCTCTTTCAGGTCTCCGCATTGGGGGTCGCCAAGTTCCAGCCCATGGGCGAAGGCCGGTGGCCCTCTGATTTTACATGACCAGTGATCTGAGAATCCTTTTCATCTTTTTAAACGGATAAAGCTAAACCAAAGGAAGAATACTATTCCACAGCACGAAGAAAAGGGTATTCAAGTTTTGGTGTCCATAAAGAAAGTCTCAAACCCAGTTATGTGCACCTGTTTGTGATTGCCTGATGTGGTCCACCTGGCTGCTTCTGTGCCTGGACAGAGACCGTGTGCCTGTATTTATGGCTGAGCCTAGAATATTTACCTTCTGACCCCTTATGAGAAACATTTGCTGACCCCCACTCCACAGTTAAGGGGTTTAGCAAATGGTGTTTCCGGGAGGCAGTATGGCTCTGCTGGGGACGTGACTGTCCCCCACTGGGCTGGAGTTTCCTCCTCTGTGATGTGAGAGGGCTTCACCGAAGGGTCCCTGGAGCCCTTCCAGCTCCTAACTGTCTGTGGTGTGTGCAGATTCCAGTTTGTCTAGTGGCTCCCACGTGGCCAGTGAGGTCAGTGCGGCATTCCTGTCTGGGACAGAGCCGCGGGGCCGAGGACTCACATTACCACCCTCGGCACTGAACCAGACGGAGACCTGGATCGCCACGGAGTCTATACGGAGCGGAGCGGAAAATTGGCACTCTGCGGCGTTCGGAGACAAACCCTTGGCCCCTTTCACGTGCCCTAGTTTTATAGATTATGTAACCCACTTCTTTTAACTCCCAAGAAGAACGAAATGGACAGCAAAATGGCTGGCAAGGGGCGGTAGCAGAGACAGGCAACCTGAAATTAACGTTTTCAGCATCGAATTTAGCCCTTACAGCAGGTTTACCGAAACTCACCAGGTACCTGTCATCTCTCCTGTTCCTTTACTAGCGGGAAAGAGTGTCTGTTGCCCCTTCTGTTTTCCCAGTACTAACATGGGGCTCTTTATCCACAGCGCCAAGGATCATGGGCTCTTCACGTCCACACTGCAGCCTGGGCTCTGTCGCTACGGAGCGAAGCTGGCCTGCTGCTACGGCTGGAGAAGGACCAGCGAGGGAGTCTGAGAAGGTAATTTTATAAAAACTCACACCACCCTGGGCTCGTGTATGAGGCCAGCGTCCTTAGGTTTTTACCTGTGACACCATAAACCGTCGCCAGATTGTCAGCGGGCTCCCCAGCAGAGGGACATCAATAGCTGTCTGTACCCAAGGTCCGGGTGCCTGTGAGATGTCTTCCCGTTCAAAACGTGGCTGACACCCTCACGCTAGACAGGATTTGCTTTAGAAGAGCAGTCTTGTGAGTTACTTCTGTTGTTCTCAAATAGGCCGATATACTTCCTTCTGATTATTCTTTTTCCAGCTGATTTCGAATGAAATCTACTTTTTAATTATGAATCACCCAACCAGTAGGCTCCAGTTACATACCAGAAAGTAGCCATTTACTTTATGGTTCTGTTACATTTTTAAAGTCCGTTATGCCCCTTTGTACCTGGTTTCAAGAGATATGTGCATATGGACAAACATTTTAAGTGTTTTTCTGATTCTTTGGCCTGGACTTCAGTCTAAGGAGCCATGATTTGCCTTGGATATGGTTTCTCAGACCCCGTGTTAGGAGCTCCCAAGGGAGGCCCCTGACCATTTTCAGGAGGGCTAGGGAGGACGAGGATTTGCGTACTTTTGTGTCACTTTTTTTTTTATAAGTTGTTTTTATGTTTGTTTATTTTTTTTTTTTAATTTTTTTTTAATGTTTTTATTTATTTCTAGGAGAGAGAGAGAGACAGCGTGAGCAGGGGAGGGTCAGAGAGAGAGGGAGTCACAGACTGAAACAGGCTCCAGGCTCTGAGCTGGCAGTCAGCACAGGGCCCGATGCGGGGCTCAAACCCACGAACCGCGAGATCATGACCTAAGCGAAAGTCGGACGCTTAACCGACTAAGCCACCCAGGCGCCCCTATGTTTGTTTATTTTTGAGAGAGAGACAGACTGACAGAGCCTGAGCAGAGGGAAGGGCAGAGAGCAGGACGCAGAATCCAAAGCATGCTCCAGGCTCTGGGCTGTCAGCGCAGAGCCCGACGCGGGGCTCGAACCCACAAACCACGAGATCATGACCTGAGCCGAAGTCGGACGCTTAACCGACTGGGCCCCCCAGGCGCCCCTCTTTGCTCTGTCTGACTGTCTGTGATACCCCACAGTCGCAGGGAAGAAGAATCCAACTGACAGTGCTTCTAGCTGACTGTCCGACCTGGGGTACATTCCTTCAGGGCAGGACTCTGGTCTCACGGTCCCCATGTCCCTAGTTGGTGGCATATACCTGAACCCAAATCCCTTAATCTGTGCAGTAGGATAAACACACAGCTGCATGTCCCATACACTTTAGGTGTTGGTGTGCATTGAGCTGGATTATAAACGGTAAGGCACAAAAATCGTAGCTTTTTTTTTTTAAACAGTCCTGCCTTCTTTCTCTCTCTGCCCCAAACTGCCCCTCTCTAGNCTCTCTCTCTCTCTCTCTCAGAAATAAATAAAAACATTAAAAAATTAAAAAAAAAATAAATGGATAGAGCACAGGTGAAGACAGAACTTGAGAATAACTGAGATCATGAAACACTGGGAGGCACCACCATCAGCCTCCTGGTGACCAGATGACAAGAGTATAAAGCTGCTAGAAAACTATTTGAAGGTCATTCTTGCCCACCTACATCAAGAAAGTTAGAACATTCCCCTGGGGCTCGGTCAGTTAAAAAAAGAGGGTGGGGCCTCCCACAGACTGGATTTCTAGT
>NW_027532818.1:130226-130457 GCF_008692635.1 Crocuta crocuta | reverse complement strand
AATGATGGCCGTGACCTGGGGCAAGGTGGGTAGCTGGCTGAGGCCCCACCTCCTCTGCCGTGTGGAGAGATTAATCCCTGCTTGGGAGGAGGAGGAGAGTAAACATGAAGGGTATGCTCAGTCCAAGGCATGCATAGAAAATTCCTCGTAAATCACCCTCGATTGGGAAAGGCCCAGTGACTCTCCTGTCCCCGAGAGCGGCATGTGATGCGGGAATGAAAGGTTTCTGAT
>NW_027532818.1:126897-130101 GCF_008692635.1 Crocuta crocuta | reverse complement strand
TCTCTTATGGTCGCACAAACCCCAGCCCCTACCGCTGTAAAACTTACCTGTCTGGGGAATAAATGAGGTGGGGCTTTGGTTTTTCTGTAAGGTCTGTCCCGTAACTAAAAGCAGAGCGCTTTGGCCGTGGCGCAGGCAGCCAGTCACGTTCTTGATGCTTTCATGGACGATGTAACACCGCAGGCAGGAGAGACTTTAAAGCAAGATGTTTTGTTTTTTTTTTTAATTTTTTAACATTTATTCATTTTTGAGAGAGAGATAGAGTGCAAGTTGGGGAGGGGCAGAGAGAGAGGGAGACACAGAATCTGAAGACAGGCTTCAGGCTCTGAGCTGTCAGCACAGAGCCCAACGCGGGGCTTGAACCCACGAGCCAGGAGATCATGACCTGAGCCGAAGTCGGCCGCTTAACCGACTGAGCACCCCAGGCGCCCCCAAAGCAAGACGGTTATGTGCAGAGGGTTCAAGTGCAGTGCTCACGGTGCATGCTTGGCCAGCCGAAGAGACCATCAGCCCCCTTGCTGCCCAAGCCCCATGTCCAGGTATTAAATTGCGATGACTTTTGTATCTGAAATCTAACTTGTATCATGTCCAGTTTGCATGGTCCTTCTTGACGGGGAAAGTCATCAGCTCCTTGAAGTACCGGGTAACAGGGTGATTAGCCCCCGACTGCCAGACCTCTGATTCCTAAGCCAGAGGGAGGGCTGAGTGCTGATCAGGTGAGAACGCAGGTCCACCTGCTCAAAGGAGCCACACTCCCAGCCTGTCCTTCCTCCAGAGACCCCGACTCCATGCTGGAACTTTCTAGCTCTCGGCCTCTGCCCTGCCTAAATCTACTCCCGGGGGAGGACAGCTCAGCTCCATATCCTTAACCTTCAAATGTACGTCCCTTGGCACGATGAGGCGCAGAGCCGAGAGCCGTCCGTGAGCGCATTCCCGACGAGAAGCTGCCGATGGAGGGGTCGGAGGGAGGGTTGAACGAGAACTTGAGCTCAAGTACATTTAACTCTCAGGCCAGTTTAGATGCAAACTAAGTTGCCCTGTGCTGTACATTGGCTGTTCGGCTCACAGATCCGAAGCCACTGTAAATCGAAAACATCTCGTTGGAACTTGACCTTAGAGCAGCAGGGGCTCTTCACCATTTCTCTCGTGTTCTCTTTGGCACTCGTCCTGCTGTCCTCTCTGGCCCACATTGGAAATGACTTTCCAGGGAGCCATCAGAGGCCTTCCAGGCTTAAAAAGTCACAGATTTGTTTCTCTAACATCTAAACGTGAAGCTGCATCCACAAGACCACATCCAACGAAAGAGACGCTGGAAAGCAAAACTCTCTTTTGTCTCCAGGAGCGAAAGCAGTTTGCGGGGAAGCGTGTTTTCCTTACCGTCTCACTTGTGGTTTATTCAGAGCCATAAAATGTTTCCCATTCCGAGGCCCAACCCCTGTTACTTTCCTTGCTATTCAAAACCGTTTGAGTGTCTGACACACTCATGACACTGCTAAACGCAGCAAGAGAAACAAGGATGAATGTCTGAGCCTGTGTTCTGAAGGTACGGGAGTCAGATAGTAGATGGAAGCCAAATATGTGTCTGATTATTTAATTAGTTGGAGCCTGATCAGCTTCATGGGAGAGGCCCGCCAAAGTTCCGTGGAATTCTCAAAGTTGAGTGGACGTTCGCACGTGGCCGGAGAAATCACTGAAGACTTCTGGAAGGAGGGCTCATGCAAAGTAGTCCTTGAAGGATCAGGAGGACATTAATCATTGGAGAGTGGGAAAGGGGTGCCCCAGGCTGAGAAGCAGCAGAAAGGGTAGATTAGTTATTTTAAAAACATTTTGTTAATGTTTTTATTTATTCTTGAGAGAGACAGACAGAGCATGAAGAGGGTAGGGGAAAGCGAGAGAGGGACACAGAATTCGAAGCGGGCTCCAGGCTCTGAGCTGTCACAGCCTGACACGGGGCTCGAACTCATGAGCCGTGAGCCATGACCTGAGCCGAAGTCGGACGCTCAACTGACTGAGCCACCCAGGCGCCCCAGATTTATTAATTGTTAAATGCTTGTTTATTTATTTCGAGAGTGAGAGAGATTGCGAGCACGTGTGCACTAGCAGGAGGGGGGCGGAGAGAAAGAATCCAAGCAGGCCCTGCGCTGACAGCACGGGGCCCGAACTCACCCACTGCAAGATCGTGACCTGAGCCGAAATCAAAGAGTCAGACACTCAACCGACTGAGCCCCCCAGGCGCCCCAGAAAGGGTAGATTTAGAGAAGAGCAGGCAATCTAGTTTGACCACAGTAGGGAACAGAGTAGCCAAGAGCACAAGCTAAGGTGGAGGCCAGGTCATGGTGGTACTTGTACTGTGTCCAAGAGGCGGTAAATATGATCTGGTGATTTCTGCACGAGGCCCGGCATGATCAGAGCCGTGCTTCTGGAATATCGGTTCAGTGGCCCCTCTGACGTCTGATTTCCTAGGAGCAGAGCCTGGAAGGGGCTTCCTGGACAAATAACCTGTTGAGAGGTGCTCTCCGGGGAGGTCTGTAAGGCAGCGAGGAAGCAGGGGAGGAAGCCAGGCCAAGATGTGGCTTCGAGAGAGGTCTACCTTCCGCTTGATCCCACAGGCTGCTCCAGGGCATTAACTGCACCACAACGTTTGTCCCACCCCTAAAAGCAGGGGCTGCGCTGTTAGACCCCGAGCCAGTTAAGCACTTGGTCACAGGACTGTGGCAGGGAGAAGTGGGAGACAGAGGGGCGCAGGGTAATCTCCCAGATATCTGCGGGCAGCGTGGTTCCCATCAGCTATAAATGCCTGTGGGGTGAATGGTGTAAAAGGAGGAGTAGGATGTCCTAACCGATTGGTTTGGGGACAAGAGACAATAGAGAGGACTGGGATTTTGAGTCCAGGTAAGTGGGAGAGAGATGTTGACATTGACATTAACAAAGAATAGGGTCTGTGGGGTGAAGGGGAAGACACTGGGTTCTTTGGGAGTAGGGGTGCTGAGAGCTTGGAAATCAACGGGAGGGGACGTAGGTAGCGTCCCTGGGTAATTGCTGAGTCAGCCCGTTGGGCCATTGCCCTTTCCTGGGCTCCTACTAGATCCAGACTCCTAACCCACCTCCTTTCTCTCTCATTCATTATTTTCGTTATTCTTTTGGCCTCTCCCCTTCCTCTAGTTGGGATTTTTTCATTGTCCTTTTTTTCCCGTCTACTGCTTG
>NW_027532818.1:122124-126721 GCF_008692635.1 Crocuta crocuta | reverse complement strand
GTCTACTGCTTGGTCTCCCTGTCTCCTCCCTATGAGCCGGACTCAAACCTCCCATCATCTTTGGCTACTCTTACTTGCCCCCGACCCAGGCGGACGCTCTAGCCTCACTGTTTCNGACAAAAAAAAAAAAAAAAAAAAGAAAAGAAAAAAACAGAAAAAACAAATCCTGCCTTCCTCACACCTTCAATCTGTGGGCTGATCGTTTTGACTGATAACACACAGCTTTAAAAATAAGAGTTTGCTAGGGGCGCCTGGCTGGCTCATTCAGTTAAGCGTCCGACTTCGGCTCAGGTCATGATCTCACGGTTCATGGGTTCGAGCCCCGCGTCAGGCTTTGTGCTGACAGCTCAGAGCCTGGAGCCTGCTTCAGATTCTGTCTCTGCCCTCTCCTGCTTGCGTGCCATTTCTCTCTCTTTCCCCGTGTCTGTCTGTCTGTCTCTCTCTCTCTCTCAATAGAAATCAACATTAAAAAGAAATAGAGTTTGCTCATTCCAAAGAAAAACAAGAGAGAACATATGCAAGAGAAAAGAGGTGAGTGACAGAAAGGAGGAGGACCTTGACCTAGAATTACTCTGGAGTCTCTTCCTGCCCCCACATTATAGTTCTTTTAGTACATGCTCTTGTGTTTCCGTGCAAAACTATCTGGCTGTGGTCGGGGAGGCTTTGTAGTTCTTCGAATGCCACTTGGAGGCTGGCAGTGCTGACCAAAGTTAGGATAAACTTGGATAAACTTGCAATGGGTGGGGGCGCAGGATGGGGCGAGTGCTCTAGTTCACGGGCAGAGAACTCTCCAGCATCGCGAAGGGGAAAACAGAGTCGAGAGGAAGCACATCATCCTGTCTGTGTCCGCACGGATCTCTCTGCCGTTTGGAAGGCTGCTGGGATTGACGTGCACGCACGTCTCTGCTGCCTACTCCTGCTCAAAACACCTTTCCTTCCCACAGCTTCGTGTGAACCTGGATGCAAGTTCGGGGAGTGTGTGGGACCAAACAAATGTCGATGCTTTGCAGGATACACCGGGAAGACGTGCAGTCAAGGTCAGTACCACGGGCCACCATCCTAGTACAGACCTGCCCCAGGGCCTTCAGCAGCAATGTAAGCCTTGCGGTGGGCTCTGTGATCTAGGACAGCGCCCAAGATTTTGTAGACTTTAACTCGAGTCTTCCAGTGAAAGTGGTTTCAGAGCTAGATTTTTCAGTCTCTTCTAGAAAAATGTAAATGTCATTCTGATGTTTTTGTTAAGATGCCAGATAAAAGGCCTTTTTTTCCCTCTAAAGTATTTTTTTTTTCTAAAACAATTTTCTCTGTGGGGCACGTGGGTGGCTCTGTCAGTTGAGCGTCCGACTTCGGCTCAGGCCGTGATCTCACGGTTCGTGGGTTCGAGCCCCGCGTCGGGCTCTGTGCTGACAGCTCAGAGACTGGCGCCTGCTTCGGATTCTGTGTCTCCCTCTCTGTCTGTCCCCCTGCCTCACACTCTGTCTCTCTTTCTCTCAAAAATAAATATTTTAAAAATTTAAAACAATTAAAATAAAATAAAAAATATTAGTCAATTATCTAAAATTCAAATTTAGGGCACCTGGGTGGCTTAGTTGTTAAGCACCTGACTTCAGCTCAGGTCATGATTTCACGATTTGTGAGTTCGAGTCCCACATCGGGTGAGCTCAGGCCCCATTTCAGATGAGCCCTGCTTCTGCTTCTCTCTCTCTCCCTCTCTCTGTTTCTCTTTCCCTCTCCCTCTGGGATTCTGTCTCTCTGCCCCTCACTCATTTGCGCCCTCTCTCTCTCAACAAATAAAATAAGATAAAATCCAAATTTAACTGGGCATCCCATGTTTTTATTTGCTAAATCTGGGCCCCTCACCCTCGAGGACATCTGGCAATGTCCGAAGACATTCGGGGGGTGCTACTGGCATCTAGTGGGTGGGGACCAGCCAGTGCAGACCCCACACGAGGAATGGCCTGACCCGAATGGCAACAGCGCTGAGGCTGAGAGGCCCTGGCATGAAGGAGGAGTCCCCAGGCCTGTGATGCGGTGGAGCACAGAGCAGCGAGCCATGGTCAGCTGTCCCCCAGGCTGCCCGGGTCCTGGATGGGCATGTGGGGTCCCAGAGGAGGGCAGGCCCGCCCTCCACTCCGCCATCCCCAGGCCTTGCCGCCGAGCCCAGAGGTGAGTTACGGTCGCCAAGGCGGCCACGGGGCCTCTCACCCCTGCGTCAAGAATCGCGCTCTCCCACGTCATGATCGGGCGATACCCCCTCGCCAGAGGGTTTCGCGCCGGCAAACCCGTCTCTCCCTCGTGTCTTGGATTCTGTATCAAAATGGCTTCGCCAGAGATTTGGAATAGAGAAGAGATTTCTCATGCTGGTTTTCCATTCCCAGTAAAACATTAGCGTCGAGAGAGTGGTGTAGTTGGCTCAGGTCTGGAACTGTCTCCGCCCACAGCCTTCCTGCCCCCCAGGTGCCCTGACCGAAGCCCATGTATATCCGTTAATGGCGACGGGCCTCAGCCCTCTGCTCTGCTGTCTTTCCTCCAAATGTGTCTTCCAAGCGACGAGTGAGTGACTCTGAGTTGGGGCCAGGCAGTGGGGTATTTCTGAGTTTCCCATTATGTCTAATCAGCTTTTTCCAATTCCCCCTTTTGAAGGGGTTACAATCCCTGCAGGAGAAGGTCGAGGGAATAAGCAACGGAGAAGGGCGTGCACATGCCCCGCTAAGTGGTCGGAAAATTCCCGCATAAGGTGCTTGTCAGAGGCCAAAGCTGCCACTTGTTTTTCAAGGATACACCTTGCCTATCTCCCTGCTGAAGTTTGGTCTTCTATAGAATTTGGTTCTTTTCTCCTTTCCAGATATTCCTTCAAGGAGTTAAGCCATGACCACATTTCCAAAGATAAGCTCCTCTCCTCATGATCGTTTTATCTTCCTCCTGTATCATTTTTTATTTTATTTTATCCTATTTGGTTTTTATTAAAAAATTTTTAAATGTTTTATTTATTTTTGAGAGAGAGATAGAGAGACATAGAACACGAGCAGGGGCCGGGCAGACAGAGGGAGACACAGAATCCGAAGCAGGCTCCAGGCTCCGAGCTGTCAGCACAGAGCCCGACACGGGGTTCAAACAGACCCTGAAATCACGACCTGAGCCAAAGTTGGACGCTTCACCCACTAAGCCACCCGGGTGCCCCTAGTTTTTATTTTAATAAAAATGTCATTCATTCTTAGTATTTAAATTCTTTTTAGGAAACACTGAAAAGCACAGAGAAGAAAGTCCCCCTCAGTCTGACCACATGGAGGTGACCATTAGTAGCCTTTAGAGCATAGCCTCCGAGGCTTACATGTCCTACAATCTCACCACCCATAGCTGCCTGCCAGAGTTCTCCCTGGAGGGGCGTCAGCCAAGACAATTTAGCCGATGTGGAGCTGCCCAAGATGACCACTGAAAGGAGGCTGTGCTGTGGGCATCTGTCATAGGCTGCCTGGACCAACACTAAAGGCAGAGGTGTCTAAATTGTATTTCTAGCTTTTGATTCAAGCATTGTGCCAACAGAATTGCACATACAGCAAAAATGTACCACTCAGTGAGTTTTCTTTTTTTTTTTTAATGTTTGTTTATTTTTGAGAGAGGGAGAGACAGAGTGTGAGTGGGGAAGGGGCAGAGAGAGAGGGAGACACAGATTCCGAAGCAGGCTCCAGACTCCGAGCTGTCAGCACAGAGCCTGACACGGGGCTCGAACCCATGAACCGTGAGATCATGACCTGAGCTGAAGTTGGACACTTAACCAACTGAGCCACCCAGACGCTTAACCGAGCGAGCCACCCAAGCGTCCCTGAAGATTTTATTTTTAAGTAATCTCTACACCAAACATGGGGCTCGAACGCACACCCTAAGATCAAGAGTCGCGCGTTCTACCGACTGAAGCAGCCAGGTGTCCCTTGCCTGACTTTTATGTATGCATTTGTCTTCTAGCTTCCTCCACACACTCTCACGTCTGTGAGCTTCTTCCTTTGTGCTTGTAGCTGGAGTCTGTCCTGTCTTGTTGCTGTAAAGTGTTCCTTCGCGTGAGTGTACAAGTCATCTGTCCTTCCTTCTGTTGGGACATGTTGGGATTCTTTCCAGGTTGGGGCGATTAAGAATAGCATTATCGTTGGGGCGTCTGGGTGGCTCAGTCAGTTAAGCGTCCCACTTTGGCTCAGGTCATGATCTCACGGTTCATGAGTTCGAGCCCTATATCAGGCTCTGCACTGACAGGGCAGAGCCTCCTTCAGATTCTATGTCTCCCTCTCTGCCCTCCCCCACATGCTCTCTCTAAAGTAAACAAAGACGAAACAAAAAAAAGAATGGTGTTACTGTCGTCATTTTACATGTTTTCTTGGTGGGCGTACATCCATGTTGCTGTTGGGGAATCTACCCAGGAGGGGAATTGCTGGGTCATTGGGTGTATCTGCATCTAGCTTCAATAGATTGTGTCAAACACTTGTCCAAAGTGGTTGTGCCCATTGGCACCCCCTCCGATGGTGTGCGATTATCCTGTTCGCTCCACACACTCGTTCATCCTTCAGGATCGATTTTTAATGATGACTGGAGAAGAGGCGGGTGAGGC
>NW_027532818.1:120937-122013 GCF_008692635.1 Crocuta crocuta | reverse complement strand
CCTCCCCCAGGTGAGGGCCAGGGAAGCCAACCCAATCCTACATCTTGATGTTTCCCCATCCAGTTAACGTTTCTCCCTTTTCCAACTGCCCTGTGCAGATGTGAATGAGTGTGGAATAAAGCCCCGGCCGTGCCAACACAGATGTGTGAATACACACGGGAGCTACAAGTGCTTTTGCCTGAGTGGTCATATGCTCATGCCGGATGCCACGTGTGCGAGTAAGTTTTAGCAGCCACGCTGCCCTCCATCATCCTTTGACACTGGATTCTTGCCAGCTGAGCAATTAAAAAAAAATTGTGGTCACAGAAATAAACGTGAAATTCACCAGTTTAATTAGCCATTTGAAACTGTACAGTTCAGCGGCATTTAGTACACTTACATACGGTGTTGTACAACTACCACCACTCTAATTCTAGCACAGCCTCATCTCCCTAGAAGGAAACCCTGTGTCCGTCAGCAGTACCCCCCCCCCCCAAATCACTAATCTGCTTTCTGTCTCTCTGGATTTGCCTCTTCTGGACACGTGCTTTTTAAAGAAAAAGCCTAACTGGGGTTATCTCCAGATGCAGGGTTGTATGGGATTTCTTCCTGAAAATAAGCACATTGCTTTAGGAAGGTGATCCACTGAAATTCTATCTTGGATGTCGCTTCTTCCCACCAACTGCCTTTCTCACGCCCCTGGCCCCATGCTCAGAGTCATGACTCTTGTTGGGAACATATTCAGTCACATTCCTGAAAAGAAAAGCCCTTCTGTGATAAAGAGAAACCCACCTCCTGCGGAAGGGTAAAACAATATCCACTCGTTTATCGAGAGGAAAGGTTTTTCGGTTTAATGTTGCAACGGAGAGGCAGACCCATCCTCCCTGCCTGCCTGCCCTCCTCCCCGCTTCCCCTCCTGCCTTCCGCCCCTCTCCCCACCTCCCATCTCTCTCTCCTCTGTCCTGTCCCCAGCAGACCTGGACTTTATGCATTCTGCTAAGGGCCTCTGGTTACAAAGTCTTCCGGACTCCCTAGCTCATCCGGGGCCTTGCAACGGTGACCCAGTCCCGGCTGGCTCGTGGCTTGTGTCTCTCCTG
>NW_027532818.1:118637-120932 GCF_008692635.1 Crocuta crocuta | reverse complement strand
GCTTAAGAAATAGAGCAGAAATTCAAAGTCTTAAAAAACAAAATCCTCAGTATTATACACAGAAACCTACCAAAGACCAATATGTACATATATATTAAATATACATACATATTGTATGTTATATAATATGTAGCTTCATGAATTCTTATAAGGTGAGCACCCCTGTAACCACTACCAAACAGAACTTTGCCCGAGCCTCCCTCCCTCCCTACCCCATCATGGGAATTCCCTAGGCTTTTACAGTGATCACATAACACTTTTAAACAGATATATACTAATGGATGTTTCTGAAACATTCCATGAAAGCCTAATCAGTGCCCCAAAAGAGGTGTCTTTTCCCAAATGGAAAGAAAGAATTAGGTAAATGTTGAAGACTCATTTTAAAGGACGACTCAAGAGAAGAGAGGATAAACTAGAAATGTTACCATGGGTAGGTGTTTGTTACATCCCCTCGACCTGCGTATGTATCCTTTACCCACCTTGGTCTATTTCTGTATATGGAAGCTGTTGGCCTGTGCCTCCCTGTTTATAGCTCAGTGTCCAGGGAGCCCTGGGCCTCTCCTGATTTTATTTAACCGGGTTGCCGGCGATCTCTCTTGTCCCGCCGAGTGATTGACACATTACAGATGGTGGTGGATCAAGGGAGTATATTCACTGTACTTGCCTGCCGTAGACACTTGTGCCAGGGAAGTGCATTTATGAGAGGCAAGTTATGCTCAGCAACAAGTGACTGAAAAATCCACCCAAGGACCCGGCTGTGGCCAAAGAGATATACCAAAAAGTCTGTTGGAGAGGTCTTGGGCCACCCTTTGTTGCTGCAAGGGAAGCTGGGATGAAGACCCGTGACAGGCTTTCCAGCCTCTCCGATGGCTTCTGGGCAGCCGTCGCTCCTGCTCGCCACGTGTTTTAATATGGCCAAGTGAACGACCAGGTCTCATGCCTTGAGCGACTCTCATTGAGGCTAGATGTGTACGGAGAGATCTCTAGAATGGATTTTTCCCCCCTAATTACTGAGACCGAGCCTCTCCACCTGAAGTTGCGTTTCAGCGTAGAGAGGCCAGCCAGGTGCCGTAAAGAGTGATGAGAACGTGCTAGAGAAGAGGCAGATGCAGTGTCTGGTAACCGAGGGGTGTGTGCCCCACCTACAGACAATCAAATTCAGTACACTGGCCCACCGAGACCCCCCCCCTCGCCCAGATTCCATTTGGGTCTCAGACAATGACCCTTGTCCCATAATACGTCCCAGGGATTACACTAAACATCCCAGGATGCAGAGATCACTCCTCGGTAAGTGCTTTTTATCAGCTCGGGAGGAGCAGGCTAATCCTTGCCTACATTTTCAGACCCCCAGACGTGTGCCCTGACAAACTGCCAGTACAGCTGCGAAGACACGGAGGAAGGGCCTCGCTGTCTGTGTCCGTCCTCGGGACTCCACCTGGCACCAAACGGAAGAGTCTGTATAGGTAGACCAGCCTCTACTCCTCCTCTTCCCTTTACTGAATTCCTTCCTTTTCACTCGTCGCAATCTGCTCGTTGACTAGAGCGAAAGTTCCTGAAAGTACAGATTCATGCCCATTTCTGAGACGACTAGCCACATACACTCTAGACACTTTAGGATGTTAGAAAGAACACTTCTCTGTTATTCGGGGGGTGTCTCATGCCATAGTGGACAAAGGATAAAGGTCATTTTATTTTAGTATATATACCCTGTATGTTTCACTTCAGTTACCATCCCATAGAAACCTGCTACTTATGGTCATTCAGTGAGTNCTTATTTTTTTTTTTTTTTTTTTCTCTAAGCCTGTTGAGAATAGTATATCCCTTGTACACAGTTTAAGTGAGCAAGTAACCAGTTTCTCATGGTCTTTAAAGGTTGCTCTAAACTATATGAACCACATAGTCCAAAATCATTTCCGCTTGGAGGGATGAGCAAATTAAATCCATAATATGAGACGAGCAGATACAGCCATCGTTTATAACCTTGAATTTAGTCAAGTCTCAGGATTAGAACTTTGGGTTCTTGCTCTCCGTTGTCTTATTTTGTGTCTTAGTCTCGGGTCTCCAGAAGCAGACTCTGAGCTGGTAGTTGATCTGGGAGGTGGTCTCAGGGAATGCTGGTTGAGGAGGAGGGAAGGGGAGGGCCCAGCGCAGGGTGAGTTCCATGAGCAGGTTAAATATCTGTGTCCTTCCTGGAGGCTGGGGAGGCTGCCTCCACATTTTCCTTCTGCGGTGAGGGCGTGAGGGATTTATGTGTCAAGTTTCTTGATGGGGGAGCTGCTCCAGAGCATTGACCCC
>NW_027532818.1:118316-118587 GCF_008692635.1 Crocuta crocuta | reverse complement strand
GGGGGGGGGGGGGGGCATTGGGGGGGGGGGGGACACCCCCAGGGCTCCCTCTGACTGATGCCGCACTTTCTGCCTTAGCTCCCTTGTGAATGTGTATTATGTTCACTAACCAAACCGTATATACTCCTGGTCTGGTACTTACATTGCACGAAAGATACACAGTATTTAGAACAAGTGAGCTCATAGCATTAATAAAGGATCTCAAACCAAATCAGAACATTGAAAGAGTTCTTAATGTTTTTTTTTTTTAATTTAAATAAGCATATTCTTA
>NW_027532818.1:117878-118286 GCF_008692635.1 Crocuta crocuta | reverse complement strand
AAGGTGCTGGACATTTATTTTAAATGTACATAACTTGGGGCGCCTGGGTGGCTCAGTTGGTTGGGCCTCCAACTTCGGCTCAGGTCATGATCTCACAGTTTGGGAGTTCGAGCCCTGCGTCGGGCTCTGCTGACAACTTGCAGCCTGGAGCCTGCTTCAGATTCTGTGTCTCCCTGTCTCTGTGCCCCTCCCCTGCTTGCACTCCGACTCTCTCTCTCTCTCAGATGAATAAACATTAAAAATTTTTTTAAAAATAAATGTACATAACTTGATAAGCTGCATTTAGAAAGTTCTGCCAAATAGGTTGCCTAAAGCAGTTACATACTTTAAAAAAAATCCCTGTAAAATTACAATTTTGGCTCTGCTCTTTGAGAGTAATCAGATGTAGTTAGATTTACAGGGTTTAGC
>NW_027532818.1:108524-117803 GCF_008692635.1 Crocuta crocuta | reverse complement strand
GAGTTTAGCTTTCTTCAGAAAAATAAGATAACATATGACAAGGCTAATTTGTGCAAACTGAATGCAATTTTCACCACCTCTGATTTGACTGGTGCCTTTTTTATTGAAAGAAAAGCTGATCTACATGGAAGTGGTCAGTGAGAAATGATTTTGGTCAGTCTGACACTTACGTAGTATCTTAAGAATGCCAAGGGAGCACTGAGTCAGCACGCGCCTGCATGTTTACCCATAGGTCCCAACGAACGACATAAAACGTCTGCTCGATTTGATAGTGAACGCAAAGCCCGAGTCTGGCTATTTTGCTCTGCGTTGCAGAGCATCGTCGGTAACCTGACTCTCAAGGGAAGGAGGGCACCCAGTTGTCTGTGAAAGTTCCATCATCACGTGTGACCCACAATTTCTGTTTAGGTGCAGTTTCAGGGAACCATATCTCGGACACCTGGGTGGCTCAGTCGGTGAAGCGGCCGACTGCGGCTCAGGTGACAATCTCATGGTTCATGAGTTTGAGCCCTGCATCAGGCTCTGTGCGGACAGCTAGAAGCCTGGAGCCCGCTTTGGATTCTGTGTTTCCCTGTGTCTCTCCCCCTCCCCACCCTGCGCACGCTCTGTCTCTGTCTCTCTCTCTCTCAAAAATAAACATTTCTAAAAAGGAAACCACATGTCTGTGACTTGAGTCAGTGTCGCAGGAGCCTTGGAGGAGCATGCTAATGAAATCATTCTTCAGTAGAAGGCAGAATTTAACATGTGTATGTGGTTTATGGAAAGCGCAGTTACCGGACTGCATTGTGTGCACGATACAGTATACATGGCTGGGAAAGTAGTAATTCAGCCACCAAGTCTGTAGTGGGTATGTACCCAGGGCCCGACACCTCCCTGCCCCAGAAGAGCCAGGGCCTACCAGGACAGATGCGAATTGGAAGTAGCGACGTGGCAGAGAGATAATGTGTCTAAGACGAGATGTACGGCATGATAGAAACACATAAAAGGCAGAGCTGTGAGTGTGGTGAGGGCATCTAGAACACCCCCCGAGGGTGTGATGCGAGAAACTGGAGTGCGTGTGCGCATGTGCAATTGGCAGGGAGAGTGCCTTTCTGGCTATCGCTGACACCTTCTGGTTCTACACCATAGATGTCGATGAATGTGCCTCTGCTAAAGCCATCTGCCCTTACAATCGAAGATGCGTGAACACGTTTGGAAGCTACTACTGCAAATGTCACGTTGGTTTCGAACTGAAATATGTCCGTGGCCGCTATGACTGTGTAGGTAAGAGTGAGTGGCACCGTCTGCCCTTTTTGTCTCCCCGACAAACCTCTAGTCTTCATCTACGGGCATTCTGAGGCCAACTCAGTCTGTCAGTTGAACAGTCTGTTGTTGACCAGTTTAACAATACAGAAAAGGTCCCGTTTTTTTGTTTCTGGCTTTGAGGGAAGTCTGATGAGATGAATTAGATGAAGCCAGGTCAGTCAAGGTCGAAAGTAAGGGACCTCAGTGGGTATCGTTTGTTCTGGGGGCAAATATCTTAAGGTGGTTTTTGTGGGTTAAAAATTTGGTTGGTTTTCTTTTTAATTTTTGACTTTCCAGCCACATATTGAAAAATGGAAACAATATAGCACAAAAGGAAGCCAAAAAAGGCCTGTTTGATCTTGATCTCGGTGCTCTGTTCATAGCAGTTTCCTCTGGGGGTGGCGTCAGACACAGGGGTGAAGGAGCGTCATGGTTCAAGCTCCAAATGGCCTAAGATGTTGGCTTTCCAGATCACCACTTTCTGATAAGATTCTGGTCTCAGTCAGCTATTAGCCTGATCTCTGTGAAAGAAAATATTTGGGCCCTTGGCGAAGGGATTCCAAGTCCAAATGAGCCAGGGACGTGGGGTGTTTCGGAGCCCTTGGGCGTGTCTGCAGTGCCCTTGATGTACCTGGGACGGGGCCTGCCCTTCGGTGGAGAGAGATCTGGGCTCCCTGTAGACGCCTACTCGTGTAACACGTGGAGCAGACGTGTGCATGACCGTGAAGCTCGAGGCTGGGGGGAGACTGGGATTTCTCTCCACCCCGCATCCAGAGCGGCCCAGGACGCGTCTTGGGTGAGCGCCCCTCGGCCACAGTTGGTTCCAGAAGTTTGAACCGTCTTGTGAAGACTCCACAGCGCTTCACGCAGATCTTTTCAAACACAGAGGCCGTTCTCCACCGGCTCATCACCTCCGTGTTTCTCGCGGGTTTGGACCCCATAGCCCGGTGCTGCTGTGTCCCTGAGAAGTAGCCCATTCCCGGGTCCCTCGAGGGTCCCACTGGACAGGGTGGGACCTCCCGTGGAGAGCTTCCAGGAGAAATCCCATCTTGTGATTTTAAGGGATTAAGATTAGCATCTGAGCTCCTTTGGTGGCTGAATTTAAAACAATGGGCTATTTTGTGTGCATAGGTCTCCCAAAGCGTGGATAGCAAGTCAGGTGCAGGAGAGGGCTAATGAACTTCTCGCTTGGGTGGGATTCGGCCAACTTTCCTGGTCTGGGTCCAGCAGACGAGCTCCGACCAGCCCGGCCCTGCTCCTGGCAGCCTTGAAACAAAATGCCTAGGAGTTCAGATGACGTCCGTGGCTCATAACCCACCTTCTCCTTTGTCGGTTAGGAGTTCTGAGCCCTTCCACATGTGGGATATATTGTCTGATGCTGTTATTTCATTCTGAATTAGACAGATGAAAACGTGAAGCAAAAAACATAAACATCTTCTAGCTTTCAGCAGTAGTGATCAGCAGTTGAGATTGTGGGGGGCTGCAGGGGGCTCCCCAGCTCCCTGTGTGCCGGCGTCGGGCAAAGGCTGGGCATTGGGAGATTTGACGGCATCCCGGTTCTCAGGCCCCACGTGGCTTGGTGGCAGGTGTTGCAGGGTCGGCCCTAGCGTTGCTCAAGTGCAAGGGATAGCCGGGCTTCTAGGAAGCCCGGCCGTTGCACAGCTGTTCACGGGAGCGTTCACATTTTTAGATATAAATGAATGTGCTGGGAATACCCCTCCGTGCAGCCTCTATGCCAGCTGCCTCAATACCCAGGGATCCTTCAAGTGTAAATGCAAGCAGGGATACAGAGGCAGTGGACTTCAGTGTTCTGGTAAGTGGGATTTGCTCCTGGCATCTTAGCTGTTCTCACTAGAGCCTTCTCTCCTTCCTCCCTTCATTTCTCTCTGTCTGTCTGTCTGTCTCTCTCTCTGTGCACGTGTGGTAGCGTGTGCATGCAACGTTCGAAAACTCCAACTCAGCCTTGTCTCCTCTGCTAACCAGACCACATCTTCAGTACTCACTGAAGTTGTGGGCGCTAAAGCTTGCAGAGCAGCAAAGGCTCTGGATTTCTGTCTGCTCACAATGTACTCTCAAAGGCTGAAGAGAAGATCTAAGGACACGTGGCGCTGCGCTCACGTCGTCTGCCGAGAGAGAGTAGGTGATGGGACAGTAACAAGCAATCCTCAAATGCCGGTGGCTTCGAACCGCAAGCTTGTTAACCACATGAATCAGAACATCTTCCAGAACACACCGCCAAAAGGCAGTGGGACGAAGCCNNNCCGACGGCGCTTTCTCGGTTATCCTCAAACCTTGGTTCACGCTTTTAGCAGAGTCTCATTGCCTTTGTGGGCGAATTCCTTACTGCATAGGCGCTAACGTCTTACATTGATGAACCAGATGTAGAACCATAAAATGTCAGCGCTCCCGTCAGCTAGGACACCAACAATGGTTTGTTTCTCACTTGCGCTGCGTGTGAAGAGAGTTGTCGGGGTGTTTCTTCTCCGTGGGGTCCCTCGGGGAGCCATGCTGACAGAGGCCCCATCATCTTCGGGTGCCACAGTACCAATCGAAGCCCTCGGGGTTTGTCAAGGCAGGGAAAGAAGCGTGGACAACCACACGCCAGCTGTCCATTCACTCATACGTGGCCCTGCCGTGTGTGCGGAGAGAAAACTAGAAGTGACGATGAGTGGCCGCCATGTACTGTCCTGGCGAAAGTGTCTCATAATGTTTGAAGTCACTTAGGTTTACCCATCTGGTCTTGTCCCTTTTATGTTGTAATTAAACAAGTTTTTTTAATGTTTATTTCTTTTTGAGAGAAAGGCCGAGCGCGAGCAGGGAGGGGCAGAGAGAGAGGGAGACACAGAATCCGAAGCAGGCTCCAGGCTCTGAGCTGTCAGCACAGAGCCCGACGCGGGGCTCAAACCCACGAACTGTGAGATCATGACCCGAGTGAAGTCTGACACTCAACCACCCAAGCCACGGAGGCGCCCCGGTGTGGTCGCTTTCCACAGTGGCTCATCGTGTGTCTTGATCTGTTCACTGCCCTGACTCCATTGTCCTATATACCCTTAGCAGGCTTCCCACGTCTTCCACACATCTGGCTTCAAGTTGTGCCTTGGCCTGTCTCATGTCTTTATGTGGCCAGTGCTCCTGATGACACGGCGGAGCAGCCGCTCTGTGATGGCAAAAAAAGAAAGTGTCCGCACCGTGGTAGACATCGAGCCCCACAGCCATCAAAGTTCACAGTACCCCGGGGGGCTGTGGTTGAGTACCACTGGAGGCGAGTGTGTACAAAAGAATGTAGCCAAGGAGGATGAGTCTGGAACTCAAATTCCCTGCAGAACCGCCGGAAGAACTGGGCAGCATTTCATCTGGAAGAAACAGTATGGAAAAGTGTACGTGGCGCCTGTAGATACTTAAGGGATGTGAAATAAAAGGGACTTCTGAGGCGGACTGGGAACAGTGGGCGGAGGCTATGTTCTCTCTTCAAGAGGCTGGCCAGGTACCTGGGAGTGGAGCCCGGAGCCCTGCCCAGCGGCCCGTTCACCATGCAGGCCTCCAGGCCTGGCTCTCTGAGGCCTTCCTGTACCGGGCTGGGTGGGATTACACAGCCACTCAGTCTCCAGTCACTCGGTGCTGTGGTTTCTAACCTTCTGTGCACAGGTGCTCATGATCTCCTTCTGGAACTTTCCCAAAGACACAGGGAGAGAGAGTGAGAGCGGCTGCCTGTGTGGGACGTGCGTGGGTGGATCGGGAGGAGGGATGCCATAACCTGGAGAGGCCCCGCAGAGACGAAATGGAGTAGATCAGCTTTTCGTATTGCATGATGGTCAAGCGCTCCTTCATGCCACCGAATCTGAACACTTATCATCCAGACTCACTTGTCAAGGGCCGTTTGGTGTAATGGTCACCAGCTGAGGCTCAGGACCTAGGAGAGCCTGACTCTAACTTTGAGCTCTGCCCTCTACTGGCTATGACCTTGATTTTATTTATTTATTTTTTAATGTTTATATAGCACTAAGAGACAGAGACAGAGAGCGAGCAGGGGAGGGGCAGAGAGAGGGGGAGACACAGAATCTGAAGCAGGCTCCAGGCTCTGAGCTGTCAGCACAAGGGATCCAGGCCTGGCTCTCTGATGAGACCCAGGGATCACCTCCCAAATAAACCCTCTGCACTCAAATCCTGTTTCAGGTTCTGCTGGGGGCTGGGGGAGCCCTCGTGAAGACAAGTACCTCTCAAGTTCATTGTGAGGTCTGGCTGAAGTAATGTACGTAGAGAGTTTGGTGCAACTGAGCATATAGTAGATGCTCAACTAAGTTAGCTGTGGTTATTGTTATCGAGTCACTTCAAGTGGCTGTTTGTTAAGTGCCTGCTGCTCCTTCTGAAATCCTGTAGAGGTAGGATGCACAAATGCTGTGCACACAGCATTGATACGCCTCAGGAGAACACTTGTTTCGGGAGGTGAGTAACCCACCTCACCCCGACCCCGGCTCCAGGCCCAAGAATCAAAGCAAGAGCTGCCTGGAATAAGCCTGGAATCCTCTTCTTTCCAGACCCTTGAATTGCCCTGAAACCGCAATGTGTTACTCATGTCCCAGTGAAGGCACCGTCTCTAAGCACACAGTTGGAAAGCTGTTTGCAGCCCGCGGTTTATTATATTGTCCCGCAGCGCTTTGAAATTCTAAATCCCACATCAGCACAAACAGTTCTGATGTCAAGAAAACTTCCATTTTTCGTTGCCCATCCAACGTGAAGCGTATTTCTGGGCGGAACACATTTTTCTTTATTCTTTGAATCCTCAGACTTAGCGCCATGTTCTGTTTGAGTCGTTGAAACCATGCATTTTGATCCTATCCATTCTGCAGCCGAATTATGTCTTTCATCTCTCACTGGACTGTTTATTTAAAAGAGAAAACGATCTTTGGGTCATTCACCATATGACTGGCCCAGCCTTTGCATTTTGCTTTGATTCTCTATAAAATAAATAGCCTCGTCTCTGTTGAAAATCGATCTTAACAGGCCCTCAACACATACTGCGTAAAGGATGGTCCAAAATTCACTCTTAAAAAAAAAAAGGTTACATATTTACTTAGCGTGAGCAGGGGGAGGGGCAAAGAGAGAGGAGAGAGAGAGAGAGAGAGAGAGAGAGAGAGAGAGAATCCCAGGCAGGCTCCAGGCTGCCAGTCAACGTGGGGCTTGATCCCATGAACCGTGGGATCGCGACCTGAGCCAAAATCAAGGGTTGGATGCTTAACCAGCTGAGCCACCCAAGTGCCCCCCCAACATTCATTCTGAGGTGCCGAGGAAAGTCCTACAGACAAAATTGAGAGAATCACATCCAATTAGCACCCAGCATTCAAAAATATTATATTGTAAAATACATTTGTAGACACTGATTATAACATACAGCATCGGTAGAGCAGCTTTTATTACGCGTCCGTTGTGTTTGCGAAAGCCCAGGCCCCAGGCTGTAGTACAGAAGAGGAGGTGGTAGGCAGTCCTTGTGCACATATGCACCCAGAGGTAGCAGTACCCTAAATGTAGACGTGTGTGCTTTCTCCCTGTTCTAATATACGTGAGTACTAAGAATACACTGTGAGATGGTGTGGTCTTAATTTGAGACACACGCCAGTCATTCTAAGCAAATCTAAGCTTTAATATTAGCCGACTCGGTCATGAAGTCAGTTTAGGAAAGGGCGCTATGTCATTTTGTTACCAGGAGCATGGCTTCTGGAATCCAGTCACCTTGGCTTGATGATCGGCTCCCTGGCCTCCTACCTGTGGACTGTGAACAAATGATGTGACCTTTCAATGCTTCAGTTTCCACACCTGCAAAATAAAGATAATAGTATCTAGGGCCATGGTCTGTGGAGCGTCCAGCTTTGGTTTAGGTCATGATCTCACAGTCTGTGAGTTCAAGCCTTGCATCGGGCTCACTGCTCTCAGCGCAGAGCCCGCTTCGGATCCTCTGTCCCCCTCTCTCTCTGCCTCTTCCCCACTTGTGCTCTCCCTCAAAAATAAGTAAATGTTTTTTTAAAACCTTTTAAAAAAAGTAATAGTATCTAGCCCTTAATTTTGTTTTGATGATTACATGAAATAATCCTCACAGAATAAGTAAATGTCCATACAAAGGGCTTGGTTCCAGCCCAGAATTCAGCAGTTGTTCCCATGAAAAGCAGTTTTCTGGGTCATTAGAAATGTGCTTCTGGTTTAATTCAATTTATAGATGGCATATTCGAGAACATAGGCATTGCTACAATAGGCCATTCCAACTTTAGTCTTTTAGCTATCACATAAACGTTCGAAGTTTGGAGGTATGGCCTAGAAAAACATTTTTTTTAACCCAGTAAAAGATTTTAAACATCCTGGTGATGAATTTTGAAAATAATAGCAAACAGGCCAAATAAATGTTGAGCGCTAATCTTAGTAATTGACATGTATTGGCGAACTTAAACCTCACAAAAGCCCTGTTCTTATCCCATCTTAATAAGCGGGGAAACTGAGGCAAAACAAGTTAAGAATTGGTCTGAGGCCGGATGACCATGATGACCAGAGGATGCAGGAGCTAGGAGTCAAACAAGAGAACCGGGCCCCAAGCCTGTGCGCTTACACACAGGATAGGTGTGTCCGTGACCCAGGGCTACCCTACAGGGATGGAGACCTGTTGGGGGCCCTCCCTGACAAACCCCGAGGCTCTGCCTTTCTGCCATCCCAGCCCCTTCCTGTTTCCTGGGTCATTCGGTGCAGTACCTTCCTCGCGTATGATTCAGCCCCTCCTCCCAGCACTGTGTGCAAAGCTCAGATGAGAGGAACCATTTCTCCTGCAAGAGAAGCGAGAATCTGGTGAACAAAGCCCAGGGGAATGAATGTCAGAATCCTAACACTCCTCAGCAAGATACTCTCACACCACAGCGATCTTCTCTAAAGTTGAGAATTTCAGGTAGGTGGCAGTCTTTGACAAAGTGGACATTTTAGAGAAATCGCCAATCTCCCTCAAGAGAAATTGTCAACTTCATTTACAGAAGACTCGCCTTGGTTCTGAAAACTCTGGAATTCCTAGGTTTCAGGTCTGCGATCCCCAAGCCTGCTGAAGCCCACCTACTGTAACTGCTTCCACGTTTGTATATTCTCAAAAAGATGATGCATTAATTGAGAAAGTTTAAAAGAATCGATCACCAGTTATGTCACATTTGAAACCATAATAACCTAGGTAAAGCCACATCTGTCCATTCATGCCCCAGCTCTCTTTTTACACCCTAAAGGAGTGAAATTGTTGATACCGCAAAGGTTGTGCTGGTGTGATTTTTTTTTTTTTTTCCAGTAGGAAAAATCGAAACTTCAACGTGGGAACTGACAGCAGATGTTTAGCTTTGCCTGGTGTGGGTTGAAACCCCCTTCCAATTATTTAGGAAGGGTCCTTAGTTTTGTGTCGCTGATTACATCAAGGACATTTCCAAGGAATGGGTGTTCCCTGTTAATTTTTCACGTGATGCCTTAGAAAAAGGTTCAGGAAACTGTCGACAGGACCAGACACTGGGGCCTCCAGAGGAAGTCCGTATGATCGGCACCTTAGAATCCAAACTTAACATGCAACCTCTTGCGAGGTAGCTGAAACGGGCCATCTGAAGGTCAGGAAAATGGGTAGTGATGCATTTCTTGGATTAGTAGAAGTTGCTTTCCAACCTCCAACCTGTAACTACAGACTGTCACGTTGATAAATTGTTAGAACGTTTCATTGAAAAGGGAAACGTAGCTCTTGCCAAAACAGCCTTAGATTGATTTCAAAGTGAAAGCAACGTATTCATTAAGAGCATATATATTGTCAAAGCATTGTTCTTTCTTCTGATTATCCCAAATATTGTAGGCTTCTCCTTATTTACTTTTCTACCATTTGAATCAGCCAAGTGATGGAGAAGGTACTGGACAGAAGAAGAGAATAGAACTTTGTCAAGAAAAATATTCTAATAAAATCCCAATCCAGTTCATTTTTATAGTCATCTTTATTTGCACTGA
>NW_027532818.1:106053-108501 GCF_008692635.1 Crocuta crocuta | reverse complement strand
CGTCTTTATAGGCACTGAACTTGATGTCTACTCCCTTATTTCATTTTCCTCCAGACTATGTCCAAGTAGTACAATTGAGTAAATTGGATCAGGTGTTATTAGATCCTTTCTTATCTAGTCTTAGACTGGCACATGGCTAGATGGTTTATAAAAGGACAATATATTTGATTTTAAAGATCAGTGTTTTCAGCTCTTTGAAAATTACCTTCTTACAACAAATACTATATGTTTGCACGTATAGGAGGGTTAGGAGGAACTTAATGGAGGACCGCAGGGGAGAAGAAGGGGGGAAATAGTGGGGGAGGGGGAGAGAGGCAAACCATGAGAGACTCTTGAATGCTGAGAACAAACTGAGGACTGATGGGTGTTGGGGGGAAGGGGGGGTGATGGGCATGGAGGAGGGCACTTGTGGGGATGAGCACTGGGTGTTATATGGAAACCAACTTGACAATAAACTATTTGTTAAAAAAAAAATGTAGAAAAGATGAAAAAAATTACCTTCTTACATCAGTTGGGTTTTTTTAATTATCACCAGTCGATCCCTGGACAAGGGGCGTGCATCTTCAGATTCTAGATCTCAGGGAATTTGAACCAGCCTAGAAAAAAATAGCACTTACCCCTAAAGCAGGAATAAACCTACCGTGCAGATAGGACTAGAAAAGGAGTCAGTCACCTACTTAACCCACAAATTCTAACTCTGACCCTGGGGAGCTCACTGATTTGGGGCAAGTGACTTGTCTCTTCTGTAAACAAAGGTGTTGGGCTAAATGACCATTCTTCCTGCGTTCTTCTACACTAACATTCGCCCCACCCAGCCACCCAGAGTCATCGGTCCACTGAGGGGTAAGAGGAATCAGCCTCGAAGTGCAATTCTTTTATTTTAATTTTTTTAGAAGTGCGTTTTTAAGGCAACTTAATTTAATGGTGAGAAATTAAAAAATGAACATAAGATAGTAAATATAGAAGCCCCTTTCAGTATTCAATAAGTAAAATCATTTCACTTTAGATCGTCATTGACTGAGGTGAAGAAGTTCAAAGGGGGGAGAGGACAGGGAAGAAAAATTAGGTATGTATACATTGAACCATAAATCGTCATTTTTGTAGGTTACCAATGGTCTCATTATTGGCAGTTTATGTGGTTCGACCTATTGCTATGGTTGTGAACCTTGAACGTCAAATTTGGACAATTCAGTAGGGTTGGCTGGACAGCACCGCTTTGAAGAATACCGGTGTGAATGTAGAAATCGCATAGGACCCTGGAACGTCCTTTGCTTTGGAGTCTGTAGCCCACCTTGGGAGGAGCGGGTATTTCACTGTAGTAGTCTCTGAAACAAAAGAAAAGTATGTCCTCTAATGAAAAATAGGTAAGTCATGACCATAACATTGTAACTGCTTAAAATAGATGCAGATACGGTTCTTCCTGGAATATCAGGTGGTAGTGGGGGTGCCTGGCTGGCTCAGTCAGTAGACCATGTGACTCTTGATCTCAGGGTCATGCTTTCAAGTCCCACGTTGGACATGGCGCCTACTTAAAAAATACGTATTATAAAATATCAAGCAGTAGGCCCTCATGTGATTCCAGAAGCGTTCATTTACTGTACTTTGCTCCATTTTCCGTGAGTGACCTAATCATCAGTCAACGTAAAACTTCCCACCTGCTATTATTTTAGTTATCCCTGAAAATTCTGTGAAGGAAGTCCTCAGAGCTCCTGGTACCATCAAAGACAGAATCAAGAAGTTGCTGGCTCACAAAAACAGCATGAAAAAGAAGATAAAAATCAAAAATGTCATCACAGAACCTTCTGGAACTCCTGCCCCTAAGGTTAACGTGCAGCCCCTCAACTCTGAAGAGCGTGTTTCCAGAGGAAGGAACGCAGATGGAGGTAAAAAACGAAATGAAGAGAGAAAGAAAGAGGGGCTTGAGGGGAAGAAAAGAAAGGAGAAAACCTTGAAGAACCACGTGGAGCGGGAGCAGAGCCTTCGAGGAGATGTGTTCTGTGAGTAATACTTCTGCTATTTTACACATTTTATGAAAAGTGAATTGTGATTTCTCCTGGCGAAAGAAGGAAAGCCGGCTTCATGCCTGAAAAACTAGGTTCAGTGCTGATTCCTAAGAAGCAGGTCCTCTGTAAGGTCTGGAAATGAACAGCCTCTGCAGATTTCCCAAATCATATTTGCTGCTCTGGGAAACAAGGAGGTTAAGTCCTTTCCCCTTCCCCGGGGGGCTTCCTGTGCAATGCCTCTTACTTGCCATGGCTGTCCATGCTTCACACCCTCAGACCTTCAGGAAGTAAAAAGGCCCGCTCGATGCTAGGGGAAATTCACAGTCGTGTGGTTACAGTTTAAAAAGCCAAAATGATGGTTGTAGGGAGGAACATTCTAGAGAGGAACTTAAATTTTCTCCCTGAACTGGTTAACTGCCCTTTTCACCCGTTGCTGTGTGTGGGA
>NW_027532818.1:102420-106008 GCF_008692635.1 Crocuta crocuta | reverse complement strand
TCGTTTTCACCAGGCATTTGTTACTGCCCCTATTTTTCGCCTTATCTGTCCTGGGCTCCATGGCTGTTGGATTTAACCACATGAAAAGTAGACCCAGACCCAGACCTATCCAAGAACTAGCTTACCGATGAGCATTATCTCCTTGAACAGAGAGCGAAAATTTTAAGAAAGTGTATTTCCAAACCCTAGTGAGAAGGGGCATGTTGCTAATATAGGTGCTTGGGTTCTAGACGTGGAAAGCGGAACCAGTGTGGATGCTTTGGGAATGTTAAGGAAACTCTCCTCTAACATATTCTGTAATCAGAGTGCATGATACAACTCTTCGTTCAGTCATTCATTCACACCATCTTAGCACGTTTTCGTAACTGACCAAGTGTTCTTCATTAGCCCCTAAGGTGAACGAAGCCAGTGAATTGGGTGTGGTTCTGGTCCAGAGAAAAGCTGTCACATCCAGACTGGAACTCAAAGGTAACTAATACCTTCTCCCAAGTGTATGCTCTTCCCCAGTGTCCCGTGTCGTTTTAATTTCTCCGGATGTCCTCTGGGAGGAAAAGAGAGCTGGGTATATATACACCGTCCATCTGACAAGGATTCAAGGCCGCTCCCAGGAGGGTGTTAATTCCCTGGCACTCCCGGCCTACCATAAAAGCAAGGAAGGGCCCCACTGTGGTTCCTGGGCCTCCATCCCAGTTGGACCCTCTGCAGGACTGGAGAGAGTCTGGATTCCGGTCTGATTTCAGGTCCGTGTCCAATTCCCACCCTTAATGGTCTTACCCAAAGGTGAGGAAATTGAGGTATCTGTCCACCAACTCCGGTGTCCTTCACTGGTTGAGGGCTTTCCTGGGGAAATAGCTTCCTGGTNGAACCGTGAGATCATGACCTAAGCGAAAGTCGGACGCTTAACCAACTAAGCCACCCAGGCACCCCTCTTTTTAATTTTTTTAAATGTTTAATTTTGAGAGGGAGAGTGTGCGTGCGCTCATGCAGGAGTGGGGGAGGGGCAGAGAGAGCAGGAGATACAGAATCCCAAGCAGGCTCCAGGCTCTGAGTTATGAGCACAGAGTCCAATGTGGGGCTCGAACCCAAGAGCTGCGAGATCATGACCTGAGCCGAGGTCAGCCGCTTAACCCACTGAGCCACCCAGGCTCCCCGACCATTACTTATTTTTTTCAAAAAAGGTTTTTGGTTTTGCTTTTACTATATTTAAGATAACAACAGAACTTGACCAGAATGCCTTCACAGATTTAAATCAAAGCAGTGTCTGGTTCGACACTGTCCTTAAGGCCGTTTCAGTGGCTGCGATCTGTACTCCATGCAGTTGTTACGATTTTGCGAAATTAGTATTTGTCACGTCGAGCCCCAGGGTGTCATGTGGCTCAACAAAAGCCCACAAGAGAAATTGAGAAGTTTCTCACAGATCCTGGTGGAGCTTGGCACACCTCAAGGGCCACACAGGGAAGTTGAGGCAGGGTGCTTACAGAGAGAGGCAGGACCTAGGGCATAGGCCTTAATTAGCGTTTGTGTGTGGCGTGCTTTCGGGTTCCCGTTCAAACCAGAAGATCAGGGTCTTGGTGAGTTCCAAAGGAGTTTTATCTAAATGTACACGGGCTGTTTGGAAGTCACGCTAGAAACTTAAATCTACTTGTGACTCAGCAGGCTTCTCTGTGGGGCTTGCACCTGCATGAGGGGCCAAGGTCAGTTTTAGGCCCCCATCAGATGTTGGGCCAAACCAAATGGCTGCCGACGCAGCAATACCACGGAGTAGCTTAGCCCAGTGCTCCGCAGCCAACGGAAAATACGGCATTGCCTTCCAAACCTCCAGATGTTAGGCGTGCTTCTGAGACTCCTCATTATGAAACGTACCCTTTTTCTTAGCAGATGTAAATATCTCAGTTGACTGCAGCTTTGACCATGGCGTCTGTGACTGGAAACAGGATATGGAAGATGACTTTGACTGGAACCCTGCCGATCGAGATAACGGTATTTGGGTTTTGCTGTTCCGTGTTCCGTGCTATGGCATAGGCAAAGAAGGCTCTCCAGTGATGGAGGGTTATTACTCCTATCTCTTTGTCACCTTTGGAAACTTCTAGACCTTCCGAGGTCTCCCCTGACGAATGGCTGTGTTGGTTCAGGAGCTGGGTCCCGCCTTAGCCCTCTTACCCCCACCCACCCACACACAGGATGTTGCAGCAAAACTCTTGCATGTTCTCCCCTGCTGCTGAGAGAGAGATGTTAGATGTCGTGAACATTTTTCTTTTAAGACTTAGAAAAACAAAATTTTAAGTACCCTCCATGGTCAGCGTAGGGCTCAAACTCATGACCCCGAGATCACAAGCCACATGCCCTACTAACTGAGCCCGCCAGGGCCCTGGAATTCATGTACATTTTAAGAGTATTAGGGGAAGGGTAGAAAGAAGCTGTATTTTTCCCCCCAGTTTGGCGGCTAATGGTACTCTGTAGTTTTCATTTTGCTTTTCGTGGGGAAATAAATCTGGGAAGGAAATGGGACCTCTGCCTCAACTTGAAGTTTTAGTAAAGCCACCCCTCCAAGTAGCAACACCATGATGAGCATCTGGTCAGCACCCTGAACTTCTGGACTGAACGTTCCCCTCTGTCACTTGCAGATTCCTTACTGGTCACTTAAACTGGGATTTTTCTGGACTTCAGCTCTGAGCTGTGGAATTCCAGCCCTTTCCACTTCTTGCTTAAGCGCTATTGATGGGCACTCGCTTCCCCTGGGGTAGAGCATTTGGCTGACGCATCCCATTTGGAGCACAAATCGAATACCATCTCCTGAGGCTGACCGTGTAGTTATTCACAACTCTGGAGACTCAAGTTTCTCACCAATCCATGTGTTTATTTGGGATCTGCAAGTTCCACCCTCAGTTACAAGATCCTTCCCCCAGACTAGTTCCTCCCTTAGATCATTCCTTTCAAGCCTTCACATGCAACCAGGAGACCTGGACACCCCCTGACAAAACTTCCTTGTACGTCTTGAGATTAGAGGGGATACATCTCATGCAACACAACCAAGTTGTGTGAGTGGGACCATCGCCGAAGATTCAGGGTAGGTTCAACCGGTCCGGAGACTGTTGGAGAGCCTGTCTGGTCGAGAGCTAACTCGAATTTCTCCTTTCTTCCGTCATGACATTGCAAAGTTTATATCCGCCAGAGCCACATCACAGGGGGAGCCCGTAGATTTTTCCAGGATCTTGCCAGCCCACGCAGTCAGCAGAGTCTTCAGTTGGAGTTTTCCAGCGATGGGAGGCCCCCTGTTTAGAAAAGTGATTCACAAATGGCCTCAGGGTTCCCAGCCTTCGTGTCACTCAGATCACGCGTTGTTCCCTCTCGCGCCCCGTTCAGATCTCTCTAGATGGGCTCATCTTTCCCTATAGGGTTAAATATGAGAAAGAAACATGGGGTGAATCAGCATTTCCAGACGGATAAAATCTCAAGGGCAGATCAAAATGGGCTTTAGGTGAGAGAGTAGGGAAATCTGCCCCAGTGGCTCCCAGAAGAGAGGGTGTCGCCGGTAGAGTGGCTAGATAAAGTGTTAGATGCCGAAATTTCAGACGAGCAGGTGAATAC
>NW_027532818.1:97774-102097 GCF_008692635.1 Crocuta crocuta | reverse complement strand
AAAAGAGCAGGTGAATACTTTTTAGTGTATCTCAGTTTGTTTATCTGAAATTCACGCTCTCCTGAGCATCCTGTCTCTTTGCTGAATCTGGCAACCTTAGCAGCTGCGGAAAAGACTAGTCTCTGAGTCCGGTGAAAACTAAGGCAAGGTCAACCTGGTTCTGTAAGTGACGCTGGGAATATACTAGCAGAAGACTCTAGGCCCCTACCCCTACCCCCAGTGCATTCCTCCTGGCTTCCATAGGAGTTCTTTGTTTCCGTCAACTTGTTCGGACCCCCATTCCCTGAGAATTTTTGCCCAAGTTCATCAGAGCCACAAGGAGAGGATTGAGGATGAGCCATGTCCACTACCACTGGGTAAAAGATACTTAGGGGATGGATCTTAGAAATAGAAGGAGATGTGTTCCCGTCACCCTAAATCGGAACTCAGACTGTTACGTTACGAGCGGTAGTTGAGCTCCACGAAACCATGAGGACAAATTGATGTATGTTGTGGATTAAATACCATGCTACCTAAGGAGCCGGCCATCGTACATCTCATTGACTCTGTGGGAAAACGCAGTCCAAGGTTCAAACAACCAAGGTGGAAAGTTCTGGAACGCGCGTTCCCCATCAGCTGCAAATTACCTGCAGTGCTAAAAGACTATTTCATGAGATTCTTACCCCATATCTGCTACCACCAAGCTTTGTGAATGTGGGCAAATTCCTCCATTTGTCTGACCTTCGCTTTCCCTTTCTGTACCACAAAGGATCTCAGCTCTGTGATCCCTAAAATCCATTTTAGCATGAAAATGCTCTTCCTGTGTTAGAAATGAAAGAGACTTCAGCTTTCCCTACAGGAGACTATCCTTTTTTTTTTTTTGTATGGTTTTTGTAATTTTTTTTAATGTTTATTTATTTTTGAGACCGACAGAGCATGAGTGGGGGAGGGGCAGAGAGAGAGGGGAACACAGAATCCGAAGCAGGCTCCAGGCTCCGAGCTGTCAGCATAGAGCCCGATGCGGGGCTCGAACCCATGAACCACGAGATCATGACCTGAGCCCAAGTCAGACGCTCAACCGACTGAGCCACCCAGGCGCCCCCTGTTTTTTAAGATTTTGATTCCAGTTATCGGTCCTTTCCTGTGCTCTTTTATATCCTAGAACCAGACCCTTTACGATGGCCTTATTAACTGCGCATTTTTCTTCTCTCGAAGCTGTTGGCTACTATATGGCAGTTCCGGCCCTGACAGGCCGCAAGGACATCGGCCGCCTGAATCTCCTGCTCCCGGACCTGCAGCCGCAAAGCAACTTCTGTTTGCTCTTCGATTACCGGCTGGCCGGAGACAAAGTAGGGAAGCTTCGAGTGTTTGTGAAAAACAGTAACAACGTCCTGGCATGGGAGGAGACCAGGAGTAAGGACGAAAGGTGGAAGACTGGGAAAATTCAGCTGGAGCAAGGCAGCATCACTACCAAAAGTGTAAGTGGCAAACCAGGGTTAAATGAGATACCGACATTGTCTTGCCCCTAAGGACGAGTGAGGCTTTTCCCCTGTACTTAGAGACCTCTGTTTCTTTTCTGGCGCAAAATAGGCCAGGTGGTTAATCAGCGCAGTGAGTGGTAACACCTGGCGGGTGCGTGCGTCTCCCACATCGTGGAAATGATCTGTTTGTGTGTCTGGCTCCTCGTCGAGGCCCTCCCAGACCAGACCTTAATTTTATGTGTGTAACTGAATCTGTAGAAGAATGTCTTGCTCGTTCATTCTGTGCCCAGTGCTCATCACGATGAGGGGAAGCTAGAGGGTCATTTTTTACGTGTTTATTTTTTAATTTTATTTTTTTAATGTTCATTTGTTTTTGAGAGATAGAGTGTGAGTGGAGGAGGGGCAGAGAGAGGGAGACAGAATCCGAAGCAGGCTCCAGGCTCTGAGCTGTCAGCACAGAGCCCGACGTGGGGCTCGAACCCACAAACCGCGAGATCATGACCTGAGCCGAAGTCGGACGCTTAACCGACTGAGCCACCCAGGCTTCTGACTCTTGATTTCGGCTCAGGTCACCATCTTATAGTTCACAAGTTCGAGCCCTGCATCAGGCTCCATGCTGACAGTGCCGAGCCTGCTTGGGATCCTGTCTCTCCCCCCATGTCTCTCTCTGCCTGCCTCTCTCTTTCTCGTGCACACGCTCTCTCTGAAAATAAATAAATAAAACTTTTTCTAAAAAGCTGACCTATTTACAATGATGCCAAAAATAATAAAATACCTAGAAATAAGCTTAGCCAGAGGGAAAGACCTGAAAACTATAATACATTGATAAAAGAAATGGAAGATGACACAGACAGATGGAAAGATACTCCATGTTCATGGATAGAGAAAGCAAATACTGTTAAAATGTCCAAACTACCCAAAGTAATCCACAGATTTAATGCACTTCTTACCAGAATACCAGCACCATTTTTCATAGAACTAGAACAAATACTCTTAAAATGTGTATGGAACCACAGAAGACCTCAAATAGCCAAAGCAATCTTGAGAAAGAAGAACAAAGCTGGAGGTATGATAATCCCAGATTTCAAGGTATACTGTGGCTGTACTAATCAAAACAGTATGATCCTGGCACAAAAATAGGCACATAGATCAATAGAACAGAATAGAGAGCCCAGAAATAAGCCTACACTTACGTGGTCAATCTATGACAAAGGAGACAAGAATATACAGTGGAGAAAAGATAGTCTCTCAATGGTGTTGGTAGAAAGTGGACAGCTACATGCAAAAGAATTAAACTGGAGGGGGGCACCTGGGTGGCTCAGCTGGTTAAGCATCTAACTCTTGGGTTCAGCTCAGGTCATGATCTCATGGTTTGTGAGATCAAGCACTGCGTCAGGCTCTGCACTGACCACGGAGATCCTGCTTAGGATTCTCTCTCTCCCTCTTTCTTTCTGCGTCTCTCTCTCTCTCTCTCTCCCTCCCTCCTTCCCTCCCTCCCTCCGTCTCTCTTTCTCTCTCTCTCTCTCCCTCTCTCTCTCTCTCTCACATACACACACACACACAGTAAATAAATAGACTTTAAAAAAAAAAGGAATTAAACTGGACCACTTTCTTACACCATACACAAAAATAAATGCAAAGCAATCTAAAAACCTAAATGTGAGACATGAAACCTTTAAAGTCCTAGAAGAGAGCACAGGCAGTTATTTCTCTGACATTGGCCATAGCAAGATTTTTCTAGCTGTGTCTCCTAAGGCAAAGGAAACAAAAGCAGATATATACTATTGGGACTACATCAAAATAAAAAGTTTCTGCACAGCAAAGGAAATAATAATCAATAAAAAAGTAAAAAAACACCCTGCTGGATGGGAGAAGATATTTGCAAATGCCATCCAGTAAAGTGTTAGTATCCAAAATATATAACGGACTTCTACAACTCAACACCAAAAAACATATAATCCAATTTAAAAATAGGTAAAAGACATGGAAAGACATTTCTCCAAGAAGACCTACAGATGGCCAACGGACACATGAAAAGATGTTCAACATCACTCATCGGGGAGATGCAAATCCAAACCACAACGAGATATCACCTCACACCTGTCACGATGGCTAAAATGAAAAACACCAGAAAGAACAAGCGTTTGGGAGGATGCGGAGAGAAAGGCGCCTTTGTGCAGTGTTGGGGGGAAGGCAAACTGGTGCAGCCACTGTGGAAGACAGTGTGGAGGTTCCTGAAACAATTAAAAATGGGGCTACTATATGATCCAGTAATTCCACCACTGGCTCTTTACCCAAAGAAAACAAAAACACTAATTTGAAAAGATATGTGCATCCTAGGTTTATTGCAGGATTATTTATGATAGTCAAGATACGGAAGCAAGCCAGGTGTCCATCGGGAGATGAACGAACGGAAAAGATGTGGCATATTACTCAGCCGCACAAAGAATGAAACCTTGCCATCTGCAACAGCGTGGAAGGATCTAGAGGGAATAATGCTAAGTGAAATGAGTCAGTCTTAGAAAGACAAATACCACATGATTTCGTTCATATGTGGAATTTAAGAATTAAAACAAGTGAACCAGAGAGAGAGAGAGGCAGAGAGGCAGAGGAGGAAAAGGAGAAGAAGGAGGGGGAGAGGGAAGACCCACAAAACACCTAGCTATAGGAAACAAACTGATGATTACCAGAGGGGTGGTGGGTACTTCATCATAACGATCCCTGAGTAATATATCGAATGTTGAATCACGATCCTGTATACTTGAAAAATAACACTGTATGTTAACTATACTGGAATTCACATTTTTGCAAAAGTTGTAGTAATGGGGGAAAAACATCAACCAGCTATTACTTATTTTCATAG
>NW_027532818.1:93766-97733 GCF_008692635.1 Crocuta crocuta | reverse complement strand
CGATAGACACTTCTACAATATAAAGAAGTTTGCTTCTCTTTTGATTCTTGAGAGAGAAAAGTTATTTTATTTAATCTATTTTATCATAGATGAAAATGATTATAGCCTATTATCAAACATTTTTCAACACTTGAAAACAATGACATTCCCAATAATTCCCAATATTAATGCCAATATTTTAAGAAAAATAACTATACTACTAAAACTACCCAAATCTCCATATATCAAAATAAATCTTTTTTTTTAAATTTTTTTGAGAGAGAGAACATAAGTAGGGGAGGGGCAGAGAGAGAGAGAGGGAAACACAGAGTCCGAAGCAGGCTCAAGGCTCTGAGTGATCAGCACAGAGCCCGATGCGGGGCTTGAACCCACAAACCATGAGATCATGACCTGAGCCAAAGTTGGACACTCAACCGACTGAGCCACCCAGATGCCCCAAAATAATTCTCTTTCAACCGTATACTTTTACATTAGATGTTCGCAGGGAATATTAAATTTCTTCTCGCCTGGCTTCAGAAAAGAAAACCACATTATTCTTTTAATTTTGCTTTTTATTTTCTTTAAATGGGAATTCCAAAATTTCCTCCTCAACCTTACCCTTCTCAGCTCTTCAGGGCTGTCCAGATTCTTTGAGGTGATGCAGTGGCCCTGTTTTCTCTGACTATAATCCGCTCAGTGTAGATACTGGCATCTGGAAAACACTACGTATGCAATGTCAAAGCCGGTCCCTACGCAGTAGCGGCTGATGAGTTCAGTCCTCTTCTTAAGTAATCTCTGTGCCGAAGGTGGGGCTCGAACTCCCAACCCAAGACCGAAAGTCTCCTGCTCCACCGACTGAGTCAGCCAGGTTCCCGAGTTCAAGCCTCTTTAATACCTATTAAATAGGGTGAGCATATCACTGACTTGAAAGGTGAAAGTAATACTTTCTATCTTCTCCATTATTAGATCGTTTTTGAAGCAGAACGTGGCAAGGGCAAAGCCGGAGAAATTGCGCTGGACGGCGTCTTGCTGCTTTCAGGCTCATGTCCAGGTGGCCTGTTACCTGTGAACGGTTGAATGTGACCGTGGTCTTTTGTGTCTTTATATTTGGCTTTGGATGTCCATTCTCTGTTTTCTGGTATTACATCACAGATTCCCCCACTTTAGAAACACAAACTGAAAAACCATAATGTACCAAGAGAAACACTGTCACACGCCTTTCTTGGATAAGAGGTGCCAAGAGTTGCTTTAGATGTAGCACCGCTGTGTTTCTGGAATGATCAAAAAAAAAACAGCAACAGAAACTACNTCATGCTGTTTTATAGCCAAGCTTGTATATTTCAAGTCTTTGTAATAATATTCAAATAATCACCTTGTGCCATGGTTTAAGTCTTCCTAAGTAAGAAAATAAGCTTTGGACGCTATGTTTTGTTACATGTATGATTATTTGCTTTCCTGGAAAACGTGGGTTTTATTGCTTTGTGTTGGAAATACTTTGCATTCTTAAAAATTCATAAAATTACTTCCTCTTCTGGGAGCACATGACTGCTTTATTAGGCCTTGTACGTGCAATGCAAATTAGCTTAAGTTGTGGAATGTAAGGCCTCGGAGAAATACCTGAAACGAAATCATGCCAATATCAGGAAACAGAAGAAAGACCAATGCCTTCTTTTCTCTGTTTCTCTTTTCTTCCAAATTCAAGAACAGCTTTGTGTGGTAATGAATCTTGAATTATTCCCCTGAGGATGAGTGTGTATTATGTTTTTCGACTCGAGGTCTTAAACAGGTGTAGGACATCTCCCAAACAGAATATTCCCCAGTATTCGTCACCCCCTAAAGCAACGAAGGCATCGAGCTGTAGGAGGAACGAAAGAGAGAAGATGGTCCACTTACTAATCTTTAATGTGTGTAACTTCACTCTTAAGGTTTTTTTTAATTTTTCCTTTTAACGTTTATTGTATTTTTGAGAGAGAGACAGGGCACGAGCAGGAAGGAGCAGAGAGAGAGGGAGACACAGAATCTGAAACAGGCTCCAGGCTCCGAGCTGTCAGCACAGAGCCCGACACGGGGCTCGAACCCATGAACCACGAGATCATGACCTGAGATGAAGTCAGACGCTTAACCGACTGAGCCACCCAGGTCCCCAAAGNAAATCCTTTCCCAACAGCTTTCTCTCTTTAATACAACCAACATATACAACTTTCTAAGATGGTGGGGAAAACCTTGTTTTCCTTTAGCGTGAAGTAAGTTTGGCGTACAGTCTCCAGGGGCTGTGGTTGTATCTGTTAGGATAACTGCTAGATACAAAAACCCCCAAAATAATGTTTCTACGTGAGACCAGATGAAGAGGTTTCTAGCTAAGTCAAATCAGCCTGCAGAATTGGGAGACATAATAAAATGACTCTTTTAAGACACTAAGATTTGGAGTGTTTCGTTACACAGCAGGAGTTAACCGAAGCAGGTGGTGTCTAACACTGTGGTAGAACTTGAAGAAGAACTCTCCCTGTTTCTTCAGTGGCCAAGGAAATTGGAGAGCATAGTTATGGCTTAGCATAAAGGAAGATAGGAGGGAGAGCTTGCAATGAAAGACCATCGATAACCAGTGACCCAGGTTAAAGGAAGAGATGTTGACCCCGAAACGAAACAGGGAAGCCTGGGAATCATGTTCTCTACAGGGAGAGAATCATTGCACGAAGCCGAGTTAAGTCGAATTGAGTAATAACATTTCATGTCTCTGTAGCATCTGTAGCAGAGACTTCGACTTGCCTACCCAGTATCCATTTTCGAATTTTACCTTGCAAGTTTAAGCATGTAAATACAAAAATATGTTTATGTACAACCTCTCTTTCAGATGGGGAGCCTGCCGAAGTCCCGGGGCGGGGAGGGGGGCTTCCGGGAAGGATCATTAAAGAGGGCTGGCAGTTGGCAGCCCCTGGTGCCATTTCTCTTCCTCCTCCTTCCTTCCTTCCTGCAATGTGGTTGTGAGGGCAGGAGCTCTGCAAGCTCCCTTGTGACCATGAGGTCAAAGACCCTTCCTTACGGAGGAGCGCATATCCGGAAGCAGCCTGGCTCCCTGATGACCCTGTTGCACCTCTGTCCCTGTCCCAGACCAGTCACGGTTCAACATTTTATTACGTGAGAGAAAACTGAGCCCTCTCTTGGCCTATCTGGGATTTCACACCAAAGCACAGCCCCGACTCAGGTGACGACTCTTCCCTGAGCCCTGGGTGGGTGCCCCTGCCATCTCCACAACAAGACCATCGTCTGGGGGGGACTAACTTGGTGGCCCCTTAAATAGCAAAATAAGGTGTTGAATTCCGGCCGGCAGGCTGTGGCGCCCCGGAGCGCTAGCCTGCACTGGCGCTGCCTCGCGCCTGGGTTCCTTGGGGGAGCGTAAGGTCAGATCAGTCAGCCACGGTGCCTGGCCACCACTCGGCACGAAACCCCCTTGTCACCCACCCTGTCCCACCCTCGTCCCCACACTGCTACGGGCCACTTCCTCTGGGTACTAACTTCCACCGTTTCTGCCCCCTCCGCTGTCGCGCGCACCGTCCCCATTCTGCCCGCAGCCTCTCCCTGTATCTCCCTACCTTAGCGGAACTGCTCTCTCCCGGGCTACCCCTCCCCTTGCAGCCTCACCCAAGGAGACCCGGTCACCCCCTAGACACTCTGGCCAGCGCTCCCCAAAGCGCCCGCTCTTGTCTCCCCCCACCACAGCCACCACACAGAGCCCCAGCGCGCATCAGCCCGCAGCCTTTGCTCTCTCCGGCCACCAGGCTGCTAAGCAGTGTTCCACAGCAGGGCGCGGTGTGCCCGCCGCTTCCGCAGCAAAACCATGACCTTCGACCTCTCGCAGATCCCGAGTGCCGCCCAAATTACCACTGAACGGTGCTTGCCTGTTTGCCTGCACAGACTGAGTAACATTCACCAGGGTGTCCACACCCTCCAGTCTCAGGGCTTCCTATGAACACACTGAAATAACAATGGC
>NW_027532818.1:93263-93626 GCF_008692635.1 Crocuta crocuta | reverse complement strand
TCCCGCCTCCATTTTTGCCTCCCCTCTGAGGCTGAATGTCCATGACTGACTAAAGCACAAGGTGACTTGAGAACACATCAGGGCCTCTGCCATAAGCAGGGAGGGGTGCTGAAGGACACTGGCGTCCTCTGCTCTGAGGGTTGAGAAAAGCCTCCTTGTGGCCAGGGAGGCCTCTCCTGTCCCCTCCCTTACAGACCTCCAGACACTTCGGATCCCACACAGGAGGCCTGTCCCTTCCCTCGTCTGTAAGATGACACTTGGGACTTGGGGAACACCCAGACCCCTTCTGCTCAGGCATTGGATGCCTCTCCAAGACTACACCGGTCTTCAGCCCGGCCCCACGTAGCCTGCGTGTCTTACACT
>NW_027532818.1:90236-93236 GCF_008692635.1 Crocuta crocuta | reverse complement strand
ATAATACTTGAGGGATGACTATGGAATTCCTGTACCTAAAGTTGTTTTCATTTTTTAAATAAAGTTTTAAAAATATTTTTAATGCCTATATATTTATTTTGCTGACAACGTTGCCCGAAACACATTTAGAATCGCCCTTTCCGGGTAGAAAAGTCATGCAAGGGACTGTAGCAGCACCTTCAGGTCACGTGTCACTAATGGCCGAAGACAGTCTTACTGACCCAGAATTCCCCTCCTGGGTGGACACTCAGAAGCAATGCTCAGAAGCGCTATTTGCCCTCGTCGCAGTGGGACAACTCAAATATCCATAATGTCCCGTGTGGGTAGAATGGAAACATACACTGTGGCATATTCGTCCGATGAAATATGACCGAGCGATGAGCATGCGTAAACCAACGCTGCCCCCAGCAACACAGCTGAATTTTTAAATATGGCATCGATCAAAAGAAACCAGACAGTATACACCGTGTGACTCCGCTTACGAAAAGTTTCAAGGTCAGGCAGGATTACTCTATGCTCGAGACGTTGGGATCGGGTTTACCCTCCAAGGGGGTGCTGGTGGGGAGGGGGAGCGCAAGGGTTGGCCACGCTCACTTTATGAAGACCATTGAGAGGTACACTTAACGATCTGTGCCACGGCATTTCCACCTGTGTTGTACTTCAATAAAACTGTGCCGTAGCGAGTACAGGTGTTCCCTTCTCCCTCCCCGTCAACATGAACCTCCGCTATCTGTGCCAGTTGACTTGGGACACCGCCAGTGAATTCACCTCTCAATACCAGGCAGGCTGCAACTGAAGTCCCACAGACCCATACGCAGTCCAGCCGCCAATGACCCTTACACTGGGGATGTCCCCTGGTTCGCCACCCAGGATGCCAGTGGACGCTGGACCCCAAGCTGGTTGCTGAAGGTAACGGCATTGGAGCTCTGAGGGGGTGAGGCCTGAGGAGATGTGCCTGCTGTTCAGAAAGCCAGGAAACCCTCCCCTTCCTCACATCTGTTGCCTTTCTGGAGACCCGTAGAAGCTTCTACATCCCCCTTTCCCATTCCTGTCACTGGCCTTTTAAAATCGTTTTCCTCCTGGGTCCGAGCTGCAGTCACCCAACCCTCCTGCTGAGTGGGAGGCACTTGGGGCCCGCGTTCATTTTTCGGACCCTCCTCGGGGTGCTGGCAGCGCCCTCTTGTGGCAGCCGGCGTGACCCTGTGTGTGGCCGCCGCGAGGCAAACGGCAAAGCAGGGCTGCCTTCCGCCTCTCCGGCTTCCTCTTTGCTCCATTTCTCCCCTCCCCAGTGTCTTGTGAACTCGTGCCTCTTTCTGGATACCTAGAACCTTCCAATGTGGTTACCTCTGAGATCACGAAGAATCCAATCTCGCAGACCTTGCATTCTTTCCCATTTCACCCCGATTTACTTGTCCCGTCCATGCTGCCGGTCTCTGCCAGGGCTTTAACACAAAGGAACGAGTATGGAGGTAGTTTCAGCATCGTCTACTATCAGGTAGTAGATGGCCCTCAAATCACACAGCTACATTAAGATGAGCGTGTCAGCCAGTGTTTGTTGGTAGCAAGGAACACAACCAGACCTCAGCTAACTTACAGCAAAGGGGGGTTCTGGTAAGGAGACAGGAGTGTGCGGGAGCGTGGGAAGACCAGCAATCCGACTTTGGAAACGGGCTGCAGGCCTGGAAGCAGAACTATGGAAAGAAGCCATTGCCGATCAGCACGCCCGCATTACCGGGATGATTTCTCACCGTACTAGTCTCCCTATTCCTCTACTCGAGATTCACATTCCAGGGGCACCTGGGTGGCTCACTTCTGGCCAAATGTGCCTCCCCTGAAGACTCAGAAGACCCGGAATAAACACGGTGATCCTCTATATTGTTGTGGGGGGTTTTAAAGTTTATTTATTTGGGGGGGAGAGCACAGGGAGGAGGGGAGAGAAAATCCCAAGCAAAGTCCACCCTGTCAGTGCAAAGCCCAATGCGGGGCTCGATCCCACGTACCATAAGGTCATGACCTGAGCCGAAATCGAGTCAGACGCTTCCCCGCTTCCCGGGAGGCACCTGGGTGGCTCAGTCGGTTAAGCGTCCAAGCCCGATATAGGGCTCGAACCCACAAAACATGAGATCGTGACCTGAGCCGAAGTCAGACGCTTAATCAAGTGAGCCACCCAGGTGCCCCAAGAGACCTCCCTTTAAATGAAAACACCTGAGAGCCAAAAGGAGGTGAGGCATTTCATGGAGCAGTGCAAACATCGGGATCGGGATCGCTGACAGTGTATTCCTTCTGGAAACAAGCCACAGTGACAGAATGAACTTCCAGGTGGTGGGCTCGGATTTCTTAGCAGAAATGCAAAAGGCAATTGAGCAGGCAAGCAGAGGTCTTTGCCTAGCGTTAGCATCCTCTCTTCCCATTTCTTTTTGTACCTTATCTATATTTTTCTGATTAAATGGAATTTTGAGACATCCCCAGTAACAGAGTAGAGTAAAATGTTTCATTGCCTCTGAACCATTTCCATCCTGTGATGTGATATGCACCAGCAAGTGACTGAGGCCATCCTTGCCGGTCTTGCATTTGCCTGCTAATCTGTTGTCATACATCTATGGTCGAATAATCCTAAAGAAATGAGCAAAATGGACAAATGGCGTGGAGGAGAGGAAGTGTTATGGAAATGACCTACAGATAATGACAGGTGCAAGGGGATGTGAAATGAGACTTTTCTTGACGCAGAGTTTTGCCCACGGCCCCAAAGCTGAGCATCATGTTAAGGGCCCTCTGGACTCTAAAGAGACACGTAGACCATCTGCGCGGGGCTCCCTGAGTGGAGAGCCCAACACTACTTCTGCCACCCGTGGTCCGTCACTTGTCTTCAGCTTATGTATAGGAGAAGGCAAGAGTGGAAGAGAGCTATTAGAATTCCAGAAGCTTAGCTTAGTTTTTAAATTTCTTTTTTAGTTCTTAAAAACTTTTAAAAACGTTTATTTATTATTGAGAGAGAGGAAC
>NW_027532818.1:87336-90201 GCF_008692635.1 Crocuta crocuta | reverse complement strand
CAGGTTCCAGGCTCTGAGCTGTCAGCACAGAGCTGGAGGCCGGGCTAGAACCCACAAACCATGAGATCGTGACCTGGGCGGAAGTCAGACACCAACTGACTGAGCCACCCAGGCACCCTCTTATCTTAGTTTTAGACGGTTAAAAAGCGCAGCCTAATCTAATATTGAAACTTCAAGCACTCATCCCATTCAAAGCTCTGGCCCTTCCTCGGCTCAAGTGTAACCTCTGCACCCTGCAAAGCCCCCCTTTTTTGCCAAGTAAGGTTGCATTCACAGGGTTCAGTGGTTAGGAGGTAGACATATCTATCTTGGGCGGGCGGGGCGCTGGGGCGGACATCATTCAACCCACAACACTGATCAGATTGTTTCTTTATACCTGAAAGTGACTGGAAGGGCTGTAGGATTTGCTCAAACCTCAAGCTCCAGCCCAGGAGCAGACAAGGGGCAGGAGAGANGATCTCTCAGGACCGCCGCCCCTTCTGTGCTGGGTGCCAGGCTGGCACCCCAGGACGGCTTGCAGCAGGCTTTGCTTGTCGCCCCGCTCCACCCCCCCGGAACCCGAACCCCGGCCACAGCGGGCCCGTGGGCTGGTCCCTTCCCCTCGCGGCACCTGTGCCAGGGGTCATGCTAACATGATCAAGGGCACTAGCGCAGTATGGGGCTGGGAAACTGCGACGCCCCTAGCGAACGTTTGGCATCAATTTTTTCCGTAGAGGAAGGGGCTCCCTGTGTATGTGGAGAGGTGTATGTGAGTTGTGGCCAGAAACAAAAGTTTTCGTTAGTCTAAAGACCTAAGAAGAATTAAGTTACTGCTGACTTACCCACCGGCTTTTGAAAACTTGTCTTTAATCTCCCCTCTCCCCGGGGTTTAGGCCAGAAATAGGCAGATGTGTGCACCTTGCCCGTATTAGTTACTATTTACACGCTTTTATATGTACCTAGTCAACAGATATATAGCACCAACCCTTGGCCGGTCCTAAATATACTCCTTTTGATACGTATTCGGAAGCTGGGAGTATAGGTGTGTACGTGGGCATTATCCATGTTAGCATATGCTCTAGAACTGTTGTTTAGTATGGTAGTCACTAGCTACATAGGATAACGAGCACTTGAAATGCTCCTAGTCCTAATTGAGATGTGGTAATGTAAAACAGCGAATTTCGGGGAACTAGTATGGAAAAGAATTAAAATATCAATAACCTGTTTTTATCAATTGCATGTGGAAATGACAGCATTTTGGATACACTAGTTAGGTAAGTGTTATTAATTTCACCTGCTTATGTTTTAAGAAGTGTTTTTAATGTTTATTTTAGAGAGAGAGCATGAGCAGGGGAGGGGCAGAGAGAGAGACACACACAGAATCCCAAGCAGACTCCAGGCTGTGAGCTGTCAGCACAGAGCCCGATGCGGGGCTCGAACCCATAAACCGTGAGGTCATGACCTGAGCCGAAGTCAGAGGCTAACCACCTGAGCCCCCCAGGCGCCCCTCATCTGTTTATTTTTTTAAGTGGTTACTAGAAGATTTTAAATTAGATCCATGGCTTGCCTTCTATTTCTGTTGGACAGCAGTGCTTTAGAAAGGGGTCAGCAGACTGGCCCGCAGCTAAATCCAGCCATCCTGTCTTTGAAAAAAAACGTTTAGTGGAGCCGAGCCATACTCGTTGTTTTAGGTATTGTCTCTGGCTGCTGTCCGTGCTACGAGGTCAACGGAGTCAAGGAGTCGATACAGAGACTGGCTGGCCTGCACAGCCGAAAAGGTTTCCTCCCTGGCCTTTTACAGAAAAAGCTTGCCGACCCCTTGCTCCAGAACAGTGCTTGCTATAGTAGATATGTGTCGTGTCAGCCTGTTAATTATGGTCCCATGTAGTTTTCAGTCAGGCTGACTGTGCGACAGGCATGGTTCTAAGGACATGATAAGGGCTATGTCATTTATTTCCCGTATTAGTTGTAGGATGTGGGATTCCCTTGATTTTGTCGATGGGGAAATCGAGGCACAGAATGGTCAGGAAACATGCCGAACACTCCCCACACCCCTCACTTCTGTGAGCTGCACCTTCCTGAGCCTCCTTATCCCCAGATGCTCGATGCCTGAAGTCTTTTCGATTAGTCCCCGGTGGGCACCCTGCTGCCACCGCTTTTTTTCCCCTTTAGATGGCTTTTTGAACTGTCATTGAGCTGAAGTTGGGCTCATGTGTGGGTGAAGCTGAGAGGCACCGGGCTTGGGGGCTCGGGGGCACCTGCAAGCTGATGGATCGAATGAAACGCACAAGCAGGGAGGAGAGGGCGCAGCCGGGAGGCGCTTTTCTCATTGAACAGAAATCATATTTGTTGAGTAACAGTAAGCGCCGGCCAGGCGTGTCCCAGGCGTGTCCCAGGCGTTCTCCGTGAAGGAAACGGACGTCATTCTCTTACAGTCCTGTGGAGAAGGCAGACAGTAAGTTTTCAGCGTGATATGCGCCATGAGAAGACGCTGCAGATATTTGCTGTTTTTCTAACAGGTCTCCACACCCGTAACACCTGTGTCGGGGTCGTCGTGGGGCCCGAGACGACATGCGCGTGTAGGGCACTCAGAGTTGCCGCAGTGCCTTCTGCCGTTAAGAGGTAAGGGAGGGAGCGCGCACGGGCAGCCGGGTGCACCGGGGCACTTCAAACATCGCAACCGGCGGTTGTCATTTGTAGAGAAGGGTCTCGGCCGAGCTGCGCACGGCAAGTGTTTTAACACCTCCGCAGGGAAGACCCAAGACCAGAGAGGTTCTGTGCATCAGCCCAGGAACAGGACAGGAGCGGCCCTCGGGCTGACGGCAGCGTAACTGAGACGGTCCCGCTGCAGGAGGGCCTTGTGCCCCTGTGCACGGAGCGGTGCGG
>NW_027532818.1:86960-87169 GCF_008692635.1 Crocuta crocuta | reverse complement strand
CGCAAGGCAACCAGGTCTCAGAGGAGGCGGCGCGGGGGCTTCTGACCGCCCCGGGACGCTGGGCACCGTCCTGAGGGCAGAGGGGAACCTCTGGGGGGCTTTGAATGGGAAAATGAGGCAATGTCTTGGAGAGATCTGTACTATTTCATTTCTGCGCCCCCCGTGCGGCCCAAACGCACGCCCCTGAGATCCGGAGTCTCCTGTTCTTC
>NW_027532818.1:81667-86779 GCF_008692635.1 Crocuta crocuta | reverse complement strand
AATATGTTAAAAAAATGGAGGCCTATGGCTGCTCCTGGAAATACTGAAAATAGAATTCCCATATGACCCAGCAATCGCCCTGGGTATTTATGCCAAAGCATTAAAAGCAGGGTCTTGAAGAGATCTTTCTACACCCATGTTCACAGCACCATTATTCACGCTGGCCGAAAGGGGCCAGCCAGCCCAAGGGGCCGCTGGCATATGAATAGACACGTAAACTGTGCTTTATGCATATACTGGAATATTATTCAGTCTTTTTTTTTTTAATGTTTATTATTTAGACAGAGCACGAGTAGGGGAGGGGCAGAGAGAGAGGGACACACAGAATCTGAAACAGGCTCCAGGCTCTGAGCCGTCGGCACAGAGCCGGACGCAGGGCTCGAACTCTCGAACTCACGAACTGTGAGATCGTGACCTGAACCGAAGTCGGACGCCCAACCGACTGAGCCACCCAGGCTCCCCATGTTGTCTAGTTTTCATAAGGTTCCATTGCAGGTGTAGACCACACGGGCCAGGACACGTGCTACAGTGCAGGTGACCCTTGAGGGCATTACGGCAAATGGAAGGGGCCAGACACAAACGGCCAGATACTGTAGGGTCCCAGTTTAGTGCGGCGTGCAGTCCCATTCGTGGGGACAGAAAAGAGGGTGACGGTACCAAGGGCCATGGGGAGGGGGAGAGCAACGGGCGCTTGTTTAACGGTTACAGAGGTGGTTTGGCCGCAGAGAGTTCTGGACATTGGTTGCACAGCAGTGTGAACGCGCTTACCGTCACGTAGCCGTACCCTAACGTGGTAGGACTTAGGGTGGGTGTATTTTTTCATAATCAAAGATGAAAAAGAAGGAAATGAGGAGCAGTAAATAAAAGGACATGTGAAATAAGGAGCACGGAGCTCACGCATGAACTCGTTAACGTGTGTAGATTCACAGAAGTGAAGAAGTGCTGGTGGTTAGACAGACTGCCATTCTCCTCGCACTGGGGCCCCGAAGCTGCCGCCCCATGTCTCCCGCATCTCCTTGAGCCTCTGACCCTTGGCTGGGAAATCCTGACCCAGGTGAAACATCGCCCAGTCGCCACGTGGGCGCGCTCGCCCTGTCCCTTATTAACCGCCTTGCCGACACCAGCAGATATCAGTCCCGATCCCTTTGGTAGCGATGCGCATACAGTGAATGTGGAACGCAGGCCAGATGAGTGTCTTCTCTTCTGTCGGGCAGCTTCCCAGTACACCGGGGAGGAAGGTTCAAGCGTGTTCAGCAGTTTGAGCCCTTAGCATTATGACAGTGGCCGCCAGGCTTCCTCTAGGTCCCAGGAGCTCAGGCACACAGGTCGGAGAAATGTTCGCCAATTGAAGGCATATAGTTTTTATTTTTCTGTTACCTTGCCTGTTCTTTGTTTACTGAGCCTTTTTCCTTTCTTTCTTCCTCTCTCCCTTTCTTTCAATGCAGAGAGAGAGATTGCATATGTGCACGAGGTGGGGAGGACAGAGAAACAGGGAGAGAGAGAATTCCAAAGAGGCTCCAGGCTATCAGCGCCATCGGCGCAGAGCCCGACACAATCCTGCATCCCACAAACCGCTAGATCATGACCTGAGCCGAAATCAAGAGTGGAATGCTTAACTGCTTAACTGCTTAACCACTTAACCGACTGAGCCACCCAGGCACCCCAGTGAGCCTTTGAGTCTCAGGGAGGCCTCCTTCACTGTTTTCAGGGTTTAAAAATGGAATTTTCAAAAGGTAAAGCAATGATCTTGAAGTACGATTCCCCATAATGAGAAACATAGCCGCTTAAAAGCCTGAATTGCTGGCCCACTGAGTGTTAAATAAATTAAAAACAAAACAAAACAAAACACCCCACCCAGGTTGCCCACATTCCAGCCCCCTCCTGGCAATCTCGGTCATTCTTGAGCTGACCCAGCAGGGAAGACACCACTAGGAACCTCATAGTTGTGACCAAGGGCACTTAACCCTTCATGACCGAGGGACGATTCACCTAGCTCAGACTTGGGAATCGACTTCGCAGGAGACTGTAGCTTGCTGATCTGAAGGCAGAGCCACAGGCCACGTAGCCCCATATGACGCTCTGGTTCCCAGGGGAGGCAGAAGACCGATCTACCGACCGTGCCTGATGCAAATGTTGTAAATATATGTTCGCCATGAAATTATAGCGGCCTGATCACTTTTCTGGTTGTGAAAATAATACACATCATACAAAATACAGGAAGGAGTAAAAGAACGAACCCAAATCATCTAAAACCGTACTGTTTGGAAAATGTCTGTCTAAAATTTTGTGTATTTATTTTCAGCCTTTTCACNTATGAACCGCGAGATCATGACCTAAGCGAAAGTCGGACGCTTAACCGACTAAGCCACCCAGGCGCCCCTCACATGTGATTTTTAAATGAAATTTGGATCAGACTCTATATGCTGTTTTTAAATAGCTTTATTCAGGGGGCGCCTGGGTGGCTCACCTGGTTAAGTGTCTGACTTCAGCTCAGGTCATGATCTCGCGGTTCGTGAGTACGAGGCCCGCATTGGGCTCTGTGCTGATAGCTCGGAGCCTGGAACCCGCTTCGGATTCTCTGTCTCCTTCTCTCTCTGCCCCTCTCTTCTCGTACTCTGTCACTCTCTCTCTCAAAAATAAACAAACATTAAAAAAATGTAAAACCCGGGGCACCTGGGTAGCTCAGTAGGTTAAGCATCCAACTTCGGCTCAGGTCATGATCTTGTAGTTCGTGAGTCCGAGCCATGTGTCAGGCTCTGTGCTGCTTCAGATTCTGGATCTCCCTCTCTCCCTGCCCCTCACCAGCTCACATGCTCTCTCGCTCGCTCTCTCGTTCTCTCTCTCTCTCAAAAATAAACATTAAAAATTTTTTTCAATTTAAAAACCATCTTTAAAAAATTAAAAAATAAACATTACTAAATTTTTAAATAACTTGATTCAGATATAATTGGTACACTGTACAGTTAGCCTACTTAAAGTGTCCACTTCAGTGGTTTTCATTGTATTTGCACTTGGGCAGTTTATCATCACAATCCACTTTAGAGAAGATTTTCCACTTGTCCCAGGAAAACCTCTACACCCGTTGGGAGCCATCCCCTTTCATCCCACCTCACTGGGTGCCCCCCATCCCTCCACCCCAGCCCTAGTCAGCACTAATCCATTTTCTGTCTCTAGATTTGCCTCTTCTGGGCATTTCATGTAAATGGAATCATATAATACGTGATCTGTGTTTTTAGCTTAGCATAGTGCTTGCCAGGCTCGTCCACATTGTACATTTCAGAATTTCATATTTGTGTTGCCAGATACCATTGCGTTGTTTGGATATGCGGCGTTCTGCTTTTCCATCAGTTGACAGGCATGTGGGTTGTTTCCAACTAGGGGCTATTAAGAATAGGGCTGCTGTGAACATTTGTGTGCGAGCTTAACCATTTGGGACCTTCCAGTTTCTCTGCAGTTTGACAAAACTCTCACATATACAGCCTCCACATCTCTCATTTCCCTAATGTGAACTTGCAGAAGTGCGATCACTGACCACAAGGACGCTGCATTTTACAGACCTTGTCAGACGGTGTCTAAGAAGACGGCACTGCCTCTCTCTGCCCTCGCCTTAGTGTCAGCCTGTGTGCTTGGTGACGGGCGTTTAATACCATGTCCTGTAAAATGGAAGACTGTGAGTTTTTTAAGAGACAGGCCCCTACCATCAAAACGTACGCATCTATACAATGGGCATTGTGTTTAGACACAATGGGCGTACTTCTGCCCATTACAGATGGGCAGATTAGATCCAAGGGTATTAGGTAGCAAGGTTAGGTAGGTACCTTCCAGGAGAGAAAAATAGACTGGTTAGATAAAAGAAACATTTGCCTGCCGGGGATGGGATTCACACAGATACGATCATCAAGCAACTTTTTACACCTCACAGTTAAAAAATTAACAGAACCAGGGGCGCCTGGGTGGCTTAGTCGGTTAAGCGTCTGACTTTCGCTTAGGTCATGATCTCGCGGTTCGTGGGTTCGAGCCCCGCGTCGGGCTCTGTGCTGACTGCCAGCTCAGAGCCTGGAGCCTGTTTCAGAGTCTGTGTCTCCCTCTCTCTCTGACCCTCCCCTGCTCGCGCTGTCTCTCTCTCTCCTAGAAATAAAAAAATTTAAAAAAAAAAAAAAAGAAACAGAACCCAACTGGCCTAGGGACGAGTTTGGTCCGAAGTCAGAAATTGTCCAGATTGCTTAGTCTGAGCCCTGTTGTTCGGAAGACTCAGATGTCAGCACAGTGCCTGTTGGCTCTTGGGGCCCACCAGCCCTGGCTGCGGCTGCCTGCCAACCTGTACTACCTCACGATTTCGTCCACTGTCCTTGGGACGTCTAAACAGCATCCCCTTATTGCTCTCTCGGTCTTTGATATTCAGAACAGCACCACTGAGAGATGCTAAAGTCAGCAAGTCGTCCAGTTCTGTAGCTGAGTAGGCAGGGAGGTAGTTCAGCTCGGCCCAGACTTCCCTGTTGACGCTGACACTGGCAGGATTTCATGCCCAGCGGGACCCCCAGATCCCATCCACAGCAGTTGGCCAGTCTGGACCCGGAAAGACCGTGCGTTTGTACAATTGGAGATGGCAAAAGTTCTAGAGATCTTCCAGCAAGCTTCTTTTAAGCAACTGGGAATGCAGAAGCTGCTTGCAGTGCTGCCTTTTTTTCAACTACCGGGACTCAGACTTTTGAAACTGAACCATGTCACATAGCAGAGGCCATTTTCTAACGTGTCACACCTCTTGTTGTTGCATAACTCTTTCAGAAAACACAACGCAGGTAACTGGCAGAAAGCACTGCTGTTAGGAAGCTGCGATTGGCAAGCACGAGCCTAAAAAAAAAACGGAAACCTCTTTTCTCTTTGCAGCTGTCAAGATGTCTGACAAGAACCAGATCGCCGCCACAGCTTCCCTTATTGAGCAACTGATGTCTAGAAGGAATTTTGAGGATCTTGGCAACCACCTTACTGAGCTAGAAACTTTTCATGTGACTAAAGAGCATCTCCAGGAGACCGTTGTAGTCAGGGCCGTGTACAGAGTCCTCAAAACTTGCCCCATGGTGGCTTTGAAAAAGAAAGCCAAGCGTCTGTTGT
>NW_027532818.1:80689-81545 GCF_008692635.1 Crocuta crocuta | reverse complement strand
GGCTCTATAAGGATGTGCACTTCAGACCAACGGACAGCCCAGAATCATTCGCCGCGGGTGGAAATGAAGAAAACCCAGGGCTTTCTCATGACCCAAGTCAGGGTGCAACATTGGGCGGCTCCATTTCTAATTCATCATCCCACGACATTGCAGAAGCCATTAAAATGACTGCGCCCGAAAATAGCACTCGTCCAGTGGAACCTGAGGAAAAGCATCTCAGGGGTGGTGACCCTAAATCCGCTGATGAGCGATCCAGTGAGTTGCTGGATCCTACAGTCCCCGTGAGAGCTAAATGCACGGAGCTTCTTTACGAAGCTTTAATGAGTTCTTCCGCAGACCAGCCCAAAGCTGATTTGTGTCGCAACCTGGCAAGAGACATTGAGGAGCACATTTTTACCCTTTATTCCAAGAACCTCAAAAAATACAAAACCTGTGTTAGAAGCAAAGTCGCCAATCTGAAGAACCCCAAAAGCTCTCACTTGCAACAAAGCCTGCTCTTGGGGACCATGTCTCCGAGAGAATTTGCCGCGATGACTGTCATGGAAATGGCACACAAGGGCCTGAAGCAGTTGAGAGCCTCGTACACGGAATCTTGCATACAGGAACACCGCCTTCCGCAAGTGCTGGACGGCACGCACACAAAGAAAATAAAATGCAGACGCTGTGAGAAGTTCAATTGCAAGGTCACCGTAATAGCCAGAGGAGCGCTTTTCCTTCCAAGTTGGGTGCGGCGCTCCAATCCAGACGAAGAAACGATGACCTATGTGATCTGTAACGAGTGCGGGGAGCAGTGGTACCACAGCGGGTGGGTGTGCCTGTAAGTGCAAATACAAGCTCTCTTCACAAAGACCTGGAA
>NW_027532818.1:77716-80428 GCF_008692635.1 Crocuta crocuta | reverse complement strand
CCTAGAGCCTGTTAGAAATGCAGGGTCCCAGGCCTCGCACCGCTGAGTCTGACTCTGCATCTCGGAGGATACCCAGGGGCTCCTGTTCAAGAGAGCCTGAGAAGGGTGGCTTTCGCAGTTGGCCTGTCGTTCTCAGCAGCGGCTGCATACGAGAATCATCTGGTGCTCAGGGCCCTCCCTCAAACAATTAAGTCTGTATGGGATCCAGTCCCACCGTCAGCATTTCTTTTTAATTTTTTTTTCATTTATTTTTGAGAGACAGAGTGCAAGTGGGGGAGGGGAAGAGAGTGAGGGAGACCCAGAATCCGAAGCAGGCTCCAGGCTTCGAGCTGTCAGCACAGAGCCCAATGCAGGGCTCAAACCCACAGACTGTGAGATCATGACCTAAGCTGAAGTCGGACGCTTAACCGACTGAGCCACCCAGGCGCCCTGACAGCGTTTCTTTTTTAATTCCTCAAGTTATTTTAAGATGCAGAGTCGAGAACTATTCACACATAGGCTCCCACTTGACTGTCTCACAGCTCTAAGAAAAGAATGTCACTGTATACTTTACAGATGAAGAATCAGGTCCACAGAGGTGCTGTGACTTGGGCACACAGCCTTAACTAGCCCAACTCAGACTGCTCCCACATTGGTCTTCTTCCCGATTCCCTGCCCAAGACCACTTCACTATTAACCTCTGAGAAATGTATTCCTGGAGATGTGTCTTTAGGCTCCAACATGCGATGGCCAGAGCTTTGTTCCTGTCCCCTCTCTTTTCTCACTCTACTGGTCTCTCCCTTGAACCATGGAAGTTATCCTGTAATTAATCCCACAGTTAGAATTTTGTTTCAAGACCTCTTACTTAGAGGAATTGGGTATTTTTTGTCATGTTTTTAAATTTTTTAAGTTCTCGAGAGTCTATAAACTGCTTATGAAGTTTGGTTTCTGTTGTTAGGGAGTCTTCATGTTCTCAAGGGCACGTGAGTTTAGATCTGGCGGGGCTGGGGGCACCCGGGGGACTCAGTCTTAAGGTGAAGCATCCGACTCTTGATCTCAGCTCAGGTCTTGATCTCAGGTTTGTGAGTTGGGTTCCGCACTGGGCATGAAGCCTACTGGAAAAGAAGAAAAGTAAAAAAAGATCTGTAGGGAGGAAAGAAATCTCTCCTGGGCTCTATAGGTGGAACTCTGCAAATGAACACAACAAAAGACAGATTAAAGAGAAAAACAGTTCGTTAACATGTGCCGCGCAATACCTACTGGAGAAACTCAGTGATGAAGAACTCAAAAGGGTGGTTAGAGCCTGGGCTTGTATAGTAGAATCTTAACAAAGAAGCATATATTTGTAGAGAAATGAGACAAAGGAAAGAGGCTTTAGGCTTTTAGGAGCAGCAAACGACAGGAAGGTAAATATGTGAGGGTGCTGATGGAAGCTAGGTTTATTTAGTAAGATTTGTTTGTGTGGACTCTTCTCCATGCCATCCTGTTTCCAACGATAAGATTGTTACCTCCTTCCTGTACAGAATCCACACGGGGGTTTATGTTCTACTTTCAGGCAGGTGAGTGGAAGGCAGAGAGCTCATTCCATCATTCCGTGTCTGCCTTTCCTCATTTGCTTTCAGCCCAGAACGATCCTTATGCCAGGGTGGCATATCTGGGGACCACACACTCTGAACCTGGTTAGGTCTGAAGGTCCAATTCTGCTTACGTAGAAACAGGCCTTTGTCTGTCACNTGTGCTCCTATGCATCAGCACTCCTATATCCCTTGGGTAAATTCCTAACAGTGCTTCCAGTGAATGAATTCTGAAGGGGAAGTCAGTTCTTCAAGGCTTTTGTGCAGCGTTTAGCCAATCTGCAATTGTTTCAGCACAGCCTGCATTCCATATGATCACAGCTGGTTGTGTTCTCTTTTAAGAACTTAGAGGGTGTTCATGGTTAGTTTTGTTGTTGTTGTTGTTGTTGTTGTTCTTGAAAGAGAGAGAGAGAGAATCCCAAGCAGGTTCCATGCTATCAACAAGTGCAGAGCTCGATGCAGGGCTTGAACTCATGAACTGTGAGATCATGAATGACCTGAGACCAAACCAAGAGTCAGACGCTTAACCAACCGAACCACCCCGGTGCCCCAATGGTTACGGTTTTAATAAGTTCACTTGTAAGTTATCTCCAGGCCTACATATTTTCACCAGTTCTTTTCCCCTGCCGCTCCTAACTTCTGAGCCAGAGCTCTAGAGGCCTAACCACACATACAGCCACCTCCTGACAGAATTCCCCAAAAGGGGCAACGACTCAAATATGTTTGCGTATTCACATAGCTTGAGGCCATTGAGTGGCGATTCTATTTTGATATCTTTTCTCCCTNTTGTGATATAACACATTAGTCTTTTCAAGAGAAACTTGCAAAGTCACCCAAAATTTCAAGTTTCACAAACTGGTTTCATGTGGCCTGGAGTGATCTTAAAAGCTATTCAGTGGTTATAAAAGAGCACGTCACATGAAAACCAAGTGTTCATGTCAGGGTTTGTTTTTGTGTGTGTGGGTTTTTTTTTTTTTTTTTACTGGAATTGTGCAAACTTAATTTGCAGACAGAAGCATTTGAAATGGCAATTCCTTTACTCTCCTAAAATGTAAAAATCTGGGCAGTCTTTCTCAGTGACTTTTGGAACAAGAGATAAGCAAATAGTAATGTGGGTTTTTTTCTTTTAGCCAATGAGACAGCATTTCCTTTTTAAGTA
>NW_027532818.1:77314-77633 GCF_008692635.1 Crocuta crocuta | reverse complement strand
TTTAAGTATAATTATTCTTTCATCTTCTCTGTCTTAGCTGCTAAAAAAAAATAAGTCTTTTTCTTTAAAATTGCTTGTGGACAAAGGAGCTTTCATTTTTTTTTTAATATTTATTTTTGAGAGAGCGCGCGTGCATGGGGGAGGGGCAGAGAGAGAGGGAGACCGAGACTCCCAAGCAGGCTCTGAGCTGTCAGCATAGAGCCCAATGCAGGGCTTGAACTCAGGAACCGTGAGATCATGACCTGAGCCGAAATCAAAAGTCAGACACTTAAGCGACTGAGCCACCCAGGCACCCCAAGGAGCTTTCGTTTAATTTGAA
>NW_027532818.1:69491-77013 GCF_008692635.1 Crocuta crocuta | reverse complement strand
GCTGGCACAGACCAGAAAGAACAGGAGCTGTGGCAAGAGGAAGAAGGATGAGAGGTGATGTCGTAAGAGCCATTGGGTTCATTAGGGCCCTTGTCAATCATGACAAGGACTTTGGGTTTTTTCCAAGCCGGATGGGAAGCCATTGAAGCCAGGGAGCTGGTAGTGACACCGTTGGAACGGCCTTTGGGAGGGGCCCCTCTGACTGCTTTGTCAAGTTGAATGGGGAGGGCGGCAAGGATGGGTGCAGACACCCAGTTAGGTGGCGTTAGCACTGATCCAAATGTCATGGATCCAAAATACGGCACCCTGGCGCATTGAGTAAGCTGAAGGAGTGTGAGTGACCAGCGTCAGAGGACCCTCTGTCCCCTCCCTTCTCCTCTGAGGCAAGTCCTAAGACCCTCCAGGGAGGGGCCGGAAAGAGCAGAGGCAGGGACGCTGAGGGCAATCTGAACGAAGAGGCCTTTCCAGGTTCCCCCTTAGCTCGTACCCTTTNTAGACACACGTGACTGCTTCCCTCCTGTGAATCTGCCTGTTGTTACAGAGCCCCAGCCGAGAAGCGCGAGGGGGTGGAAGAAAAAAGACCTCTTTTCCTTCCTTCTGTTGGCAGTTTGGCAAAAGGACGTTTCGTCGAATCCCACCAACCCCACGCCCCCTGCCCCTAATACAGAGCAGCTAACCGCACAGAGACGCAGCCCCACGCGCCGCCNCCCTTTCGCTCCCGATTACCATTTCTAAACACCGGCCTGGAAGCCAAAGCCTCTTCATCTCTCAGGTCAGATCGCTTTCTTTATGACTTTGCAGTAAATGCAAAATAGTTCACAAAAATACTTTCATATCTCGCACGGCTCTTTGTTGTAAGTACCTAGATTACAGGAGGCGTCCGACGTCTTGCTTTCCGAACGGCCCACAAATCCAAAGGAGAGGAGAGGACAGCTTCATACAATCCCATCTGCACGATCCTCCGCGGTGAGGTTACCAGAGATGTTGCCGAACGTTATCGGAAACGCCGTGCGGTAGTGATTGCACACCTCGCTTCATTGCCAGGTGCTGGGGGCAACGAGACGGTCAGGAGCCATCCCGGGCCTCGGGGACCCACAGCATGATGCAGCTGGCTATCATTTTACATTTTAAGAGCCATGAGAGAGGCATGGACTGACTGACGGACGAGGCAGGGCTGCAGGGTACCCAGAAGAATCAGGGAGAACTTCACGGAGGCTGTGACCCTTAGGGTAAATCTGGAGAAGTTGGACAGGCAGAGGAAGGGGGAAGGGTATCCTATCGCCATATTTGCTCGATTCCTGACCCTTAGATACACCATCTCATTTAATCTTCACGACTACCCCGCCGGCATTTTAGAGGTGAGGAAACTGAGGCAGAGAGAGATTAATTTACTTCCACGGATGGTATACAGAGACAAAGCCAGGTGGGGTGTTGTCTGGGTGGGTTTTTGTTTTGTTTTGTTTTGTTTTTGCATATCCGTTCACTTCCAGAAACATCCTGACTTCCTGTTAATTCCACCCAAGGTACAACTGTTTTTTTAAGTTGTGGTTTGTTTTTTCAGTGGCAAGAGTGTGTGGTTTTTAGACTCCACCTTGCTCCAGTGCTGTGCGTCCCTCCCTCTGATGGAGAGATGAGCCAGGGGCACCGGCAACCCACGCTGGCACCCCTGACGCGGGACCCTTCCCAACCTTGTGGCATCCATGTGGTTTATCCGATTTTCTGAAAAGCAAGTGATTTTTAAAATACATACATTTTAAAACAGAAAAACATGTAGCTTTTAGGGGCGCCTAGGTGGCTCAGTAGGTTAAGTGTCTGACTTGTGCTCAGGTCATGATCTCAAGGTTTGTGAGTTTGAGCCCCACACCGGGCTCTCTGCTGTCAGCTCAGAGCCTGCTTTGGATCCTCTGTCTCCCTCTCTTTCTGCCCCTCCCTCACTCGTGCACATGCTCTTTCTCTCTCTCTCTCTCTCTCAAAAATAAATAAACATTAAAAAAAGGGGGGGGGGGCGCCTGGGTGGCTCAGTTGGTTAAGCATCCGACTTCGTCTCAGGTCATGATCTCAGTGCTCGTGGGTTCGAGCCCCGCGTCAGGCTCTGTGCTGACAGCTCAGAGCCTGGAGCCTGCTTCCGATTCTGTGTCTCCTTCTTTCTCTGCCCCTCCCCCACTCACACTTTATCTCTCTCAAAAATGAATAAATGTTAAAAAAAATTATAATGTAAAAAAACAGAAAAACATGTAGCTTTTAAAAGGACATTTATGTTTATATCTTTTTTTTAATTTGAAGACTGTAAGTGTATAAATGCAGCTTCAAATATCATTTCCTCTAAAACATACTAGCCTTTATATCTTCATTCTCTGTGTGACCTAGGGAAACTATAGAACAAAGATAACAATCAATTATGACAAACTAACCAAGCTGTTTTGTTTCCTTTGTTGAATTGTTGCAGGCATCCTGGGGCGCCTGGGTGGCTTAGTCGGTTGAGCGTCCGACTTTCGCTTAGGTCATGATCTCGCGGTTCGTGGGTTCGAGCCCCGCGTCGGGCTCTGTGCTGACTGCCAGCTCAGAGCCTGGAGCCTGTTTCAGTCTGTGACTCCCTCTCTCTCTGACCCTCCCCTGCTCACGCTGTCTCTCTCTCTCTCTCTCTCCTAGAAAGAAATAAAACATAAAAAAATAAAAAAATAAATCGTTGCAGGCATCCTGCAGGACAATTTTAAAAAAATAAAATTTGTTGGACTTATTTGCTTTCTTTTAAAATACAAACAAGGTACAAATAGGAGTCATTAATCTTTTTCAAGCGATGGCANCAATGGCACATATGTTTTTTAAAAAATCTAAAACGGCCCTAGGAAAGTTACAGATCCGAGGAATAAACAAAATGTTGCGCATTCAAAATCTTCCCTATTTTTAGACTGTGTTCACTTTCAAAAGGTGTAATAAACATGGAGAGAGCGCCCCAGCAGCTGCTTTTAAATCGTCGGAATGGCAACGTAATTTGCTAAATTCACCTTTGTGGATGGAAACAAGTCGTTTCCAAGTTTGCCGCATGGGGGCCTCCGGCTGGGTCCCTCCTATCCGATCCCTAAAGGACTGAGGTCACGGGGCTGCAAACCACTTTCCATTTTCCATCCCCGACCGCAGCGTAGCCACAGCTTGCTTGCCCACGCGCTGCTCCCTTGGCTCTTGCCTATGGCAGGGGACCCAAGCGCACATCCGTCGGGCCAGCTGAAGGAGCCGGTCACCCACATCTGACCGGAATGAACCCCCTGGTTTGAGTGGCTTGTGTGTTGGCATCTGTTGAGTCCACCAGGGGATCTCGCCTGTCGTGTCTTCTCACGCCGAGGACCGCCGTCTCCACGGCTCTGTTGCCATGCAACAGATGTATTCCCCACCCCCGCTTTGTGAAATCTCACAAGTTGCTGAGCAGAAAGTTTCCAGGCATCATAGTGAATCTCAGTATCACTTCACATTGAGAAGGTGGCTCAAGGGCCTGGGGGTTTCTTTTGAGGGTGATGAGGATGGTCAGAAGTCGATGGTGGGGATGCTGCTCGAGGCAAATGTGCTAAGTACCATCGAATCATACGCTTGAAATGGGCGAACTGTGTGGTCTGGACTGAGATCTCAGTAAATAAAGTTGTTGGGGAAAAAAAAATCAAACGAGCTGAGGGAGGGAATTCGAAATAGGACCTCTATTGGATATTTATCTCAGCAAGTCGTTGTGAACCTTCAGTACATTCATGCATGTAATGGAGAAATAATGGCAGTCTTCCTCAAAGGGGCCTTGCGGGAGGCGCCTCGGCCAGTTCGCACTGACAGAGAAAGAGAAAGAGAGAGGCCTCTGTCCAGGCAGTTGGCCGGGCCCCAGCTTTTGCATTTCTGCAGAGAAGGCCCCGCCCTCTTTCAGTCACAAAACAAACAGGGCTAAAGTTTCCATCCACCGTCATTGCTCCTCACGTTTCTTCCCTGCTTGTCAGGCCACAGACTTGAGCTGCACTGTATCAATGACATCAGGCCCCTAGGACACAGAAAATCTTAGAGCAGTGCCATTTACGTGCCTGGTTAGATCTGCCCTTAGAAAAGAAACTGCGGATGAATTCAGTGCTCCACTCTGGCGACCGCACAGTGAGGCCCTGGGATCAGGGGCCGCAGCCAGGCCTGGGAGCAGATACAAAGCCGGGGGGGCCCATCTTGGACCTGTTGAATCGGAACGTATGTTTTCACAAAGCCCTCAGTGACTCCTCGCAGTGCACAGTACAGTCTGCGAACGCTCTCCTGGCCGCAGCGACGGGGCCCGGGACTCTGCCTCCCCGCTTCTGCGTTGGGATGAAATGCCCCAGTTTCTAGCTAACCCTGGTCTCTCAACTCCCAACTCGTCTTGCTCACGACCCACCGCCACCGTCCACACTGCTAAATGCAAGGGACAATTTTCAGCCCCATTCAACACGCTCGCTTCCTTCTTCACGCTTTTCACGTGCCTTGCCGTGGGTTGGCTCTCCCGGGTTTCCCCTCTTAATGGCCGCTCTGTCTCAGTATTGTTTGCTGCTTCCTCATTATTTTCCTAACCTCTTAACTTCGGAGCGTCCAGAGTTTAGTCGTCGGACACCTTCTGTATCTACACCCACTCCTTTGTTGATTTATCTAGTTCTGTGGTCTCTGTATCATCTATGTGCTAATGACTCCCCCTCTTTATCTTTGGGCTTGCATCTCCCCTCTGAATTCTAGGCCCCCAAATCTAACAGCCTCCTTGAGAACTCTACTTGGATGCCTAAAGCATCTCAAACTTGGTTTATTTTTTTAAGTTTATTTATTTTTGAGAGATACAGAGACAGCGTAAGTGGGGGAGGGCAGAGAGAGAGAGAGAGAGAGAGAGAGAGAGAGAATCCCAAGCAGGCTCCATGCTGTCAGCACAGAGCCCAGTGCGAGGCTTGAACTCATAAAACCATGAGATCATGACCTGAGCTGAAACCAAGAGTTGGATGCTCGACTGACTGAGCCACCCAGGCGCCCCAGACTTTGTCTGTTTAAGCTCAGGCTTCTGATCTTGTCTCCAATGCTACTTTTCTACTTAGTAGCAGCCCCATACTTGCAAAACTTAAGCTAGAAACTCTGGAAGTATGACCGACTCCTTTCTTTCTCTCGTTTCGAACTTCCAACCAATCAGCAAATCCTCTTGGCTCTATTCCAAAGAATAAGAAGCCCAACTGAAAAATGGGCAAAAGAGGGGTGCCTGGGTGGCTCAGTCGGTTGGGTGTCCAACTTAAGCTCAGGTCATGATCTCACGGCCTGTGAGTTTGAGCCCCACACCAGGCTCTGTGCTGACAGCTCAGAGCCTGGAGCCTGTTTCAGATTCTGTGTTTCCCTCTCTCTCTGCCCCTCCCCTGGTCATGCTCTGTCTCTGTCTCTCTCAAAAATAAATAAACATTTTAAACAATTGTTTTTAAAAATGGGCAAAAGATTTGGGGCATCTGGGNCCGACGGTGTGGAGCCTCCTTGGGATTCTCTACCCCTCTCTCTCTGCCTTTCCCCCATTTGTGCATGTGCACGTTCTCTCTCTTTCTCTAAAAATAAATAAGTAAACCTAAAAAAAAATTCTCTCTCTCTCTTTCCCCTCTCCTCTGCTTACAGTGTCTGAAATAAATAAATAAATAAATAAATAAATAAATAAATAAAGTGAGCAAAAGATTCAAATAGACATTCCACCAAAGAAGATCAAAGAAATACAGGCATGTCCACTAAGCACATGAAAAGATGCTCAACAGCATTAGTCACGGGGAAAGGCAAATCAAGACCACCATGAGATACTACTTCATGCGCACTATGGTGGCTATCATCAAAACACCAGAAAATATCAAGTGTTGGCGAGGATGTAGAGAAATTGGAACCCTGTACTTTGATGCTGCGAATGTAAAATGGTGCAGCCACTTTGGAAGACAGTTTGGCAGTTTCTTAAGAAGTCAAATACAATTTTACTCTACAGCCCAGTAGTCTCACCCCTTGGTACATACTCGAGTGAAAACATAAGCCCACGCAAAAACATGTATATGAATGTTCACAGCAACAGCATTCGCAGTAGACAAAAAGTGTAACAACCCAGACGTTCATCAACTGGTGAATGGATAGACAAATCATGGTCTATCCGTTAAAAGAAATACTATTCAGCGATATAAAGGAATGAAGTGATATTATGCTCTAACGTGGACAAGTTTTGGAAACATTTGCTACGTGCAAGAAGCCAGTCATAAAAGACCAACATTCTCTGACTCCAGTTATATGAAATGCCCAGAAGAGGCAAATCCGTCATGACAGAGGTAGATGCGTAGTTGCCGGGGGTTGGGGGGTGGCCTGGGGAATGAGTGCTGATGGGCACAAGGGACCCTGTTGGGGTGATGGCTGTACAACTCTGGAAAACTCTGCACAGATTCTCTAATAATCATTGAATTGTGTACTTGAAATGAGCGAATGTTGGTGTATGTAAATTACACCTCAGTAAAGCTGTTATCAACATCTAGAATCTGACTGTATTATGTTCTCTGCTGCCGTATCTAGTGTATCGATAATTGTCCAGTTGGCTTTTACCTTTCCCTTTTTTGTACGTTGTTTTCCACTTTAGTGTTCAATAGCATTGTCATCAGAAATAAATAAGGAAAAGGAGATTAAAAAAAATTCTGTGTGTTCATTGTTTTACTTCCCAGAAGACCCCACCAGTCTTAGGCAAGGAACATCGTTGAAAGAGTTATGGGGCGCTTGGGTGGCTCAGTCGGTTGGGTGTCTGACTCTTGATAGCGGCTCAGGTTGTGATCCCAGGGTGGTGGGATCAAGCCCCGCGTCGCGCTCCATGCTCAGTGTAGAGCCCGCTTAAGATTTTCTCTCTCTGCCTCTGCCCCTCTCGCTCTGCACCTCTCCACTGCTCACATGTACTCTCTCTCTCTAAAAGAAAAAAAGAAAAAGAGCCGCTTGGTGATTTTGTTGCTGTTGATTTTTTTTCTCTGTATTACAGAATGTGCCTGGTTATATGTCAATAATTCTCAAAGTGCCTCTTTGAAAATATCCCCAAATCACATATATGAACAGTATTTGCCACTTACGAGGTTTTCATTGTTTCTAGTATATTCACAAGATTGTACAACCATCACCATCATCTAATTCCAGAAATTTCTATCACCGCCCCCGAAAAACACCTTTTAGCAATCACTTCCCATTCTTCCCTCCCTCCAGCTCCTGGGAACCACTAATCTCCATTCTGTCTCTTACGGATTTGCCTACCCTGGACATTTCATACCAGTGGAATTGTGTAATATGTGGCCTTTGTGTCTGGCTTCTTTCACATGTGTGCTTTTGGGGGGGGGGGTTTGTTTTTTTAACCCAAGAAGTAAACCATGTTTTACTAACCAAAGGAACTGTGCTGGCCTTTATTTGAGGTGCAGCTTTAACTGAATTTACATAAATAAATTCATATTTACATCTGTCATAATTGCACTTCTTCACATTTTTAAGTCAATAATTTTTGGTAATCAAATGTAAACAC
>NW_027532818.1:68092-69418 GCF_008692635.1 Crocuta crocuta | reverse complement strand
TCACAAGATTTTTTTTTCTTTAAGAAAAGGGAAATAAGGATATTTTCCCCTAGTCACTTACTGTAGTTGGCCAAGTTGAGTTCAGTCCGATTTCACAACTGTAACCATTGTCTTTAATGAAGGCTTGCAGCCGTTGTGTAGTAAGGAGCAAGGTCAGGGGTTCTCAGCAACGTCTTGGATCAGTTTTTCCTCCCCTGCATGCCTTCTTCCAGACACGCATACCGTGTGGTATAAAATTATTGTGCATTTGCAATATATGGCTTCCTAAAAAAAAGAAAAAAAGAACTCTGTGGCTGGCTATAGAGTCACGTGTCTGTTCCTCACACAATTCCACTGTATCTCCAGGCTGAGAGATTTCACACTTCGCTCATCCCGTGAATTTTCTCCATCCTAGCTCTCCTCTGTTTTATCACTGTGTTGTGTTATCACTGGGCCTGTTTTCCCCCCTTTAACTGTCCATGAAATTCCTGTCCACATCTTAGTGATGTTTGTATCCCTCAAAGCCCCAAGATTAACTCTGGGTGTGGTCAGTGGCTTAATTCGATTTTGGAAGATAGGTTTTTACTCAGAGTGGGATCTCAGTGAGTTCATATGTATCTCTGTTCTACCTACCCCACCCTGCGCTTTGGAAGGACGCATCTCAGCTTTAGAAACTGGATCAAATGTCATAAACTGGATCAAATGTTACTGTTGTTAGTGTTAGTTTCGAACCCAATCTCCAGCAAAAAAATGCATTCAAAATAAGTTTACTTCATTCACGTTATGGCATTTGAAACTGACCAAATTCATAAAACAGAGCCCTGAGTCACAAGAGCTGGGTTAGGTTGTATTATTGCTCAAGTAGTTGATGACCTTCCCAGGGAGACAATTCTAGAATGCCATACCACTGAGCTCAGATTTGCCACGTGACTTGCAGTGCCCCTCCCTTCAGCAGGATTGTATATCCTAATGAGTGGCTTGCTTTGGCCAAGGACATATGGATGGCAATGATGCGTGTCATTTCCAGATAGAAGCTTTAAGAGCCAGCAGCTCTAGTACTTTGGTCTCTTTTCTCTCAACCAGTGAGACCTGCAGAATGTGTGACAGGGGCTTCTCCATTAGCTCAAGTTCATCAGCTTGGGTCCAGAGGGAGCATGGCCTAGAATAAGCCATAAGAGTTGGTGGGGGTGGGGGAGGTCATCTTTTCTACCACAGTGTGGCTGAGCCTAAGCTGATCGATACAAAAGTGTGAAGAGAGGTATATAGTTCCAATTACCTGAATTTATGTTATGAATCACAGTAAATTTGTACTGGATGATCTATAAGATACATCCGAACTTGGTACCA
>NW_027532818.1:66859-67821 GCF_008692635.1 Crocuta crocuta | reverse complement strand
ACATCTGAATGGCTCAGGTCCATATATATGTGGACATTAAATATATATATATATATATCCACACACATACACATACATCTATTGTATGACTTTATCATAGGACTACAGTACGTAATACATATATAAAATATGGGTTAGTTGACTGTTTATACTATTGGTAAGGCCTCCAGTCAACAGTGGGCTATTAGTAGTTAAGTTTGGGGGGAGCCAAAATTTATGTACAGATTTTTGACTGCATGGGAGTTAGTGTTCCCAACCCCCACGTTGTTCAAGTATCAACTGTGGTTTCAAATAAAGACATCGACTCCTTCTGACTTAGAAAAGGAATTTCTCAGGGAGGTATGGAGTAGTTCTTAGAGGCAAGGCTGGAGAATTGAGTTTGGACAGTGGACAGGAACAATGAGAAGCCACAACACAACACGAATGGCTTGATGAAGACGCTGTCCCTGCTAGGCAGGAGGCACTGCCACTGGCATCATCACCACTGGCGCCACCTGTGCTCACTGGATACCGGAGGCCACCACTACCTGTGCCGGAATGAACTTTGAGCTATTCCAGCATCTCTGTGTTCCTTGCCTAAGAGTCAGATCTTCAAAGAAAGTAAGTATCTGATGGGCCAGTAGAGGGTCTCATGCCTGTATTCTTCATTGCCAGGGTTCTGGAAGAGCAAGTATCGAAGTATCTGACCTTTACAGCTTCTATAGTGAAAAGACTCACAAAATAGTTGGCTCCCTGGGGCGCCTGGGTGGCTCAGTCGCTTGAGCGTCCGACCTCCGCTCAGGTCATGATCTCATGGTTTGTGAGTTGGGGCCCCGCCTCGGGCTCTGTGCTGACACGCTCCATGCCTGGAGCCTGCTTCGGATTGTGTCTCCCTCTCTCTCTGCCCTCCCCTACTCGCGCTCTGTCTTCTCTCTCTCGACAATAAAATAAAACATTAAAAAAATTAAAAAAATAGTTGGCTC
>NW_027532818.1:61922-66854 GCF_008692635.1 Crocuta crocuta | reverse complement strand
GATTTTAATTGATTTATACGTCATTGTAAGTAACCCCATGTAGCTAGTGGCTACTGTATTAGGCGGCATAGTTCTGGTCCTATCAGACACCACACCTACTTTTCTCCACTAAGATCTTCACTTTTTCCATTATATTTCTTTTTTTTAAATATATTTTTAAATTTTATTTATTTGTTTTAAGAGAGAGAGACAGAGCGAGCAGGGAGCAGAGTGAGACGGAGAGAGAGAATCCCAGGCAGGCTCTGCATTCTCGGTGTACAACCTGATGCAGAGCTCAAACTCACAAACCGTGAGATCACAACCTGAGCCAAAACCAAGAGTCGGATCCTTAACCAGCGGAGCCCCCCAGGTGCCCCTGTTATATTTATTTCTAAATGTTTTCTAATTTTGCTATTGAAAATGGTATCTGCTTTGATTTGTATTTCTGGGATTGGTTGGTTGTATAAACGGAATTTATTTTTGTTGAACATTTTTAATCTAGTCACTGTCTTGGTCCCTTTGGGCTGCTGTTACAAAATGCCATCAGATGGGTGGCTTATAAGCCACAGAAACCGATTTCTCACAGTTCTGGAGGCTGGAGGTCCAAGAGCTTCCAGCAGACTCGGTGTCTGTTGAGAGCCCACATTCAGGTTCATGGATGCCCTATTTTCACAGTGGCCTCAGATAGTGAAGGGATGAGGGAGCTTTATGAGGTCTTATAATGACACTGATTTCATCACAAAGGCTCCACCCTCACCCAGTCACCTCCCAAAGTCCCCACCTCCTGATACCATTATGTTGGAGATTAGGATTTCAACCTGTAGATTTTGAGGGGACACAAGCATCTAGTCTACAGCAGGCCGCCTGCCTTGTTAACCTCTTTGGTGAGTTTTTTATAGAGTCCTTTTGAATTTCCAAGCATATTGTCTGTGTTCAGTACAGTTTCTGTTTGGGTGTCATATAAAGTATTTCTAAAGGTTGCTTAAAGTTGCTTCATTAGAAAAATTTCTGGGGCGCCTGGGTAGCTCAGTGGGTTAAGCCTCCAACTCTTGGTTTCCACTCAGGTCACCATCTCACGGTTGTGAGATCGAGCCCCTCCTCGTGCTGGGCATGGAGCCTGCTTAAGATTCTCTCTTCCTCTCCCTTTGTCCCTCACCCCCCCTCAAAAAATTTTTTAAAATTCTACTTATTGCTCATAAAAGTACTGTAACATGGAATTCAAAATTTAAATAAAAACTACGCGGAATCCTGCTGCCCCAGTGATCAACTGTTTTGATTGTCCTTGTTGTTTGCCATTTTTTTAAAATAAACACTCAAATGCAGAAACACCCACACCCACACACACACAAATATACTTTTTATATAAGGTAGCCATGGCGTGCCTGGAATTTCCCTTCAACTGCCTTTAAAGGCAAAGTTCATTTATGACTCACGTTCATCAGGCAATCAGCAAAGATTCCCCCCTACATTCCAGAATCATAATGCCTGTTCCATTCTGCCACCTGTAATTACCTGAGTTAAGCTATGTTTAGAATGTGGTAGGAGAAGGAAGATCCCTATTCAAAATGCGCTTAATATTTTTTTAAGAGAATACATTAGAGCTAGAGAAACAACTATAATTTCGGCTTTTCCATCAATTATGAGGATTTTTCTCATAGTTTTCGTCTTTTCTTTATTTAGTATTTTGTTGCGTGCTACCGCGTGCTAGGTTCTTAATGGACTGTGTTCTCTCAGCAGGTACCACCTGTTCACACCCTGCTCGCTGCCCTTTGCTTGTCTTTACGGCTCAGCACGCGTCACCTCGTTCATGCCTTCTCTGATACCACCCCCCTGCATTCCCACCGACTGCACCTTGTTTACTTCCTTTGAGGCCCTTCATCCAGTTTGCTGCACATTTGCTGAGTTGCTTATTGAATGTCTCTTTCACTCTTCTGAGCTCTCCGAAGGAAGGGACTGAATCTGTTTCCTTCACCGAGGTAAGGCCGTATGATATAAACGCAGCTGGGAGACAGGAGCGAAAATGCAGGGGGTGCTTGGGGACACCCCCTGAATTCTTCCGACATCTTGGGGGCTCTTGATTCCCAGGTAGCCATTCAACAGGGACCACTGTACGGAGCTCACGGGACCCATGAAAGAATATCCGTTCTATCATGGTTGCGCCTCAGGCTTTCCATTTGATCGCGTCGATCTGAAGATCGCAAACTCTGAAAATTTCTCACTAATGATATACAGATTAAGGACGATGCTACCATCTGTCTTTTGATTTAGTACTCCTTTGTAAGCTACGTAGTGAAGAAATCAGATTCTGGTATTTTCTCATATTGAAATTTTATCCAACTTGAGGATCAGGAGAAAAAGTTTGCATTCGTGTAAGAAACATGCTGAATTTAGTTTCTAGGCAAATTGGAAGGGTGTGACATTGGTTTGAAATATTGAAAATGTATATATTAGGTAAATATATACATATAAATACATAATTATTAGATAAATCTTTCAGTATTTATTGAAGTTCTATAAGAAATGTTTCTTCCCCCAAAATGGGATTTTTCCTTCATATAATATTTTTTTAATGTTTTTTATTTCTGAGAGAGAGAGAGACATACAGCATGAGCAGGGAAGGGGCAGAGAGGGAGACACAGAATCCGAAGTAGGCTCCAGGCTCTGAGCTGCCAGCACAGAGCCCAACTTGGGGCTCGAACCCGTGAACTGTGAGATCATGACCTGAGCCGAAGTCGGACGCTTAACCGACTGAGCCACCCAGGTGCCCCCTTCATATAATATTTGATAATATTCTTTTTTATTTATTGTTTGTTGTTGCTTATTTTCACTCTCACTTTACTTGAAAGCCAAATAAAATGGATTTCAACTTACTTTTTATGTCTTTCTCTCTTCTCAGTACAGCTATACAAGTATATCTATGTAATATTGAGAACAAATCTCTTATTTTGGTTATGGTTTAGGGAAAATAGAAAATTTCTAATTAGTTAGATATGGCATTTAATGGTCGGATCGCCTACCATCGAGTTCTGTGTTTTTCCTTGCATGTGAAAAGTAGGGTCAGTTTAATTATATCAGTGTTTATGATACCCGAGTCTGGGGACCACTTATTTGTAGCTTTCCATCAGAGATACCAGAGATGATTTTTTTCAGACTCCAGCTGGAAATGGGGTGTTAACTCCCAGTGCTCACAGTAATAAGTAGGTGTCATTTAACGAAAGAAATCATTAACGCTCAGCAGCCTTGACCTCTTTTTCCTCGGGAGTGACACAATAATAGATGTTGAGAGAACAGAAAGACAAAACTCTTAATTAGATGAAGTGAGTCAAGTGAGGTCAACTTTTAAATGGTTTTCGTCAGTAAACACGGTCATGGAACAAGAGAAACAGAGACCATATATGTAACGTGTGTCGGCTTACCAGCCACACACACAAAAAACCAACAAAAATCCCCCAAACTTGCCCTTCAAGGAAAAATCTTTAGACCCACCCTACTCTTGCACTGTCGAATCAATTAGGTGAAGAAGTGAATGGTGGGAGAGATCAGAATATGAGTATTCTTTTTGTTTTAATGTTTATTTTTTGAGAGAGAGCCAGTGCACACACATGGGGGGCGCGGGCACACAGAGAGGGGGACAGAGCAGAGGCTCTGAAGCGTGAGCTCTGTGAAGCAGCAAGCCCGATGCGGGCTCGGACTCCTAAGATCGGGGCCTGAGCCAAAGTCGGGTGCTCAACTGACTGAGCCACCCCGGTGCCCCAGAATATATGAATATTCTTAAGCGTCAGTGGTCCAGTGTCTAAGTAGTAGTTATTTCAGAAAAAGTGACTCATTCTTTCTTCAGGTGCTGACTATAAGCTACACTCTGATGTCTGTATGCCTTGCTTACATTTACAGCCTANTTTTTTTTTTTTTGAAAAATCTTGGATTTCACAAGTTTTACTTTATTTTTTAAAAAATGTTTATTGATTTATTTTTTTGAGAGAGAACCAGCTGGGCGGGGGCAGAGAGGGAGAGAGAAATCCCAAGCAGGCTCTGTGCTGTCTGCGTCAAGCCGGACCTGGGGCTCGAACTCACGAACTGTGAGATCATGCACGACCTGATCCGAAACCAAGAGTCAGACGTTAAACTGACTGAGCCACCCTGGCGCCCCTCCCAAGGCTAACTTTAAATCGAGATATAATACTTCCCTTCCGTAGGAGCACTTGTTAACAGCCGGTGTGTATTAGCAGTTGCAGAGATAAAGTGCATCATCACCCCCTGTGATTACGGCAGACAGTTTTCAGACAGCATTTCCTTAGTGGTTCTGTAGATTGCTTGTTGCACTTTCGTTCAATATACATGACACTAGTACTTTTTCTTGGGGAAAACCAATTCTAAAGTTCTTACATGTTTTATTGTGTAGGTGGTTTTATTTTCTTAAAAAGGTCCTCAGGTTAAAAAAATTTTTTTTAATCTTTATCTATTTTTGAGAGAGACAGAGCACGAGTGGAGGAAGGAGAGAGAGGGAGACACAGAATCCGAAGCAGGCTCCAGGCTCTGAGCTGTCCGCACAGAGCCCGAGGCGGGGCCTGAACTCACAAACCATGAGATCACGCCCTGAGCCAAAGTCCAAAGCTCAACCAGCTGAGCTACCCAGGTGCCCCTATTTTGTAGCTTTAATTATTTTGTGTTTAAAATAAGATAATAAGTATCTCTTTCCCCTCCCTACTTTCAACAGATTTGTATTTTGTAAACCTTTAATTGAATTTCCTTGGGGAAATATTCTGCATGGATAAAAAATAGATTAAAAAATTTTTTTTATTTGAGAGAGAGCGAGCGAGCGAGCGAGCGCGCACAGGCTAGCAGTGGAAAAGGGAGTATCTTAAGTGGGCCCCATGCTAAGCATGGAGCTCAATCCCACACCCTAGGATTATGACCTGGGCTGAAATCAAGAGTTGGATGCTCAATCAAAGGGGC
>NW_027532818.1:61080-61738 GCF_008692635.1 Crocuta crocuta | reverse complement strand
AAACTATTCTAAACATACTTTTTCTAATGCTGAATGAAAAGACTACATTAGATCCTTTACCTGAAAAGACTCCCTAAAAAGCCTGAGGTTATTTAATGACTGTGGGCCCAGCAAATCATAAAGTGAGATCCTTCTCTTGCGATACAAACAAACTAAATCTACGCCGCGAAACCTATCGAGAGAGGTCACCGAAAGTCCCTCCGGTCTCCAGGGACATGTATCTTAAGAGCGATGCACTTAACTCCATATATGAAGTGAGGAACTGCGAAGAGCTTTTCCAATGCAGCCTTTCCCCACCACTGCTCTATATTTAGAGCGAACAGAGGCAGGAGTTTAACAAGATTACGGAACAGTTTTAAATTTAATGTTAACAATGCCTGTAACGCTACAGTATCACAGCTGTTACCATTTTCCATCTACCCGTTTGCATACTAGTGTTCTTATGGTGGTCACAAAAGCCCGGNTTTTTGCCTCCTGGCTCCTACCGACTGACGCAGGAGCAAAGAGGAGTTCCCACACCCACACAAACCCGGGGAGAGGGACCCACACCCAAGCGCGGGGACACACGGAGAGACGCCCAAACATCTGGAAGACACGGGGACACACGCACATACCCACACACCCGGGGAAAGGGCGATCCACAGACACCCGGGACACA
>NW_027532818.1:60714-61067 GCF_008692635.1 Crocuta crocuta | reverse complement strand
AGCCAGGGAGACACACACGTACACACGTACCCGGGCGGGGGCCCGGGGGGGCGACAGAGAGGCGCAGACACAACCCGCGGGGAAACGCAGACACTCGGGAGACACACAGACCCGGCCGGGGAGGGAGACACGTACCCACGTACCCGCGGGGGAGAGAGAAGCGCGCGCACACAACCCGCGGGGAAACGCGCGCGCGCGCGCGGAGAAAGACGCCCAGTCCCCCGGGGGCGCATACAGAACGCCAGCCTTTGCCCCGATCCTTCGGGGACACCCACCCACACACCGCAGACCACGCAAACCAAACGATTTATGGAGACGAAGCAAAGGCGCTCGCACGGTTTGATTTGGCGACC
>NW_027532818.1:58583-60585 GCF_008692635.1 Crocuta crocuta | reverse complement strand
CCCCCCCCGCCGTGCCGCCTCGGTGACCATTTGCCCGGGTGTTAGGACCCCAGGGCGAGGGGGTTGGAATGTTTCTAAGGCCAGTTCTGGGGGCTGGAGGCAGTGTGGGGCCTTATCTGATGGCGACTCTGAGCTAAGGTTTCACCGGCCTGTTCCTTTCTTCCAACTTCGTACGTTAAGGGGCGAGACGAGGATGTGAAGCGCTGGCCAGGCCGTCGCGGAGGTGTTAGTCGTCCATTTGTTGTTGGCTTTCTTTTTTAAGTGACGGTACATCCCGTGACCGCGGTTCTTTTGAGGAAAGACTTTTCTGCCAGTTTCCAAACTGTCATGTGACCACGGGCCTTTTTTCATAATATTTCAGCGACCTGAGAACAATCAGGAGAATTTGATTGCCTTTTTCTTTCTTTCTTTCTTTCTTTCTTTTTTTTTTTAGAGGAAAGAAAATGTTTTTACAGGTTTGTCTTTCTGCGTCTGGCCCCTTTGGGATGGAAAATCCCTAAGTTGGATGTGATCTCAAAACCTGTTCGGTGGAGCCAGACTGTAGAGATGAAGGAAACCGAGAACTGTTCAGTCAGGGACTTTTAAGAAGGGTGTGTGTAGTTTCTCTTTCAGAAGCTCATGTTGAAATGATCATCACTCCTCGTCTGTAAGTCGCGGTTTCTTCTGTAGATTTCCAAAGTGAAGACCATGGTGTGACGGTTGCCGCTTTCAGTATTTCTGTGCAGGCACTGTAGCAAATTCCTCTTTATCCTCAAAACTTTCTGGCTTGGTGACTTGTTGTGGAGAGTGTTCCGATTTGGGGCTATTTTGGGTTCGTCATTTGTGAGGAGAGAGAGAGTAGACCCGAGAAAACTAAGGCGAACATGATTGGCCTCGACTGTCTTGGAAGCTGGGGACATACTTCACTGCTCTTCCTGTTCTTCCTCGCGTGGCTTTTCCGTCTCTTACTTTCCATACTTGCCACTCCTTCCACGCGGGGCCCCAGTGCAGTGGAGGCCCGGAGCCAAGTTCCTTTGGTTCTAGAAGTTGATTTTTAGCCTCCCCTCGTTTCTTGCCGTTTCTCGGGCAGTCACTCTGGCACTGGGTGTTACGTGCGTATAAATCGTGTTCACACTTCATTTCATGGGATTCTCCCAACATTTCTGCCGTGCTAGCTCCGTTTTACTGATGGGGAATTTGCTGGGGGCGTAGGAGGGTTCGGTCTGTTTCCCCGGTCATGGTCACATAGGTAGTGAGAGGGCAGGGCTAGGATTCAGAGCAAGCCTTCGGGTGAGTTCTAACCCTTGTGGGCGGGGGAGACATTTGACGGTGCCTGCAGGCATTTGTGGTCCTCCGCCACCCCCACCCCCCCCAGACGGAGAGCAGCTGGCATCCAGTGGGAAGAGGCCCGGAGGCTGCCCAGTGTCCTACAGCCCTCGGCGACACGACAGTCTGGCCCCAACTGTCACTAGTGCCAGGGGTGAGGACCCCTGCTTTCCAGCAGTGTCTGTAACTCCGGGCTCACGTGTCAGCGCTTGTTGTTCTTCTAGTGCACTGTCATCTTCCTGTTGAGACCTCCTCGTCGTTGTAAGAAAGAGCAGTGGGGAAACTGAGAACTTGGAGAGATTTTTCCCTTGACCAAGAGGCATAGTCATTCATTTGAAAGATGATGGAGCAAACAAATAATTTTTTTTTAATAATTTTTTTAGTGTTTATTTTGTGTGTGAGAGAGAGAGAGAGATGGAGAGAAAATGAGCAGGGCAGCTGCAGTGGGAGGGAGACACAGAATCCAAAGCAGGCTCTTAGGCCCGGAGCAGTCGGCACAGAGCCTGAAGTGGGGCTCGAACCCACGAACCGTGAGATCATGCCCTGAGCCGATGTCAGACACTTAATCGACTGAGCCACATGGGTGCCCCTCTCTGTTTTTGTTTTTGTTTTTTTTTTTATAAAAAGTTTTCTTTTTTTTTTTCTTAAGTTTATTTTTGCGAGAGAGACAGCGAGCAGGGGAGGGGCAGAGAGAGAG
>NW_027532818.1:55586-58041 GCF_008692635.1 Crocuta crocuta | reverse complement strand
GAGAGAGACAGCGAGCAGGGGAGGGGCAGAGAGAGAGAGAGAGAGAGAGAGAGAGAATCTCAAGCAGGCTCCGCACTGTCATCACAGAACCCAATGTGGGGCTCAAACTCACAACCTTAGTCGAAACCAAGAGTTGGACACCTAACCGACTGAGGCACCCAGGCGCCCCAACCCTCCCCCGCACCCCCTTTTTTTTTTTAATGTTTACTTATTTATTTTGANTTAAGCGTCCGACTTTCGCTTAGGTCATGATCTCGCGGTTCGTGGGTTCGGGCCCCGCGTCGGGCTCTGTGCTGACTGCCAGCTCAGAGCCTGGAGCCTGTTTCAGTCTGTGACTCCCTCTCTCTCTGACCCTCCCCTGCTCACGCTGTCTCTCGCTCTCTCTCTCAGCAATAAATAAAACATTAAAAAAAAAAAGAGAGAGAGAGCTCACCAGTGCCACGGGGGCATGGCAGGAAGAGAGACAATCCGAGGCAGGTCCATGCTCTAGCTCACCCTGGGCTCTATCTAACCGCCAGATCATGACCTGAGCTGTTATCAAGAGTCAGACGCTTAACCAACTGAGCCACCCAGGCGCCCCGTGAGCAAAGAATTTCTGATAACAGAATCTTTTTCTTTTTAAGGCAAAAGTGTCAAAAAGGACTTGCGACCCGTTCAGAGCTGTTGAAATAGACCGAGGGGTTTGCTTCCGGTATTACTGCAATTGTTGGTGAACAGTCTGTTGGACACTGATAGAAGGTGCTGGAGACATGAAGAGCTGTAGGCAGCCCCCAACTCAGCGGAGCTTACAGGCCAATCACAGGCGTAAGAGCGGATGCTGCCTTTGTTCTAGAACATAGTTTATTGTCTGGGCTCCTTGTTATGCCGAGAGACACAGAGCATCCAACCGAGAGCACTGAAGTCAAATTCAGGGAGTCTTTATTACCGGCCGGGAGCGCACAGAGTTAACACAGAACTCTCTAAATGTGCGGCCCCGAGTCCAAGGACTCAGGGCTTTTTATGATGAGCAAGCAGGCAAGCGGGCAGCATGGAAGCAGAATTGAGCGGTTATTGTAAAAAGGCTACAAAGTGGTAAAGAGGGCGGCCCTTATGCTGGTGTGTAGGACAACATTTGTCATTCTGAAGGCGAGGTGTGGGGCCGTTGGGGGGTCTCAAAGGATAGTTACTACCTCAAGGACAGAGTATGCCAGCCCTGTCATAAATAACCGTGAACAGGGACCATTAACCCTTATCCTTCAGTTGTTTGGTGGTTTTTTCCTTGCACCTGAGGCTAGTTATGTAACCCTCTAAGTGTAGACCCAGAAGGTAAACTCTGGGTCAAGATGGAAGAACTGAGGCTGAATTCATGTGCAACACTCCTCAGGGTCAGGGGCAAGGTGTCAGTAACACACCCACACGTTAGGTGCCTGTAGGGCATTTATCGTGGGTGCACTTATGTGAAACGGGGCAGAGTTGGTGTGTTTTTGATAGCTTTTTTTAGGTTGACCACGTGTGACTATTTACAAGCATCAAATCGAGAAGCCATTCTTGTTGAGCATAAAATTCCGCCTTAGCCTCAGTGGACAATAGTTATACGTGCCTTTTTATCATTGAAATCGAGAAATATATGATGAGGTTTTTAAAAACAGCTTTTGCATCGTTTTCTTTCTGGTGTCATCCAGCCATTTTCACCGTACGTGTCTAAGGCCGGGCCCTGCAGTGTAGGTGGATTTTGGAGGTGGATGTAGCTGTAAGGTGAACCTCGGGGGTAAGTGATCGAGAGGAGGAGTGGAATGGGTCGGGCTCTCTTTTTGGGAATTACCGCGAGAGTGTCACTCACGTGGTCCGGTCCGCACGGATCTCGGATCTCGTGCGCGTCGCTTTGCCTTGGACCCCTGCTGGCGAACCCTGCCTGCGAACCGGAGCTGTCTCCGGTGGGGTGGAGGGGTGCTGCGTCGTGCCCCTAAAAGTGGTTGCTGTCAACACGGGCTCTGTCTCTCCTCGTCTCGGGGGCCTGATTCTGGGAAGGATCCGGAGGAATCGGTGCAGGAGGAACGTCCGCTGGCTTCCGACGAGCCTTGCTCGCTCCGGAGTTGGCTTGCTGCTCTGCCCGAGCTAGGTCACCACGTGCCCTTCCCTGTAAAATGAGATGCTTGTGCTTTATAATCTCTGTGAGATTATAGGACACCGAGCGGAGACCTCACGTTATCGGCTTCCAGGTAGTTCGCTTCCGGCAGTTTGCTAGTTAAGCAGCAGGAGGAAGTAAGGCAAATGCAGGCGCGCGTGTGTGAGAGCTGCGTCTCGCTTGCAAGCCAGCGAGGTAATAAATTGGTTAGGCAAACCCGAGGCCCGGAAAACAGGGCTTGTGACTAAGTAGGTCATCAGAAGAGAACATTTATTCGGGATTTGGGGGGTGGGGTGTGAAGTCATAAGATGCCTCCGGGAGTTTGGAAAGCTGTGTTGCCAACGTAAGGTC
>NW_027532818.1:54534-55444 GCF_008692635.1 Crocuta crocuta | reverse complement strand
TTGCTGGCAGGGGCCAGGCCCCGGGGTAGGCCCAGAGAAATCTCTGTTTCCCAGAGTGAATCTTGATAGTGTACGTGTTGTGAACGTTGGGCCCTGGGTGTGTCCACGTTCTGTATTCTTCCATTGCTGTTAGCTAATTTGTAGCCGTGGTGGACCCAGGGTTTAGGATGCTGTTGCTTTGGGGCGCCTGGGTGACTCGGTCGGTTAAGTGTCTGACTTCAGCTCAGGTCGTGGTCACGCATTCTCTGAGGTCAAGCCCCACATTGGGCTCTGCTGACAGCTCAGAGCCTGGAGCCTGCTTCGGATTCTGTGTCTGCCCCTCTCTCTCTGCCCCTCCCCCACTCATACTCTGTCTCTCTTGCTCTCAAACATAAATAAAAACACACAAAAAATTTTTAGAATGCTGTTGCTTGTCACGAACATAGAGAGGACAGCCAGAAGTAAAGGAACATAAGGATGGCGGCCACGCGACAAAGATGGCTTCGGGTTTTAAAAGAAACAGAACTGAAGCAGGCGGCCGAGGCTTCACATCCTGGCCTCGGCGAAGCCGGCTCATTTCAGGGTGGCGAGTCTGGGCACAGACTCCACTTTTTGTCTACGGCCCAATGCCTGACAAGTCCGTGCCATTGTTTGACCCCGCGGCCGGAGAACCGGTGTGTGGAACAACTTGACGTATGCATTCCATGGCCGCATTCATCATCCAAGTGTGGAGGCTGGCGGAGCGGTGCGAGCCAACAAGCTGAACCGGCGGCTCAGCGAAAACTCACCTCTTTCAGTCCCAAGTTCTTGTGAACTGGACCTGGTCTGTGGGTACAGAGTCCAAGGTAGTTTTCAGAACGTAGTTTTCCGAAGAGTGGTTGTATCATCTGTGCTACAGAAGCCTGAAAAGAGCGTTACAGAGTTCCCTTTT
>NW_027532818.1:53444-53898 GCF_008692635.1 Crocuta crocuta | reverse complement strand
AGACTGGTTGCAGCCAGCTGCTTGCTTTGGCCTTTATTTTTCTTTTTATGCTTTTTTCTTTTTTTTTTTAATGTTTTTATTTCTGAGAGAGAGAGAGACAGAGAGAGACACGGCGTGAGCAGGGGAGGGTCAGAGAGAGAGGTAGACATAATCTGAAACAGGCTCCAGGCTCCGAGCTGTGAGCATAGAGCCTGACGCTGGGCTTGAACCCACAAACCGCGAGATCATGACCTGAGGTGCCCAGGTGCCCCTGAGTTCTAGTATTCTTATATAAAATTTCATAAATGATTGTTTTGGAGCAAACAGATGCCACCCTCATGTTCTGTTCCACATTAATATTTAAGCAGTACTTGAATTTTATCACACCAGCCCTGGAAAATCCAGGTTTGCAAAGATAGTGTCATCGACGGGAATGTGGTCTGATCTAACATGGAAACCGTGAACTCCCTTGGAC
>NW_027532818.1:50142-53217 GCF_008692635.1 Crocuta crocuta | reverse complement strand
TGCTCCAGTGGCGAAGGGAGCCGCCAGGTACGGCGCGGGTGGCCTTTCAGGAGAAAGCCTGTGGGCCAGCCCGGCCCGTCCGTCTGCGGAAGTGTCCGGAGGCGCCGGTGTGCTGCTCGCGGCCTGGTGCCTCTCAGAGTCTGCCCTGGAATGGGCTTTCTCCTTGCTGGATGCTTCTCCCGGAGTCGGGGTTCCTCGTCTCTTCAGTTTGTCATTGACTGGAACATTTTTCCATCTCAACTTCATCTACAGTTGTTCCCTCTTGTCCTTTTGGGGTTTGTATGTTTTCTAGATGTTTTCTGTCATTTGATGGGTGTGAAGGGAGCATGTTCAGGTAGACTGGGGGAGGTTATTTAATCTTTGTGAAGCTGTGTTTATTGATACATACAACATTGATTTAAAAAAATCAACTTGTAGGTGATCTGAAGGCGCTGTACACCAGGTACCTAGTAGATATTCGGTAAATAGTGGTGGCTGACGATATTATGGTCGGAGCGTTTGTTATTTGAGCAAACAAGACAAGGGCAGGAGGGAGGGAAGTAGACACCTTCTTGTGTCTGTGAACGGATAAGACAGAAGAAGGAGGCAGTTTTCGAAATGGTGGAAATAATTAGCTTGCTTTTGTGTATGTTGAATTGGAACTGCCATCAGAGTACCAGGTGAACACGTTATAAAAGGGGCTGCCGAGGAGGGGGAGGGTGGATGTGGACTTCAGGAATCACTGGGTGTTATATCCTGGGAAGAGGTAAGGGCTTCAGTCTTGCCACATAGCTACTTTAAGAGCTTGTTAGGAGAGGGAGCCATCTAAGCTGGAGAAAGCTAAGGGGAGTTTTATGGACCATTAAATAGGAAGTATTTTCAAGGTCACTGCCAGGCTGTTTAGACCTTCTAGAGGCAGTCACGGAGTCCTGGTAAGCACTACTTGCGGGTCCCCCCTGTGCCTCCAGCTAGAGCTGTGATACTTCCTAAGGCCCTTTCCCACTTGGGCCTCTGTTCCCTTGTTTGTTGAAAACAAATGTCATGAGGGCCCTTTGAGATTTTACGTCACGTACATCCGGACAAATGGCTACATCGAAGAGAATTCACTGTTTACTAGGGCTTCCCGTGGGAACGCTGGCCAACCTTGAAGGTGTTTTCTGGAAGCGTACACAGCCAGTTCCTAAGAGAAGCACTTTTCTCTTGGCTTTAGGGCTGTGTGTACCGTAGGGCGTTTAGAGGAAGACCGAGGAGAAGCCCTTGGAGTGGCATTTAGGTGGTGGCACTCACGGGGTAGAGGAGTTGGGAGCCAGTGTGGGGGGAGCGGAGTCGACGGGTGATCGGGCATGGGGGTGAATCAGGTAGCGACGGCAGAGTAAGTTTGGGCTCGGGAAGCTTTTCGTAAGCGAGGTCCGCCTCACCACCTTGGTCGGGGCAAGCTGAGGCCCCGTTGATGGAGAAGCGGGATGAAGTGAACTTTCCCGAAAGCCACCTGCAGTGCTCTTCCGTTTCTTCTTTTGACCTGGTAACAAGTTCCCCGCAGAATGGGAGCCTCCAGTCTAGCTGAGCCCTGCGTGCCAGACGCGTGTCTGTCCTCCCGAAACACATCTCGGGAGATCCCCACTCCTCTGACTTCATTTCTCAGCAGCCAGGAAGGTCTGCTTTGCTGTGGCTTCACGTCTCGTGGGCAGCGTTTGTGTACTGACTTCGCTGGGCGTCCGGGCAAGCTGGCCGGCCCTTGTCCTTTGCTGCTCCAGGGGGAAGGCCCCGGGGTTCTTCCCTGACTCCAGGAGGCAGGATCGGTGTTCTCTTAAGTCTCAGCAGATCATTGCGGGTCCTGTTTAATTTGTGTTTTGCCGCTTTAATGCATTTTTCTGACTTGCGTATTTAAGTTCATTTCTTTCACAGTGCAGTCCCCTTCCTGAAATACCTAGCCGGAGTTTCCAGTATTTCTATCTTGTGCCCTTTATCAATTTCTTTGTCTTTGAATTCTGTCCCTCACAGTGCAACCTTTAACTATCCCTACTTTTTTCTTAATATATTATTAAGCATTTTAAGTGCCTTTCACAGGTGAATGTCATTCCGGGTAGATTTATCCGTGTTCCTTTTAAGGACCTCATTAAACAGAACAGAGAACAAAAGAGTATCCTCACTTCCAGGATTAGCAGGTTCCCATGAGTAAATCTGTTCACTGAACTGTCACAGTTCATGGTCAGAGTGTAATATTAATAAAGTCTCACAGGTGAGGGGGGCATGGGGAAATAGCAGTGCCAAGTAAAGATGAAAGTCTGGAGGGTGTTATGAATTACACAAATGGATCACACGTGATATACAAATGATGTAGGGTTGTCTGGCCGGCTCAGTCAGTAGAGAGTGTGACTCTTGATCTCAGGGTTGTGAATTTATGCCCCACACTGAGGGTAGAGTTTACCTTAAAAAGAAATATGTGTGTGTGTGTGTCTGTCGATACACACACACACACACACACACACACAATGTATAGGCACACACAAATGATCTGGACCTGTACTGATCGTTCCAGATCCCTTTAAGAATCCGATGGGACCTGGGGCGCCTGGGTGGCTCAGTCGGTTAAGCATCCAGCTTTAGCTCAGGTCATGATCTCACGGTTCGTGGGTTTGAGCCCCGCCTTGGCATCCGTGCTGACAGCCAGCTCAGAGCCTGGAGCCTGTTTCGGATTCTGTATCTCCCGCTCTCTGACCCTCCCCTGTTCAGGCTGTCTCTCTCTAAGTAAATAAAACATTTTAAAAAAATTACAAAAAAAAAAAAAGAATCAGATGGGACCCTTTGTACCCCTTCCGGACAAAAGCTGAAGCACAGGCTTCCCTCCATCACCTGTCGTTCTAGGAGGTGCGTTTTCCCCCTGCAGCTCCTCCGTGGGCTCCCAGTTAAGCACTCTATACCCACACTGTCCAGTACTCATGTAGCAATTTCAGTTTAAACTAATTAAAAGTAAATAAAATGAAAAGTTCAGTTCCTCAGACCGGTCCCATTTCACGTGCCCAGGAGCCATGTGTGCTTAATGATTACCCAAGTAGACCCGTCATTGTGGAAAGTTATGTCCGGTCACGGTGCTCG